>NC_062572.1:71715725-72023660 GCF_022837055.1 Prionailurus viverrinus
TGACTTGGTTACAAATACCAGAAATCCATTCAAGCCAAGTGACGTGGGAGGTAATCTAGCTTAACCGTATAGGGCCTGGGATCTATAATCAGAATGCTTTGGGTTTAAAACTCAGCTCTCTTTTAACTGTCTTGGGCAAGTTACTTAAACTCCTCATACTTCAGTGTCCTCATATGTAAAATGAAAATAATACTATCAGTACTTACCTCATAGGATTCTTGTGAGGATTAAATGAAATGTCCATGTAAAGCACATAGAACATGGTTGGCACTCCATGATGGTGGTAGTGAGTTTCCATGTGTAGTTTCAGCCCTAACTTTACTTGACCTTACAGTTCAGTGCCCAACACCTGATTTATAATAATTTCTGTGTCTCTTAATCCAGATTCTAGAGCAAAAACTACCTGGCTCATTGTGGGTTAGGTTTTCACCGGAGTCCAGTCACCTGTGGGTAGGAAGTAGAGTCTCCTACACCCCATTTGAAAATAGGGAGAAGGACATGGGCTGGGCAGGCTACCCAAGTAGGTCTACTTGACTGACACAGAGTAGAGCTTAAAATTATTTGTTAGATTGAAGTATGAAGGAAATGCCAATATTGGGGGGGGAGGGGTGACTTTAAAACACATCAGACTTACAGTGAGATTGGAGATAATTTTTATTTCATCTTTTAAGCTTTTAATAGTTTCCAAATGTTTGAAATGAGTCAAAGTAATGTTGTTTTGTACTTTGAAAAAAGAAAAACGTCACTCTTCTAAATTCATTTCTCTGTGTTTGAATAGTACCTTTTCTCTCAATCAGGTTGATATTCAGAGCCTACACAGTAATCTTACTTATTTTTCAGGTTACAGAATACCTGTATGCTAACAAAATGGCTTTTCGATACCCAGAACCTGAGGACAAGGCCAAGTACATTAGAGAAAGAATATGGCGAAGTGAATATGATTCGTTGCTGCCAGATGTTTATGATTGGCCAGAATCTGCATTAAGCCCTCCCCTGATAACAGAATAGAAGCATACCCACTGAGAAATACTTTCCATGCTTCAGGGAACCCGTTTTTTTCAGACAAAAAGAGAGAATGTTCTCAAATTTATGGTTTTTTCCTGTGTTTTATTTTCCCCCACTGCTCTGCTTGACTTATTCTTTTCATGAATTTATACTTCTGTAGAGGGTAGATGTGTTGGCTATATTGTTAACGCCCACCAGGACCCTGCAATCAAATAACCATAATGCTTTCATTCTGATTTGTAGCTCATACCACATCAAAGAGATGTTCCAAATGTATTTATCAATGTCTTCACTTGTGCTCTTATTCCTGCTTGCCAAAGTATTCGCTATTTACTATTATAGTAATGATCTTCTCTCCCCAGTCCTAGAATCGAAATTTACTTCTGTGGATAGGAGTATAGAATTTTAAGAAGCCAAATTTAACCAAATTCTGAGGACAAACTGTCAGTATCTGCAAGTCTTCTTTTTGTCTGCCTCATTTTATCTTTATGCTCTGAAATCCCTTTCGAGTTGATAAATCTAGAGAAATGTGAAAAATCTACCCTGTTATTTATTTTCTGGACCTAATTTGAAGCTTTAACATCATGAGAGAGAAGTGGGAAGTATTGCTGCCTTTAGACAAATAAACAAAATAGTCATTGTTTTCAATAGTGTATAAAAATCATAGTGTAACTTTTTTATTTAATAAAGGTAATACCCTAAATTTAATTTGCTTCAGTGATGCGATTTTATTGCCCACTAGAAATTTAGGTTTGCTTATGATGAAAAATACCTATTTTCATTTTATTTATTTCTAGATGATTGAAAGGAAGGGATATAATGCATAAATTATAAGTGACATCATGTAACCCTTAACAAATTAGTCATATGTTTCACAACCAAAGAAGCATACTTAACTGGAGAAGCTGTATCCCCTATTCCAGTATGGTGCTTTTTATCACTTAGATAATTTTGGAATGTTTCTGTGATACATTCCTTTGAATACCATTAGTGACAGCTCTCTCTACTGAAGATGGAATTAATTTTTTAATTAATTTAATTAGTTTAGATCTAAGTGGGGATAAATAAGGTTGGTGTTCTTACCAGGAAATGCCATTTTTAATCCCAATTAAAATGGGTAACAATTGGCTAGTGAAGCCAGTTTTCTTACGTGGTGTATTGGAGAGGTATTTGTTGTTTTTTGGGTTTTTAAATTTGTTTGTTTATTTTCAGAGACAGTGAGCAGGGTAGGGTCAGAGAGGGAGGGAGAAAGAGGGAATTCCAAGCAGACTCCGCTTTGTCAGTGCGGACATGGGACTTGAACTCACGAAGCCTGAGATCATGACCTGAGTGGAAATCAAGAGTTGGACACTTAACCAACTGAGCCACCCAGGTGCCCCTGTATTGGAGAGATCTAAAGCAAAACCCAAAAGCATTTTGAGAATTAGTAGTATTACTTTATGTGTGCCTAACATAGTTGCTTTGAAGGAACTTTTAAATGCTCATTCTAGAATATTAACTACAAATTAGCTTCATATGAGGGTGGACATTATTTGGTATTTCTCTCCACGGTCCTTGGAAAAAAGGGCTTAATTATTATGCTCATATTTCCTTCTATCTATAGGTAGAGATTGATTGATACTAATTTTGAATATAATTCAACATTTTAAGAATGCTTGAAATGGCATTGCCATTTGGAGTATGGAAAAATGCAATTGATTAATCCATTTAACAGGTGAGTGAAGTCAGAAGTGTGTTAAATAAATCTGTTTTCTAAAATAAGCAACCAGGTCACAATTTGTTTCTGTTAGTTAAAGATGAAAGGTTTATGTTTTTCTTGTTACCTTTGTCAAAACAAAATCACCCCCCAAAATACTATTCTTGAGTTTAACATTACAAGCATAATAATTACAAATCCTGTTTTTTGCCTAGTGCTTATTGAAGGCAGGACCATATGCCGAATTAAAGTAATTTTACGAAGCTTAGTAAATATGTCTAGTATAGTCTTTTTTTTTTCTAGTATAGTCTTCATGGAAATTATACTTCAAGGAAAAAACAAGGCCAACTGGTATATAGCCTGCTTATTTAAAAGAGAAATTATATACATATAACCAGTAAAATAGTGGTTGGTAACACATGAGAACAGGTTGCTTTTAATAAATACACGTTGGAATATATATTAAAAGCAACCTATTCTCATGTAGTATTTACCAACAAAGTAACAATTACTGGATGTGCTTTGAAGAAAAAATTTTAAGAATCTAGCCAGGAGCTATTAGGATAGTGGAAGGGGGTTGGTGGCATTATGGCATCAAATTGGAAAAGAAACAAACATTCAGACCTTCTATGGAATCTGTTACCTAACAAGAAGGTAATTATTTTTAAAACCTCATTCTTTTGAATAGAGAAGAAATTCTGTAAGCTTAGTCTGTCAGACACTACCCAGTAGGGAAAGTGAGAACACAGTCTAATCTGGCACCAGCACCCATGGTATGAAACAGCCTGCGTAAGTAGTAGGGGTATAATGATGAACATGTTCGAGATTTGGTTAAAATCTTTTTAAAGGATGATGTCTTAACCAGGAAGCTGCTTCAGAATTACCCTGAAGCTTTTTTGTTTGTTTGTTTGTGTGTTTGTTTAAGTTTTTAAGTAATCGCTACACCCAACGTGGGGCTTGAACTAAGGGCCCTGAGATCAAGAGTGGCACACTCCTCCGACCGAGCCAGCCAGGCACCTCCACCCTGAAGCTTCTTTACAATACATATGCCTCTGCCCCTTCCTTCCAGGTCCCCTGGACCACCAGGGACAGCCTTGGCAGGTGTATTTTCAGCAGGTCCCCAGGGGATTCTGGCACACATGTGCCCTGCCTCCCAACCGTTGTCTTCAAGTGTACATCTGAATTATCTGGAGAGGTAACTGATGGCTCCCGCTGATGCAGTGGCTCTGGGGTGGGGCCTGAGAGTCTGTATTTCTTGCCATCTCCCAGGTGATGTCTAGGCTGCTGGCACAGAGAAGGCATTGAGTGGCTTTCTTCCAGAGTTTTGAGTGTGATGTGCAGTTTGTTTAGTGCTCATATAGTACATACTTTATATAAAAAAAGATAACTGGAATTATGTCCTTCCATGTAATTGTTTTCATCCACTTATGTAGAGTTTTTGTGGGATGTTTATAAGGACAGGAATTAATATAGAACTTTTAAACAGATTTTTCTGAAAATATATAAGTAGAATACTGTTCAATTCTGAAGTATAGTTTTTTTTTTATTTTTCTAAGTTTTAGAAAAAGTCCTAATGTTTGTTTATTTTTGAGAGAGAGTGAGAGTGAGCAGGGGAGGGGCAGAGAGAGAGGGAGACAGAAAATGTGAGGCAGGCTCAATGTTGTCACCCCAAAGCCCGACACAGGGCTTGAACTTACAAACTGTTAGATCATGACCTGAGCTGAAGTCAGACGCTTAACCAACTGACCCACCCAGGTAACCCTGAAGTATAGTTTTTAAATGCGCGTGTTAAGTAAAACCTAGCAGCCAGTTTTCACTTATGAAAAGATTAGCTATCTGGGGCGCCTAGGTGGCTCAGTCGGGTAAGCATCCAACTTCGGCTCAGGTCATGATCTCACAGTTTGTGAGTTTGAGCCCCACATCGGGCTCTGTGCTGACAGCTCAGAGCCTGGAACCTGCTTCCGATTCTGTGTCTCCCTCTCTCTCTACCCCTCCCCTGCTCACGCTCTGTCTCTCTCACTCTCAAAAATAATAAATGTTAAAAAAAAATTTTTTTTAAGATTAGCAATGAAATGGGTAATTGTTTCTTCTCTGTTGGTTGCCTTATGATACGACTTATCCTTTGTCTTTTCTTTCCTTAAATTATCAGCTTCTGCAGAAATAAGATTCTGCATTCTCCTTTTTGCAAAGAAGTTGCTAATGAATTAAGACCAAAGCATAGTTATTAAGGGGCACAGAGCATAATATATTTACTGCCCTCAGATAACTGAGAAAACTCAAACGGGTGGTAGAGGAGTGAGAAAAGTCTTGCCTTAGAAAGAACACTTCATCCAAATACTCCTGTAGCTTTTTTCCCCAAGCCACTCAGTAGCTTTCAAAAAGAACTTCATACTCTTGAACAGCTTCAGGGTTCTGTTGAATTCACCAAAATGGAATCCTCTCTGTTGAGTGTAAATAACACTTAAGGACACTGATAGAAATCTCAAAGCTCTCTGCTGGGATTCCATTTAGAGGGACTACCCTAAACAGTGAAATAGCACCAATATCGTGTTTCCATCCAAAACACGACCACACATATTCAGGGACTGGCACATTGCTGACTTTATAGGAGAGAACACAGAATCATTATCTACGTTGGCTCTCAACTGATTTGTGATTTGTACTTTAATGTGCATCTAAATGTTAAGATGAAATAAGTCCTCTACAGCCAAGCTTAAATAAAGTAACATATTTAATATTTAAAATAGCCAAGATAATTTGACTATAGACAACTTCCCCCTCATCTGAAATGAGAATTTTTTTTTTTTTTTTAATTTTTTTTTTCAACGTTTATTTATTTTTGGGACAGAGAGAGACAGAGCATGAACGGGGGAGGGGCAGAGAGAGAGGGAGACACAGAATCGGAAACAGGCTCCAGGCTCTGAGCCATCAGCCCAGAGCCCGACGCGGGGCTCGAACTCACGGACCGTGAGATCGTGACCTGGCTGATGTCGGACGCTTAACCGACTGCGCCACCCAGGCGCCCCTGAAATGAGAATGTTTTAATGGAAGCAGAGTAAAAGCTCAATGCTTTGTTTCAAATTTTAATACATTCAGCCGGACCTGATTAGGACATGACTCTTCGTGCATGATTCTTGCCAGGAGTTACTCAGGTAAACTGGTGATTAGATTTTAAAACAATAATTATTTCCCTTCTTGGATAAGGAAAATGGTGCCTCTCAGAAAAGTAACACGATATATTATGATACATGATGAGGAAATGTGTTCATAATTTAGTTGCATAAAACATACAAATTAAGCCAGATGACTTTCGGATGCTTTGTATATTTATGTACAAATATTCCCCAGTACGTTTTAAGTGTACATTTTTCTGATTTTAAGTGTATATCCTAATAAGTCATTGATTCCTACAGAGTCATTGAATGTCACCAACATGTTAGGTATGTACAGTTAACAAATAATGCTAAAGCCAATTTTATGGATAGTACCTGGTCTCCTCATAAGCATCTAATAGGCATCAGCATACTTCATTTGCAAATCACCTCCTGTCACTGCACCTGTTTTAGAAAGGCCACAGGCACAGGGAGGTTCAATGCCTTGTGCAAGGTCCTAGCTGGTGAGTAGCAGAGTCAGGGCTCTTAACCTCAGCCCCTCTCAAGGAAGAAGGGCCTCTGTGACGGGTGATTTTATCTGGATCTTAAATACGTTGTCTCCAAGAACTGTTATTTCAGATGAAAACTCACATGTTCTTCTAAGATTAGACTTAGGTCCTTTTAAATGTGTTTTATCAGTTCACTTGATTTTTACTTTGTTCCCGTATATAACTCAAATACAATATAACACTGTTGTGTTAGTCTTCAGCATTTTAAGTACTGGATGTAACCATAAAAGATTTGGTTTTGAATTTGATAACTTATATCAAAGATTCTCAAGAGCTAGTTCACTAACACTTTTGATTTGATAATCTTTCCAGAACCACCAATTGCTATCACTGCTATCCAAACAGTTTCAATAATGCTTATACACTTGGTGCCTCTGCCAATGTGAATTTGAATTGTGAGATATATTTCCATATCTTGAGGCAATGATATTTTGATACACTGATAACTATTGTATTATAGGCATGTATATATGCCAATAATATGCGTAACTTCTTCCATTAAAAACTGAGAACAGTTGGGGTGCTTGGCTGGCTCCGTCAGTAGAGCATGTGACTCTTGATCTTGGGTCATGAGTTCAAGTCCAGAATTGGGTGTGGAGCTTGCTTAAAAAAAAAAAAAAAAGTGACGGGGAGAAAAAGCTAAGAGTTAAAAAGTAGAAATATAAAAATGTATGTGTGGAATAAGTAATTTCTTAGGCCTATTTTAGCTAAATATTTGACAAAGTAGCATTTCTGCCTAATGTTTTATTATACTTTGCCTAATGACCTTTAAAATTAACTGAAATTAAAACCATATTTTTGCAATTGATACTGTGTTCCCTTTGATAACCTCCCAAGCATGAATTACTAATTTCAAGGGAATCATGCATTACAAAAGTGACCGCTTAGCCTTTCCCACCTGTGCATTTAAGATAAAAGGATGGGATAATCTTGTGGTAATTGCTTAAGGGAATTACCAGTTTAAGGGGAAAGCCTTGTGTAGAGTGTTATACCAGACTGACTTATTACAGATGGTTTCAGGAATCTGTAAACACTCCATAATGATGTGAATTGTTTTTTCTCTTTTGAGGTACATAAATTGTAATGAGATGTGTGTATTTTCTTAGTAAAACTTCCCATGCATAAAAAATGTGTTATGACCTTGTTTTTAGAGGCACTTTCAAAACTCGGTATTATCTTAAACCTTAAAACACACACACCCCAGAACACCTGCTCCCTTGGGAGCGCTCTGGGCCTAGCTCTAGATTCACACGTGGAGCACTACTCATGTTCACCAACTTTTCCTTTTGTTCAGCTTCCTACTTTATCTCCTTATTTAATCATAGCACTAACGGAATTGTTCCTTATCCCTTCTCCCCCACTACATACACATTGCAAGACCCAAATGTTAGAACACCAAGTCAGGAAAGATTGTACATTGATTTTGTGATAAAGGGCAGAAATGGTGGAACAGCTAATACGTACTGAGTGCTTACCTTAAGCCAGGCACTGTTCTAAGTACCTGATATCTATTTACTCATTTAACCTTCAAAACAACCTTCCGAGGTGTAGGTACTACTATTTTTCCTGTTTTGCAGATGTAGACTCTCAGGTACAGAGCCCTGCAGGTCACGTAGCTACCAAAATGGCAAAGCTAGGATTCAGACCTCTTGCATCTGACACTATGTCAACTACTCTTCATCTACTCTGAGCACAGCCCACACAGCAGAACGTGGCTGCAGAAAATTACAGTCATGCTGGCTGTCTCACTCAGTCATCATCACTAACTTTAAGATGGGCATCCAGTGGCTGACACCTTCCCTGCATCAGACCTCGGACATCTTCCTGCATCCCCACTCGTGGCAGACAGCCTTGCTTCCTGTCTCATAGAAAAACCCAACAGAAGGGAATGTCCCAAGTTCCCCTTCCTCCATCTCCCCAGGTACCTTGAGAAGGTGAGAGAAACAGCAGCTCCTGACATCCAGAAGCTGGCCCCACCTCGTTGGCTGGCCTCGCTGTGGCTAGGAGCTCATGGCTAGGCCTCCGTCTTCTCCTGTTGAACGTTACCCAGCTCACAGGACGTCAGCGTCAGGCAGGGCCACTCTGACCACAATGGTCAGGCCAAGAACTTCTGTTCTTCCTCCCCCAAGCCTTCTCTTCCCCGTCTCCAATTTTACCTAAGTGTCTCAAGCCAAAAGCCCTGGAGTTATCCTGGACTCCCATCTCTTTCTCTCATACCTTACATCAAATCCATCAGCGATTCTTGTTGGCTCTATCCTTAAATATATTCTTTTTCTGTGGTGGTTGTTTTTAATTTTTTTTTAAACATTTGTTTATTTTTGAGAGAGAGAGGGAGACAGAGGATCCAAAGCAGACTCCGTGCTGTGAGCACAGAGCCCAATGCGGGGCTCAAACTCATGAACCTTGAGATTATGACCTGAACCAAAATCAAGAGTCGGACGTTCAACCGACTGAGCCACCCAGGCGCCCCCGAGGGACCCTTTTAAACATAAAATGGAGTCACTTCTCTGTTCAAAACCCTAAACAGCAAAACTGAAGTCCTTATGGTGCCACAAAAGGTCCCACGTGATCACCCACCACTGCCTCCACCACCACTTCCTACTTCTCTGACCTCACCTGCTACCCTCCCTGCTCTCTTGCTCTAATTCAGCCATACTTGTCTTGAGCACCCAAGCAAACTCCAGACAGAACTTGGCATTTGCTGCATCCTCTGCAAGAACATTCTTGACATCATCTTCTCTACTTGCTTCTTCTTGCTTCTTCTCTACTTGCTCTCCTTGCTTCTTTAGGTCTTTGCTCAGATGTCACTTCTCAGTGAGGCTTTCTCTAACTCACCTTTTTTTTCTTTTTAATGTTTATTCATTTTTGAGAGACAGAGACAGAGTGTGGGTGGAGGAGGAGCAGGAGAGGGAGATACAGAATCCGAAGCAGGCTCCAGGCTCCCAGTTGTCAGCACAGAGCCCGACGCAGGGCTTGAACTCATGAGCCACAAGATAATGACCTGAGCCGAAGTCAGACACTTAACCAACTGAGCCTCCCAGGCACCCCTCTAACTTACCCTTTTAAAAATTGCAGCCCAAACTCCCCAGCATTCTCTCTCCTCCCTATTTTTCTCCACGGAACTTATCACCTCCCCTGTATGTATAGTGTTGCAGGGTAGATAGAATGTGCTTTCTTCCTCTATGGAAGCCAAAGCCGGTGGGGGAAGATCTTCCATTGCCCTACCTCATGGCTGCCAAGAACAGTGGTCAAGTATCAAGTGATGGTTGGTCAATGGCAGTGCCCTAAGAGGATACTGAGGCAAGACCTTGCATGTGGTTTCTGCTGCTTCCATTAGTTCATGGTTTCTGTCAATTTTGTGGGCTCTCCACTCTGCTTTCATTCTGTAATTTAAATTAGCCAAAATTGGTTCTATGCTTATAACCAATAATTCTGATTGACATCCAATTAAGATGTCAACTACTTATAAGTATGTTCATATTTGCCCATCCAACAATACTTTGAGCAAGTCAAGAGCTGGGTCATGTCTTGTATGTATTTTGCAGTCTCAAAATCTCTTTCTCACCCAGTTCGGGGCTCCTTCTCTATATAGGTTTAAGCAGTGCTTGATTTCAAATAATTGAATGATGAGCAAAAAAGTTTCTAAATATAATTTGAATGATAAAAATAAAGTCACAGAGTCTGCCATGTTATCACTTTGTGGCCTCTGAAACTTGCCCACTGCTTTTACGAATTTGTGATTAGAGTCATTAACCTTCCCCCTTAATTTCAGGTCAGTTACAGTTGTAGATGTAATGATAGGTAGGTTAGTTTACTGATTTGAGAAGACCACTATTATATTACATCAAGGTTACCTCTAACCAGAGAATGAGAGAAAAAAGAGAAGGCACCTTTCTCCTACCTGTATAAATCATATTATTAGATGTGCTAGGTATCACTTTGGAATGACTCACATTTGAATAACACTTTACAAAGCATTTTCAACAAATGCCATTTAGTCTTTGTAACAAAGGTTTGAGGCAAGAGCAGACACAAAAAATCCAGACTCAAACTGTCTTTTGACTCAAAAGTTCATGCTGTTAAGCGATGTAAAAAGACAAATGACAAATTTGGAAAATATTTGCACCGTATATCATAGTTAAAGAGTTAGTATCCCTAATATATAGAAAGCACCTAAAAATTCAGAAGAAAAAGACCATTAAAATAAAAAAAAACTGAACAGAAGATATGCACAAAATGTTCACAGAAAAAAATGCAAATGACCCTTAAACTTATGAAAACATACCCAACATAGCATGAGTTGAAAGATAAATGCAAATTTCAACTACACTAAGATGTGAGATTGGCAAAAACCCCAAACTTTGATAACATTAATGGTGGTGAGGCTCTGAGGATAAAGGTACTCTGATACGTTGCTAATGCGAGGCAAATGACACAACACCCAGAGCAGTAATGCTGGCATTGTCTAGCAAAATTATACATGTAGTTACTAGTTGAGCCATCCCACTTGTAGGAATCTATGTCAAAGATACACTTGCAAAAATAAAAAAAATAAATAACTTATACACATATTATAGCAAAAGACTGTAAACAACCCAGAAGACTGGCTGAATAAACTATAGTATAATCCATTCAGTATTAGATAACTGTAAAAAGGAATGAGGAAGAAATTTGTATCCCGATACAGGGTTGTGGTAGCCAAGGAGATGTGCTATTTGGAACTTCCTTCCAAAAATAACTTGCTGCAAGGAGTGCATCTTTACTGATGCTTTTTGCTTTTTCACATGTATTTGCTTCAATGTATTTGCTTCTTGAGAGAGAGAGAAAGACAGACAGACAGACAATGTGAGTGGGGGAGGGGCAGAAAGAGAAGGAGACACACACTCTGAAGCAGGCTCCAGGCTCTGAGCTGTCACCACAGAGCCCGATGTGGGGTTCAAACCCAGGAACCATGAGGTCGTGACCTGAGCCGAAGTCAGATGCTTAACTGACTGAGCCACCCAGGTGCCCCCTTTGCTTCTTTAATCATGATTTCTTTTAGTTCTTTGAACATATTTGTAACGGCTACTTGGATAGCTTCGTCTGATAAATCTAACACCTGGGTCACTCTCACAGGCGGTTTCTGTTGCCTGCTTTCTATTATACAGGTCATAGTTTCCACTTTCTTTATATTTCTCACATTGTTTTTTTTGTTGTTGGAGAATGCACATTTTAGATAATATATTGTAGCAAGTCTGGGTATTGCCCACCTACCACTTCTGAAACTTGTTATTGTTATTTGCTTGCTTATTTGTTTAATGACTGCTGGATTCCTTTATTGGAGCCTATTTCCCCTAACCCCGTCTGCCTACAGAGTTAAGCCTCTGATATTTGCCCTTCGGAGACACAGTCTTTTTAGGCCCACTGTCATCCTGGGCTGACAGTGTTTTGACAGGGCTCTCTTTGTCTCTTTCCCTAACTATACCAATCTGTTAAGCTTTCTGATTGCCAGCTGATTGCTTTATTATTTTCAACAATATCCAGGGCATAGATTGCCCCACAGACTAAAGCAATCAAATTTGAGTTCCTTTGAAGGGACAGTTTCTCTTACTATTTGAATTTTGTTCTGACCTCAGGTAGGCTCCTTCCATTGTCTTGTGCCCACTGTCCCTTATTAGGAAAACTAGCTGCTGACAATTTAGCCTGTATGTCTAATGATTCTACCAATATCCTCCCAGTTCCCTTTCACCATCATTTCCATTCATTTTGTAAGTGCCCTTAAGCTTGAATGTCTCCACACTCTATTGCAAGTGAAACTAACACGGTGGAAGAGATTAAAAGATGCATTTTTTAAAAAGTTTATTTAGAGAGAGAGAGAATGACTGGGTGAGGGGCACAGAGACGGGGACAGAGGATGTGAAGTGGGCTCTGTGCTGACAGCAGAGAGCCTGATGTGGGGCTCGAACTCACAAACTGAGATCACGACCTGAGCCAAAGTCAGACATTAAACAACTAAGCCACCCAGGTGCCCCAAAATACACGTTTTATTATTTTTTTTCTTACAGCGAGTGTAAGCAGGGGAGGGGCAGAGAGAGAGGGGGAGAAAGAATCTCAAGCAGGCTCCATGCTGAGCATGGAACCCAACACAGGGCTCCATCCCATGACCGTAAGATTCTGACCTGAGCCCATATCAAGAGTTGGATGCTCAACCTATTGAGCCACCTAATTCCCCTAACAGGTAGATTTTAGGTCTGCTTCTCCCCCCAGGCAAAGCATCTTTGCCAAGGCTCTGGAACTGGAGACAATGGCATGCTACTCACTCAGTGACATCCCCAATTTAGGAACTGGGCCCTTGAGGAGTGGAGTAGAGACCTCAGGTCTTGGTTGGCCTCTCCCTCATGGAACCACCACTTTATGAGCCAGGCCAAGGGCAATCAGGACCCTTGTACTCTTGCTAAGCCACATCTAAGCCAAAGCCTCCATCCTGCCTCTTCGCTACACTTGCCTAGAATTTAGCTTCACCAACCAGTAGCTGGGGGCAGCATGAGAAACACCGATATGCTAGCCCTTCCTGGAAGACAGCCCCCTGACTGTGAGCTGGGAGGACAAGGAGTCTTGTGTTATTGGTTGTGCCAGTCTGGCGCAGAGGTTCAGTCTCACTGATTTGGGAGAGAAAAGGGGGGAAACAGGTCTCAGTTCAAATACTATAAACTCTCACTGTTTCTGCTGAATTTTGGTAGAATTTTTGAATAAATGTTTCTTCATTTGCTGAATGTCCTTAGGACTATTTCCAGAGACTTGAAGTGATTTTGTTTTTATCATTTTAACCAGTTTTCCTGGGGAATGGGCCCATAGGCACCTCATGCTGTCATACTAGAAGTTCCTCTAAAACTAATTTTAATAAAGTGTCACCAGGGCACCTGGGTGGCTCAGTTGGTTGAGCATCTGACTGTTGATTTCGGTTCAGGTCATCCCAGGGTTGTGGGATGGAGTCCCACATTGGGCTCTGCACTGGTCATAGAGCCTGCTTAAGATTCTCTCTCCCTGTCCCTCTGCCCCACCCCCCATTTACAAAAATAAAAAATAAATTTAAAAAAGTAAAGCGTCAAGGCGCTTGGGTGACTCGGTCAGTTGAGTGCCCGACTTAGGCTCAGGTCATGACCTCACAGTTTGTGGGTTCAAGCCCTGTGTTGGGCTCTGTACTGACAGCTCAGAGCCTGGAGCCTGCTTTGGATTCTGTGTCTCCCTCTGTCTCTGCCCCTCCCACGCTCTCTCTCTCCCTCTCTCTCAAAAATGAATAAAATATTAAGAAAATATATTAAAAATATTTTTTAAAGTAAAGTGTCACCTATGGAAGGAAGGAATATTTTTCTGAATATGATTTTGACTTTGGAACCCGTGTAAGTAATGTACATAATTTAAAACAAATTTTAAAAAGCAGTACCTAAAAATGGAAAATAAGTAAAAAATCTAACTGTATATCAGGTTGGTGGCATAACAACATGGAAAAAATAATTCTTTTTTCTTTTTTCTAAATATTTATTTTTGAGAGAGACAGAGGGACAGAGTGTGAGCTGGGGAGGAGCAGAGAGAGGGGGAGACACAGAATCTGAAGCAGGTTCCAGGCTCCGATCTGTCAGCATAGAGCCCAACTTGGGGCTTAAACTCACAAACTATGAGACCAAGACCTAAGCCAAAGTCAGAGGCTTAACCAAATGAGCCACCAAGGTGCCCTGAAAAAAACAATTCTTAAGAAACCTAAAAATAGGTTTTTGACTGTATATACCTACTGTGATATATACAGTGGTTTGTTAAAGTTACTCTCCTGGAGCCAAATCAAATTATGTTAATGTCACTAGGAACCAAGATTTTTTTTTTTTTTTTTTTTGAGAGAGAGCAAGCAAGAGAGAGCGCTCATGTGAGTTGGAGAAAGGCAGAGGAAGAAAGAGAGAGAATCTTAAACAGGCTCCACGTCCAGCTCAGAGCCCCATGCAGGGCTCAATCTCATGACCATGAAATTATGACCTGAGCTGAAATCAAGAGCCAGATGTTCAACTGACTGAGCCACCCAGGGGTCCCAAGGAAACAAGATTTTTTATTTAAGTGACATCAGTATAAAACTAAACAAATTAAGTAAAAACTCTGTAATCTTGTAACTGAATTGAAAAAATCAGTATGAATTCATGATTTATTTTAAACTTTTTTTTAATGTTTATTTATTTTTGACAGAGAGAGAGAGATAGAGCATCCGAAGCGGGCTCCAGGCTCTGAGCTGTTGGCACAGAGCCTGATGCGGGGCTTGAACTCACAGACCGTGAGGTCATGACCTGAGCTGAAGTCTGATGCTCAACCAACTGAGCCACCCGGGTGCCCCGATTTATTTTACTTTTAAAAATATGTATTTATTAGCTCTGCCCACTAAAAGGCCTAGAACAAGCCTCTAGATCTAACTCCCATGTGATAGGAAATGCATGGGATAGAGAAACATGTTACATGGAGATGGAATCAGCCAAGTCCAGAATTTCGGAAACTCTAGAGTATAAGCGACCCAATTTCTTCCACAAATAAATGGCAAGAAGAAAGGAGAGGGAAAAGAAACCATCAAAGTTTAACAGAAACTTTAGAAACTCACACTAAATGCAGTATAAACATTTTTTTTGAATCCTGGTTCAAACAAACCAACTACGTATGAGACTCTTTGGGAATAATTAGGGAAAATTGAACACTGAACAGTTATTAGATGATATTAATAAGTAACCGGGTATTTTAACAAGTTAGATGAAGGAATTGCTAACTTTTTCAGGGGAGACAATAACATTAAGAAATTTTTAATGTTTTTATTGTGTATTTTTATTTTCTGATTTGAACAAATGAGCCTCAAAAAGTTATGAGATGATCAGGAAAATTTAAACAATGAATGGATATTTGATATTAAGGAATTATTGTCTCCTTATGATAATATTATGATCATATAACAAAAAATTTATCTTTTATATTTATATACTCAACTGCCTATCATCATTATGTAGTGATAAGACTTTACCAAAAAAAGGATTCTTTTTTTTTTAAGTGTATTTATTTATTTTTGAGAGATACAGAGACAGCGTGAGCAGGGGAGAGGCAGAGAGAGAAGGAGAGAATCCCAAGCAGGCTCCATGCTGTCAGCACAGAGCCTGATGCCAGGCTCAAACTCACCAAATCGTGAGATCATAACCTGAGGGGAAACCAAGAGTCAGGTGCTCAACTGACTGAGCCACCCCAGGCGCCCCCCAACAGAGGATTCTTAAATGCTTATAGAACTATTTATGGATAAAGTAATATTGTATCTGGAATTTGCTTGAAAATAATCCAGGTTTTTGTTGCTTTTGAAGGGGGAGGGGTTGGTTGTAGGTGAAACAAGATGGACCAGATGTTACTATTGAAGGTGAGTGATCACTATTCATTAAAGTTCATTAGATATTTTCCCAACTTTTCTATATGTTTAAAATTTCCCATAATGGAAAGTTTTAAAAATAAGCAAAAAGTTCTACCCATGATTCTCTAATGGGAAGAGAAGAGTTGGGAAGAGGAGTTGTAGGAATCCTTGATGGGTAGGCAGGAAGTTCTGGGGCAGATAACTCCATGGAGGGTACTGCTGTGGGTAACCCGTAGCTGAGTTGTGACCAAGACCTCGCTGTAGAATGATGTGTGTCTTCCTGGGCCCTCCTGAGCTAAGCAAGTATCAGGATAAATAAAGTTCAAGTTCTGGTGTTTAATACTTTGCTAAGGCAGACCCCACATGACCAAATCCAACTTATTTTTTTCCTTTTCCAAAATACCAATCCAAGTCTCAACCATCCTACTGGACCCAGCTCAAACCCTTCCTTTTCTTAACTAACTGCATATCTAGTCATCTCTTTTTCTATATTTTTGTCACTCATTTTGTCTTCTTGTTTTTTCCCTCATATTGTGAGTTGGTGGCTTCCCAAAACATATTTTTCCAGCCTCAGTGTATGCTCCTAAAGCCAGGGACTATGACATACTCAAAAAATTATTTCAGCATCAAAAATAATACCATCCACAGAGCTGGAACTCAATTAATACTTGAATAACGGCTTTGAAGAAGCCAAAAAGTAAATTATGCCATGGTCTATTGGATAAAACAGTCGGGGTGGGGCAAAAGGGTTCTTGAGTCCTCTCTCCTGGTAGTTCCAAAACCCCCACAGTCCCAGCATCTCTATTCCTGTTATGAAACTGTTGGATACTTTGACCATCTCAAGTATGTCTAGCAAAACTCAGGGCCATCTGGCACTGCATAGGAGCTTAAGATACCTTTTTTTTTTAAGTTGGAATTTAAGCCAAGTTTTTTGCCCTTGCGGTAATCACCACGTGCAGTTTCTGCACAGAGCAAGTCTGGGTTTTTCGCTGTCGTGTCCAGCAGGCTATGCTGTGCACAAAGAGAACACACCAGCAATGTTTGTGTGAAAGCAGATATCCTGTGTATCCCTAAATAAAGTGGAATAGAACGGAGTTCTCAGGATCTATAGTAATGCTGCTATGAACTCTGATTCAAAGGCACATTGCTTTCTCTTAAGGCATCGTAGGCTTAAACGTTTAGATTTAGTGATTAAAAGAAAGATTTATTTCAGCGCAAGACTAGAAATTACACAAACATATGCAGCAACAAAGCATTAGGGACAACACTCATCTGGGAGCACCCTGGAAAACATTACACGTTTCTCCTTTGGGCGCTGTGGTCCTCACAGGTGACCGCTACCACCTTTACCCAGAGAATTGTGCGGGCGAATGAAGGCCGACGGGTACCCACGCGGACCTAGAGGGCGCCTACCATCGGTGCGGAGCCCACCCACGCGGCCCGGCCAGGCCAGGCCCGGCACCACCGAGCGCGGACCTCCGGCGCATCCTAGAGCGGCCACACGCGGCCACAGCCCGCGGGGCACTTCCGCCCGCGCCGGCGCCGCCCGGTGGACGGCTGGGCCTTGCTGCGGGCCTGCGCCTCCCTCGGCTCCTGCCGCGGGCCTCGGGTAGTGGGTGAGTGGGACGGGGAGCACCGGAGAGGGGCGGGCCAGGGTCTGCGCCGCCGTCTGTCCGCGTTCGCCTTGTGGGCCGAGCCGCGCGGGCGGGCGCGCTTCCTCCGGACTCGAGGGCCGGGCCGGAATGGAGGACCCAGGCCCGGGGAGCGCCCGGGAACGAGGACGCGCCTAGTCTGTCCTCCACCCCCCCACCCCCACCCCAAGGCGGGAGCCCCCGCCCACCCCTCCTTTGGGAAATTGACATTGACTTGAGGGCGAGCCTGGGCTCGCTGGTGGTCGGAGACCTGGCCTGTGGCCCTGACTCGGCGTTGGCATCTATTTGTCTCCGGGCCACGGTTCTTTCCTTTCCAAAATGGAGGAAGGCAGTATGCGCCCTACCTAGATCACAGGGTGATTGCAGGGTTGGCGCTGCCTGTATGGAAACTGGTTCTCAACCCGGCAGCCTTTAGAATCGTTTGGGAAGCCTTCCCAATGCTGAGTCCCCAGAATCACCAGGTGATTGGGATATCCTGCCGGGACGAGAACCACTGGCCGGGAGTGTCAGGTGACAGTACTGTGGTCGTGTGCTGTGTTCTCCACTGGAATGTGCACTTGGTCCAAGGTGGATCATAGCCATGAGAAAGCAAGTGGCTGGTTTTATGTTCAAGAAGACAGGAACCAAATCCGGTCTGGTCACATTGAATTCCTGGTGCATAGAATGGTGCATGCCACAAAACATGAACCATTGTAAATAAAGTAATTTCTGATTACTTTCCGACCTACTGGGTGGGTTTTGATCATTTGGCTCATTTTTTAACTTTTTATTGTGGAAACTTCCACACATTGAAACAAGATACTGTACCGAATTCCCAACTCTGTTGGGTGACTCTTACGCTCACCTCACTAGCTTAATTTGAAAGCAAATCTGAATGTTCCGTTTTGTCTATTAAATACTTGTTTGCGTTTATAAAACACAATAATTCCTTTTTAAAATATCAATTTAATAAGCATTTCATGTTACCATCTATCCAGTCAGTGTTTACATTTCCCCAGTTGTCTCTTTTTTCTCCCAGTTCTCTTTTTCAGTCTGCCCAAATCCAGATCCAAACAAGCTACACATGACATTTGGTTGACATCTCTTATATTTCATTTAATCTCCTTATGCCATCCCTCTTTATTTTTTTTCCTCTGTATTTTACTTGTTGAAGCAACCTATTCATTTGTAACATTTCCTACGTACTGGATTTTGCTTCTTCCATCCCTGTGTTGTCCTTTAATAAACTGGTATTTAGATTACAGGCTTTTTCAGATTTCAGGTCCTACTTTTTGGCAAGAAAACCTCATAGTGTTATTGTGTACCTCCTATTGCAGCCCACCAGGAGTTACATAAGGTCTTGTTTCTCTTTGTGGTGTTAAGATTGGTCAGTGGGCCTTTTCTCTACAAATCGCACTGCAGGGTAACTAAATAATTGGCCAGACATTTACAGAAGGATGCCAACTAATAACTTCAGAAGGAATGAGAGAATATCACCTTTTGGCAACCTCTAGTGAAATAACCCAGGCAATGATTAGTGGTTGTTAAACATCAGGAAGAGAGACATTCAGACAGCATGTGCTTCCTGATGGGAGTACCCAATACCATGTAAACAAGCATTCTTGGATAAATACTTATGAAATATTCTTGGATATGAATGTGGGTGGTGGATATAAACCAAGATTGGCCATGAGTTGATACTTGTTGAAGCTTGGCGATGGTCATGTGGTAATGCACTATACTAATCTCTCTACTTTTGTATGTGTTTGAAATTTTTCAAAATAAAATTTTATTTTGTTAAGTTTGACTAATTGGCTAGTGAATTCAGGTCAGCCTGATCCATCCATTATAGTTCTCCATGAGCCTTTCACTAAGTGATTCTCAAACAGACTGCACATTAGAATCACAGGGGAAGAATTTTTTTTTTAAATACTAAAACACATGTCTCACTTGCAGAATTTCCTTTTTAATTGTTCTGGGATGGAACCCAATTATTGATATGTCTTAAAAGCTCTCCAGGTGATTCTAATATGCTCTCGAGTTCTGTACCATTGGCCTAGATCCATTATTTGTTAGGGATTGCAGAGTGATTATATTTTATTATTCCTTCTGCATTTATTAGCTTTTAAAATGTTTGACTTTCTATATTGTGTTATTCCCATCTCTGTTGCAAACTGCAATCCAACAGGAAAGCCTCTGCAAATTACCTAATTATCAGAGGAATGCTTGATTTTGGAAGTAGAAGTGTGGAGTAACACATGGAAGGGACAGTAGCATAACCTAAAGCCTGTGCATGAATTGGAGAGATGTACCATCTGTATGTGTGTGTGTGTGGGGGGGGGGGGGGGTTGGGAGGGCTGAACTGTGTCCCCAAACGGAAAGGAAGATTCGGTGATGTGTAGTTAGAAAAGTATGTTCAGCCTTGTGACCCATTTCTTTTTAATAATCAGTATTAAATAAATGAAATAAACATTGAAAATAAAGTCATCAGATGCTGCTCATTGCAATGAAAACCAATCCAAAGATTTAAAAGAAAACTTAATGACCACTCCCCACCATCACCATTTTAATCACTCCTGAGATAACCAATATTAACAATATGCTGTGTATCCTTACACACAGACTTTCTCTCTCATATAAATGCAGAGGTTTGGGGCATTGTTGTAAAAATGATGTTGTAAAAATCTGTAACTTTTCTCATTGTCGTCCCTCCCGGACAAGAGTTACAGAGCTGACTTAACTGCAGAATAAATAGTTGATGGTAGGAATGTACAGTAAAATATTCAGTCATTGTCCTGGTGAAATATATTCAGACCGTGTCCAAATTTTAGCCACCTTAAAAGTACCACCAGAAACATTGTACATAGGTCCTTTATTTCTATAGGGTCGATTCCCCAAAATAGGGTGGCTGAGTTAAAATGTACTGTTAATAGCATCATTATTATTGGTAATGTGTATTGCCAAATTGCACTCCCAAACATAAAAGCAGTTTATACCTCTGCCAGTAGTAACATGAGAATACCCATTTCCCCTGTGTTCTACCTATGCATTCTTCCCTCCTTCCCCCCCAAACCACTCTCAACCACTGGTCTTTTACTGTCTTCATAGTTTTACCTTTTCCAGAACATTACATAGTTGGGATTCAATTACAGTTTTTAATTGACTGGATCTGGCAGTTTTTTAACTTGTTTTTGTACGTGTGAGCAGCCATCCAAGGTTTGGTAACTTGTGGTTTTAACTCACTAAGAGTTATTCAAATCTTACTTGGGATTTCTGTATAAGAACCCACTCTCTTCTGAATAACGAAAAGATAAATGAATGGTAAATCTCACAACGACCTGTTTTTGGTGATATCGAGCAGTGATGTGTAATAATCCCTGGGTAATCTTTTCATTGCAGGGTGGAAGATGTCTATGGATGTGACATTTCTGGGTACGGGTGCAGCATACCCATCCCCAACCCGGGGTGCCTCTGCTCTGGTCCTTCGGTGTGAGGGCGAGTGCTGGCTCTTTGACTGTGGGGAGGGAACTCAGACACAGCTGATGAAAAGCCAACTTAAAGCAGGTTAGTGTGCATTCAACTCTCTCACCAAGACTATCTCTTACTCTGCTTCATTTTCTTGGTTCTCCTTGAGGCTTTTGCTCAGAAACAGCCCTCACAGTTGCATCCCACTTCAGTGCTAGAGCCCTGGCAAGGTTTGGAAGACCCTCAGGCATCCAGCCTCCCCCACTGAACTTTATCTACTTGTTCATACTGTAAATGTTGAGAGCAAGGATTTATATAGGGTTAGGGGGTGGAGGATGGGTTGGGATACATGAGGCATATTAGATGGATACTACGCAAGCAAAGGAACAGTGTACATGATTCCACCAGGAGATGGTTGTCAGTATCACGAGAAGATACAAAGAGTAATAGACGTTCAGAAGAGTGAGGTGTTCTTTTTCATGTGAGGTTATCAGGGTAGGCCTCTCACAGAAGGTGACCTGTGAGTCGTTGAAGGAGGTAGAGGGATTTGCTGGGCTGGGGAGATGAACATGCAAAGGCCCAGCACCAGGGAGACTGAGGAGTACAGTGGCGCAAAGCCTTGGCCTAGAGTCAGGCCAAGCTGGGTTGCAGTCCTAGCAGTGTCTTGGCTTTTGGCCTTAGCAGATCAACAAACTTAAGGCTTATTTTCCTTATCTTTTTTTTTTTTTAATGTTATGTATTTTTGAGAGAGAGAGAGAGAGAGAGAGAGACAACGTGCACGAGCAAAGGAGGGGCACAGAGAGAGGGAGACAGAATCTGAAGCAGGCTCCAGGCTCTGAGCTGTCAGCATAGAGCCCGACATGGGCCTCGAACTCACATGCTACAAGATCATGACCTGAGCCGAAGTCCGAAACTTAACCGACTGAGCCCCTTATCTTAAAACGTGGATAGAAACTCAAGTCAGCTTAAAAGGGGTGTTGTAAAAATTACATAAAATAATCCCCTTTCTGTGTGGTTGTTTCTTTCTCATCAGTTAAAGCTTAGCTCACATGCCATCTCCTCAGAGACTTTCCCTGAACCCCTGGAGTTCAGTAATTCCTCGTTCTTCTCAGGCATTTTACGGCTTTGTGCTATTTTTATTGACTTCTTAGCATCAATATCTAAAATTGTTATTTAAATAGTTGTTTCTGTGTTCGCTGTATTTTCCCTGTATGATAAAGTAAGCCCAAGGATCATTTATATCCTTAGTAGATGCCTAGTAAATATCTGATCAGTTAATGCATGAATAAGGTGTTCAGCACTTAGTATGGTCCCTCTCACTTACTGCATCTTGTTAACTGGAAGTTATTGAAATTATTCCTCTGATTCATCACAGTGTGTGGCATTGATGGCTATAAGAAAGTTAGTTCTAGTGTCCAGGGATCTCTTAGTCTAGTGGTGGGAACTGATGTATAAGTAGTCATAATGTAATGTGATAAAGAGAATAATGGATCTGTTTTCTAAATACTTTTGGAGCACAAAAGAGGGGGACGTTAACTGTGTGTTCAGAGAAGGCATCCCAGAGATGGTAACAGTACAGCTAGGATCTAAGTGATGATTAGAAGTTTCTCTGGGGAGAAAAGTAGGGATGGACTTTCAAGGAACAGAAAAAGTGAGCAAGAAGTAATCGAGTTTCTAGGAGAGAAGTGACATGTTTGGCCAGGATAAATGAGAGGTAAAAATGCTGAAAAAGTGAGGGCAGATTATGAAGTTCTCTGTGGTTTGCTAAGGTATTTGGACCTTCTTATTCTGTTGGCAGTAAGGAACCATTAAAAGTTTTTAAGCAGGGGAATGATATGGTCTGATTTATGTGTTAGGGACAGAGTTTTCTCGTGGCAGATGTACTGGGAGAGACCAGTGTTAAGGCAGTTGCATTCATCTGAGAGAAGAGAGAGAGGATGAGGGTGTAGGGATAGGAATGAAGATGAGACTCAATTTAAGAAATACTTGTAGACCTAGCAGGGAGTGGGTGACTGACTGAATGTCTAGGATGTGAAGAAGTGAAGGATTATTCCAAGTTACAAGGATGGTGTCTGAGACCTAAACAGGGAGACAGGAAAGGAGCTGTTGGAGGAAGGAACTAACGCATTTCACTTAGGACTCGTGGCCTTGAGGTGTACACAGTTCAGCCTAAGACCCTGAGGTCTTAGTATAGCAGGTACTATACTTTATTTCCCTTGGGTCACACAGAGGTTCCTTTCATGAGAACTCTCAGGGAGGAGCAGGCTGGCGTGGAGGCAGTAATACCCCATTTTATTTTATTTTTTTTATTTTTTATTTATTTATTTTTTATATATATATGAAATTTATTGACCAATTGGTTTCCATACAACACCCAGTGCTCATCCCAAAAGGTGCCCTCCTCAATACCCATCACCCCCCCTCCCGTCCCTCCCACCCCCCATCAACCCTCAGTTTGTTCTCAGTTTTTAACAGTCTCTTATGCTTTGGCTTTCTCCCACTCTAACCTCTTTTTTTTTTTCCTTCCCCTCCCCCATGGGTTCCTGTTAAGTTTCTCAGGATCCACATAAGAGTGAAACCATATGGTATCTGTCTTTCTCTGTATGGCTTATTTCACTTAGCATCACACTCTCCAGTTCCATCCACGTTGCTACAAAAGGCCATATTTCATTTTTTCTCATTGCCACGTGATATTCCATTGTGTATATAAACCACAATTTCTTTATCCATTCATCAGTGGATGGACATTTAGGCTCTTTCCATAATTTGGCTATTGTTGAGAGTGCTGCTATGAACATTGGGGTACAAGTGGCCCTGTACATCAGTACTCCTGTATCCCTTGGATAAATTCCTAGCAGTGCTATTGCTGGGTCATAGGGTAGGTCTATTTTTAATTTTCTGAGGAACCTCCACACTGCTTTCCAGAGCGGCTGCACCAATTTGCATTCCCACCAACAGTGCAAGAGGGTTCCCGTTTCTCCACATCCTCTCCAGCATCTATAGTCTCCTGATTTGTTCATTTTGGCCACTCTGACTGGCGTGAGGTGATACCTGAGTGTGGTTTTGATTTGTATTTCCCTGATAAGGAGCGACGCTGAACATCTTTTCATGTGCCTGTTGGCCATCTGGATGTCTTCTTTAGAGAAGTGTCTATTCACGTTTTCTGCCCATTTCTTCACTGGGTTATTTGTTTTTCGGTTGTGGAGTTTGGTGAGCTCTTTATAGATTTTAGATACTAGCCCTTTGTCCGATATGTCATTTGCAAATATCTTTTCCCATTCCGTTGGTTGCCTTTTAGTTTTGTTGGTTGTTTCCTTTGCTGTGCAGAAGCTTTTTATCTTCATAAGGTCCCAGTAATTCACTTTTGCTTTAAATTCCCTTGCCTTTGGGGATGTGTCGCGTAAGAGATTGCTACAGCTGAGGTCAGAGAGGTCTTTTCCTTCTTTCTCCTCTAAGGTTTTGATGGTTTCCTGTCTCACATTTAGGTCCTTTATCCATTTTGAGTTTATTTTTGTGAATGGTGTGAGAAAGTGGTCTAGTTTCAACCTTCTGCATGTTGCTGTCCAGTTCTCCCAGCACCATTTGTTAAAGAGGCTGTCTTTTTTCCATTGGATGTTCTTTCCTGCTTTGTCAAAGATGAGTTGGCCATACGTTTGTGGGTCTAGTTCTGGGGTTTCTATTCTATTCCATTGGTCTATGTGTCTGTTTTTGTGCCAAGTAATACCCCATTTTAGAGAGTAGGGGTTGAGGTGGTGGGATGATTAAAACAGAAACAAGAAACTGTTAAGTGTGGGTACTAGAGGTGTGGGTGTGGGGATTAGTCGTTACTTTTTATTTAATACCTGTGTCAGTTACCAATGCTGTATCACAGATTACAAATTTAGTGTCTTACTGCTTTTATTGTCTCATAGTTTCTGTGGGTCAGGGAGTTTGGGCCTGGGTTGGCTGGCTTCTCTGCGTCAAGGTCTCACTGGGTTGCACTCTGTATTTGGCTGGGGCTGAGGTCTCATCAGAGGCTCATCTGGGGAAGAATCTGCTTCAGAGCTCACATAGGTTGTTGGCAGGACTAAGGCTGCCTCAGCCCCTAGAGGTCTCCTCCAATTCCTGATCATGTGGGTTTCTCCTTTGTGGTAGCTCGATTCCTTATTGCCATCCAAGGGCAAAGAAACTCCAGAGCAAGTCTGCTAGCAAGGTGGAGTCTTATAACATAACATAATCACCATAATCACACTGCATCCCTGTGCCATATTTTACTGGTTAGAAACAGTTTGCAAGTCCCACCTACACTCAAGGAGAAGAAATTGTGAAAGGATATGAACATCAGGAGCCAGGGGCCATGGGTACCACCTCACGTCTATCTGTTACAGTACCTTTCTCTAATATTTTATATTTTGTAGCTATTTTATATATGTTTTAAGTAAACATTTTGCAAAGCTAAGCCTCATAAAAAATAAATAAAGTCTAAGGGAATCTTTAGTTTACTAAATTTGTATTGGCTAAAAAGATTACTGGCTTCAGAGGGGAGGGTGAGATGGTAATCCTAGAATATTATCTATGACTCTTTAGCATTTCAAAAGCCCTCAGTCTCAAACTGGAATGCAGCACCCTCAATTTATCTCGGTTACTTTCAACCCAATGTGGACCTGTTATTTGATTCGTTGAAACCCTGTCAGCTTATACTCCTCCTCTTATGAGTTTTGTAAGGAAGTGCTCTCTGTTTATCTAAACACACTTCTTTTAAGCTTCCTTGGCACTAATGTGCAAGCATCTGATTAACAAGTAATAGGTTTGTCATGTCTTATTTCCTTCATAATTTTTTTTTTTTTTTAATTTTTTTTTTTCAACATTTATTTATTTTTTGGGACAGAGAGAGACAGAGCATGAACGGGGGAGGGGCAGAGAGAGAGGGAGACACAGAATCGGAAACAGGCTCCAGGCTCTGAGCCATTAGCCCAGAGCCCGACGCGGGGCTCGAACTCACAGACCGTGAGATCATGACCTGGCTGAAGTCGGACGCTTAACCGACTGCGCCACCCAGGCGCCCCTTTCTTTCATAATTTTAAAGAGTGAGCTTAAGCTTTTCTTCTTTTTCCCTTAAAAATGATTATAAAAAGGGGGCGCCTGGGTGGCTCAGTTGGTTAAGCAACAGACTTCGGCTCAGTTCATGATCTCGCAGTCCATGAGTTCGAGCCCCACGTGGGGCTCTGTGCTGACAGCTCAGAGCCTGGAGCCTACTTCAGATTCTATGTCTCCCCCTCTCTCTACCCCTCCCCTGCTCACGCTCTGTGTCTCTCTGTCTCTCAATAATAAATAAATGTTAAACAATTTTTTTAAATGATTATAAAAAGTATTACAAAAGTATGATGAAAAAATGTTTACAAAAAGTATACTTAGGGAGCACCTAGCTGGCTCACTGAGAGGAACATGCAACTTCTTGATCTTGGGGTCATGAGTTCGAGCCCCACGCTTTGTGTAGAGGTTACTTAAGTAAATAAATAAAGACATTTTAAAAAGTGTACATTCTCATTGTAAAAATTCAAACAAAGCAGAAAAATATTTAAAAAGCCTAAAATCCCCCTTATAGGTAAATATTTTATAGATGTATATATGTTAAAGGTATAGGTATATTTGGTGTGTGTGTGTGTGTGTGTGTGTGTACAATTTTGCAAAACAGTATCATATTAGGTGTAACCTTTTTTTTTCAACTGAACAATAATATATTGCAGATATTTTCCTATGGCAGTAAGTATAACTGTGTCATCGCTTAGGGGATCCTTAGAATTCCACTTCTCTATGGATGGCATATTCCCCTGTAATTTTCTTGTTCGCAAGTGAAAGGAAATTCATGCACTTTGCTTTCTTCATTTGATAGCATCCCCTAAATTTGATAATTGAGGTTGCTATTCTGAAATCAAGTTTCTTGAAATGAAATGTTTGTCTTCCCTGAACCTGTGATAACTGTGGGAAGCAATTTTGACTTACTTAATTTGTCTCACTTGCTTTGGACTCACAGATTGTTTTGGTGTTCAGTTTTGGCTTTGTTTCACACCAGATAGGGAGAGGGCCCAGAAAGTCTCACTTGGCAGTTTTAAGGTCAACGTGGAGATCATGACTCAATAGCCATTCTAGTTATCTAGTTCTTTTGTCTGCAGAGGCCTCAGGTCACACTTATGTGTGTCTTGGCAGCTCGGACAGCAGGAAGGGGGGTGATGAATGGGTTCCAAGAAGTCAAAAGACAGCAACAACAGGGACTAAAAAGAGAAAACAAAAAGGAGCATACTGAGGATACTTCTGGAGTGCCTCAGGGTTCTCCAGATCTCAGATCAGCCTCTGCCCAACTGTTGTTCTCTGCCATGGGGCCTGGGTTTGATGTATTAACTCAGGAAAGACTTACTTGGAGAACACTTTCGCCTTGATGTCACAGGATAAATCACATTACAATAAACTATTCCTGTTCTTTTATGGTATCAAATACTTGAAATAGATGGGCCATGAGCTAGGAGCAGAAGCCTCTGTTATACTAAAATTGTGTTAATTGGGATTGTTACTTTTAAAATGCCTTGTGGTGCATCTCAGAGAAATGCTAATGTGGCATCATTCCACATACCAGCAGTAGATTCAGTTTACCATTGATGAATTCAAGTTACGACCTAAGCCAATATGTACTGAAAAAGCCATTGTGTTAGCTCACGTTGAAAAGAAGGCATGGGCACATGTACGTTGACATAATACCATAGGAGATCTTCCCTCTGATCTACATTCCAGCACCTATTGCCCACCTTCCCTCTGGGTTCTTCACCCCTTTCCTCTCCTGCCTCCTCCTTTCCCCCTCCTGTTTCATCTTTTCCTCCTCCCCCTTCAACCTCACTCAGACAAGCAGGCTCTGTCTTGGTTAATTCATCTCTGTCCAGTGCAGAGGGTTCTTACACGGCAGTTTTGGGTTCAGGCATTGGTCCAGTTGGAGCCTGGGGAACATTTGTTTTGCTGGAGGTATGTATTTTTTATTCTCAGAGGGAACAGTAGAGGGCACTGTAACTGTCAGATGCTTTTGACGTTTGAGGCCTATCTAGTTTAAGTGAACTATTTTGGTACACTTTTTGTGTCCCTTTTCTTGCTTGCTTGCTTGCTTGCTTTCTGGCTTTCTGTCTTTTAAATTTTTTTTGAGGTTTATTCATTTTTCAGAGACAGACAAAGCATGAGTGGGGGAGGGGCAGAGAGAGAGGGAGACATAGAATCTGAAGCAGGCTCCATGGTCTGAGCTGTCAGCACAGAGCCTGACACGGGGCTCGAATCCATGGACCATGAGATCATGACCTGAGCTGAAGTCAGACGCTTAACCAACTGAGCCACTCAGGTGCCCCTGTTTCCCTTTGTTTGCTTTGCTTTGCTTTGCTTTGCTTTGCTTTGCTTTGCTTTGCTTTCACACTCTTTGTTTCCCTTTTCTTCCCTTTTCTTTTTCTATTTCCTTTCTTTCTGTAAGAAGATATGTAGGAAAATACTCTTAAAACTGCAATACTATGTAAATTGAAGATGCTTTATGAAAAAAGTTACATCTAGATCTTGTTAAAACATAAAGCCTGTCTTGCTTCTGAAATCATGTAGAAAAATATAAAAAAATACGTTTATGGTAATAAATAAAATTCTAAATTCATTTTGCTGCTTTCTATGTAAGTTGTTACACATGTTTCAAGTAGCTTTGTATAGGTTTTTATTTCTGGAAAAACTCCCAAATTTTTTTCTCTGCCTCAATCAAAAGGGAGAATTACCAAGATTTTCATCACACATCTTCATGGAGACCATTTCTTTGGCCTTCCTGGCCTCCTCTGCACAATCAGCCTGCAGAGCGGCTCTGTGGTTACCAAACAGCCTATTGAAATCTATGGCCCTGCCGGGCTTCGGGACTTTATCTGGAGAACCATGGAACTCTCTCACACAGAGCTGGTCTTCCCTTACGTGGTCCATGAGCTGGTGCCTACAGCAGATCAGTGTCCAACAGAAGAACTAAAAGAATTTACGCACGTGAATAAAACAGACAGTCTTCCCAAAGAGGGACAAGGAAGAACTATCCTACTAGACTCAGAAGAAAACTCATACCTTCTGGTTGATGATGAACAGTTTGTTGTAAAAGCATTTCGCCTCTTTCACCGAATTCCCTCCTTTGGGTTTTCAGTCGTAGAGAAGAAACGACCAGGTAAACTCAATGCACAGAAACTGAAAGACCTCGGTAAGTGGTTTTCTTTCTTCTTCTTTTTCTTCTTATCAGTTGAGCTGTTGTTAGCTGAAGCTGTTAGAAGTGTCATAATAACCTTCCTTTCCTTTCTCCCAGGCCCGAAACTGACATTTCTCCACTTATTTCTTTTGCCCAAAGTCTGCTTATTAAGGGAAATTCTTGAGGGCAAAAGGTGCTATTCAGACCAAAATCCAAATATATACTTGCATCCTTTTCTCTTCAGCTCCCTGGATCCACATTTTTAGTCTCTCTTATCTTCAGCTAATGCTATCTTGCTTGGGAGGGTGGTTGTTGTTGTCCTAGGTCTAGGCTTTTATTTTTTCATGTCTTCCTTTTGAAATATGCTTTCAGTGACATCTTTGGCCTGAGAATTTTTGCCAGAGTTCTTAACCTTGCAACTGCAACCAGCTACTTTTCTTTGTTTCAGGATTTTCTTTCTTTATCAACTTTGCCTACTCATTCAACCTTGATTAAATTAATTTGATGTTCAGAATACTATGTCTCAATTGTTTTACATGCCTGGGTTCATCATAGGTGGAAACAAGCATACAGAGATAGACTTGGGCCCCATCTGAGGCTGTGTACCTCCTCCCTGCCAGGCCATCAAGCATGAGAGGATCTTCAGCACCTCTCTTGAAGCAGTGTCCAGGTCCTTTATACCTCCAGCATCACCACCTTCCTTGTCATGGTCATGTAGACCCTATAAAAAGCATGATGGTATCTTCTGTAGATTTGTTTCTTTTTTCTTTTAAATTTACTTGTTTTTGAGAGAGAGAGAGACAGAGTGCGAGCAGGGAGGGAAAGAGACAGGGAGGGAGACGCAGAATCTGAAGCAGGCTCCAGGCTCCAAGCTGTCAGCACAGAGCCCAACATGGGGCTCGAACTCATAAGCTCTGAGATCATGACCTGAGCTGAATTCAGACACTTAACCGACTGAGCCACCCAGGTGCCCCTAGATTTGTTTCTTTATGCAAACTCTTCCTTCCTCCTCAACTAAAACAAAACGCTAAATAATGAGGAAAAGTGACTTAGGCCAAAGGTATTTTTATTATCTAAAAGCTGTGGAAATACTATTATATTGGGAAACTTTAAATATGATGTATGCTGGAATTAGCGAACACATTCTATTTGTTTATAGGTATTGTTCAGAGTGATGATCATCAGGTGTTGTTCTATATTAACGTAAGATAATTAATATGTTTTACCAAACCTAATTTGGTAAACATGGAACTGCCCTGCCTACGAAGAAGATTATGTATGATTGCCAGAAGTTCTCCTTGATCTTGTGATCCAAACAATCCCCTCAAACAATTTTTTTTATTAAGTTAGTCAGTTTGTAGGTACTTTGTCATTATTTAAATGGACTCATTAAATTTACTCAAAAGATGAGCTTGTTAAGTAAAGCGGCCTCAAAAACTGTTATTCCTGTTCACAGCCGAGAATCAAAGCTGATAGCTTGACCCTAAGAAGGTCTTAGTGGGACTTAAAAGCTTAAAACTCATCTGACGTGTGCTTGGGAAATGTTTTAAGTACTAGGGCATCACTAACATCAATAGCCAACACTGAACTTTTAAAAATGTATAAATATTCCAGCTTTCCACAAGTAGTAAAATATTTATAACGATTATGAAAAGAATTGGATGCCTTTTCCATTTTGGTGCTGTTAAAACAGACTCTCTTAACAAGTCATAAATTCCATTCCCATGATGTGATGTTATCTGCCTCCATCATTAGGTGTGCCGCCAGGTCCTGCCTATGGGAAGCTGAAAAATGGAATTTCTGTTGTTCTGGAAAATGGAGTTACAATTTCTCCCCAAGATGTCTTAAAAAAGCCTATTGTTGGAAGAAAAATCTGCATTTTGGGTGACTGTTCTGGGGTTGTGGGTGACGGAGGAGTGAAGCTGTGCTTTGAAGCAGACCTGTTGATCCATGAAGCGACCCTAGATGATGCCCAGATGGACAAAGCAAAGGAGCACGGCCACAGCACACCACAGATGGCAGCAGCATTTGCAAAGTTGTGCCAAGCAAAGAGGCTAGTTCTGACTCACTTCAGTCAGAGGTACAAGCCAGTTGCCTTGGCCAGAGAAGGAGAAACAGATGGGATTGTAGAACTGAAAAAGCAAGCCGAATCAGTGTTAGATCTCCAAGAAGTGACTCTAGCAGAAGACTTTATGGTGATTGGCATTCCGATCAAGAAATGAAACCCGGGTTCTGGAATACATACTGACATGTCTGTGAATATGTTCCTGAGCCAACAGCCAAGTTGGTTGTTGTAGTTGGAGGTTGTGCTTCTAGTTTTGGTCTGAAATTATTTGGGTCCTAACCACCCTAAAAAAGGATAGAGCTGCATTGCTGAGCTGATTCAGCAGTGACAGGGAGCAAGCTTTTGGATAATAAATCATTTTAAAAAGAAAAAAACCAGCATCCTTCTTAAAGCCCAAATTTGACAAAACGATAACCTGTTCAGGTATACTTTTTGTTCTGTGGCTGCTGCCTCAGGTGTAAGCCAGTACCCCCATGCAATCCTGGGCTTAGCTTCTGCCCAGGTTTATCGCTGTTGTCGGCACAGTATATAGGGATTGGCCCTTTGGGCTAAAAATGGTATTTTGGCAGTTTGTTGAATCTGTTCATATTATTAACAGAATACAGAGAAATGTAATGAGACATTGGACATGCAGGATTGAAGGTAGCATATTAAATCTGTATTTGTTTGCTGGAATACTGAATGCAGGATCAAGGTAGGTGTTTATCTTCAGTCGTTGTTTTATGGAACTTTCTGCTGTGCTGTAAACCTGTGGGTCTCGGCTGGGGGTAATACCACTCCCTTAGAAATTATGGGGATGTTTCTTGTCAAAATGACTCGGGGGCTGGAGAGGGGTACTACTAGAATTTAGTCTGTAGGGACCAGGGGTGCTAGATAACTAAAAAATTTGAGTCCTGTACAGTGAAAAATTATCTCCCCCCAAAATGCAAATCTCAGGCCTTTTGAAATACACAGCAAGTTAAAACCTATACTCCCAATGTAAATATACTTTGTCAAAATTAGTGATGTGAATTGAACTACTGGGTAAGTCAAATTCTGCAGCAAGCATTAAAAACCTAGCTACATGAAGGTATGGGGATTGGAATGTTATATCAAATATTATTTGACAGAAATGAGCCATGAACTGGAACTTATGAATCTGGAGGTAAAGAAATGATATCTATTAAACTGAAGTTTAATTGATGTGTCCCTATTAATTAATAATTCTTTGAGCACAGTTTCAATAAGCTAGCTTTTCTTCCTTCTTCCTTCTATCTGCCATGGGGTTATCTGACTCATTTGACAGTGTTTCTCAAAATGGGTTACATGGAAAGCTAGTCTCAAGCATAGATTCATTCAGAAGGATTTCCTAATCACATTAGTTTGGGGAACACTTTATGTTGTGTGTCCCTCTGGAGGTGTTCTAGTTCTCGTCAATATATTAAAAACTGTACTGCTTGAGTGATAACAAACCAGTCTTTGGTGCCAGAAAGACTGATTTCAGAGTCCAATTCTGTACCTTATGGTGGTACCTTTGTGGCCTGGTGCAGATTACTTACTCCCTGTCAGCTTCAGCTTGCCTTTTCCTTTTCCTTTTCCTTTTCCTTTTCCTTTTCCTTTTCCTTTTCCTTTTCCTTTTCCTTTTCCTTTCCATTTATTTTGAGAGAGGGAGTGTGAGAACGGGGAAGGGGCAGAGAGAGAGGAGAGAGAGAAAATCCCACGTAGGCTGCCCGTTGCCAGCGCAGAGCCCGACGCAGGGCTCGAACCTGTGAACCGTTAGATCATAACCTGAGCCAAAATCAAGAGTTGGATGCCTGACTGACTGAACCCCCCAGGTACCCCTTGCTCATTCTACACTAGGAAAAATAATGAGACCTACTGTGTAGGATTGCTGTGAAGACTAAATAGGAGGAACATAGCATAAAAGGAACATAGCACATGGCTTAAAGGTTGAGAAGTCCTGCAGTAGAGGGGCCTGTCATCTGTTTTGGACCCCTTTCTCAGTCCTGTTTCACCACATACCATCTATGAACATGCAGGAACCTAGAGAATTTCATAGTACACATATTTACAAATTCTGTCATGGTATATACTGTTAAATCCCTTTAGGTTCTTTCTGGGACTTATCTCACAAAAACTTTTGACTGCTGATTCTACCCTACTCTAGGCTCCCGGGCCACCAAAGTTTGACCAGCCTAGCATATCTTGGTTTCCGAACTCAGTTACAACAAGCATTTATTAGACACCTAATGTGTGCCCAACCCTGTACACCAGGGACTGATTGGTAATACTCCTGGGGCTCTTGAGGTTAAAGACTGTAGCTTAATCACCTCTGCATTCTTGGAATTACCCACTCATCATAAGCACTCAAAAGTGTTTATTGAATGAAATGAGGCCTTGATATCATGACTGCATAAACTATATGGCCTGATGTTGAGGACCTGTGCTGAGCCCATTTCATTATTGCATTTGTCTAAAAAAATTTGGCCACCTGTTTGGTTGTGCTCTGTTCAACTGAGTACCAACTAAGTGCCGGGCTTTACCGTGTTATAACTACATAAGTGAATATAAGACACAATTTCAGGCTCAATGTCTGGTGGTAGAGACTACTAGTAAACAAAAGTAAATATACAATTCCTTCTCAGATTCTAATTTTGTAGCCTGGCACTCAATTTTGTTTTTCTTAAGTGTTATTTGGTAACTGATTTGAGCTGTGCCCTTAGAATCAGACCCTATTAATGTATGTGGTCTAAGTCATCAGAGACCATGGGAATGTAAGATTGATCAAACGTAGAGTGTCAGTCCATAGTGAGAATTCTTGGGCTCTCTCCTGGCCTAGAATTTTTTTTTTAAGTTTATTTATTTTTTTATTTTGAGAGAGAGAGGAGAGAGAATCCCAAACAGGCTCTGCACTGATAGTGCAGAGCCCAATGCGAGGCCCAAACTCATGAACCACGAGATCATGAGCCGAAATCAAGAGTCAGACGCTTAACTGACTGAGCCACCCTGGTGCCCCTAGTTTTTTTCTTAATGGTAGGACACATCCTAAGAATTCGTGGAGCTAGAATTAAGAATGAAGATTATACTGGACTTCCCAGAGCCTATAATATGCTCATGGTTGTATGACTCTAAGAGAGGATTAGAATATGTATCGTGCCCCAAAGTTATTTGATCATTGAATCCTTTTTGCCAAGGAACATCTTGGAGCACAGGAAAATACTGTTTCTTAATACTTTTCAAAATTATTATATTTATATTTTTTACCTGCACTATTTATTGAGTTAATGAATTTCGTATTTACACAGTATTTTTTGTCCTAAACTATTTATTTTTTTCATTTATTATTATTATTATTATTATTAATTTATATCCAAGTTAGCATATAGTGCAATAATGATTTCAGGAATAGAATCCAGTGATTCATCCCCTATGTATAACACCCAGTGCTCATTCCAAAAAGTGCCCTCCTCAATGCTCCTTGCCCATTTAGCTCATCTCCCGCCCACCCAAAACCTCTCCATCAACCTTCAGTTTGTTCTCTCTAAACTGACATTCTGTCAGGAATCTATAGGTACCTGCTTGCTTTAAATTTTAAAAATGAACTTTCCAATTCTCAAAAGGTGTTTAGACTTGCCCAAATAGACCCCAAATCTGTTCTGTTTTTCTAATACTAATGCTTCATTAATATACTTTTAATGAGCTTTTAATTACAAAAGCAGCATATGCTTGGCAGATAATTTTTTTAAAGAATTCCAGGAAGAAGATTACTCATAATTCTGTCACCCAGAAAGCACCTACTTCTCATTCACTGGTGTTCAAATGGAGGTGTGAATCAGTATCAATCAAGGTAGGCCGTAGGTGAACAAGGCAGGACATAGGTGGACAAGGCAGGATATAGGCAGACAAGGTAGTACGTGGGTGGACAAGGGTGTGTAGGTAGGCAGAAGTCCTAGGGCTGTGATGCCAAAGCCTCTAATTCAGTAGGTCTGGAGTGGAACCCAAGGATTTGCACTTCTAGCAAGCCCTCTAAGATACATGGATGTCTGACCATAGTGGGAGAAAAAGCTCTTTTTCTATGCACTAAAAAAAAGAAAGGAAGAAAGAAAAAAAATGGAGTGTGTGTAGATATTTTATATATATTTAAACATACTATGTTTGGGGCGCCTGGGTGGCTCAGTCGGTTAAGTGGCTGACTTCGGCTCAGGTCATGATCTCACGGTCTGTGAGTTCGAGCCCCGCGTCCGGCTCTGTGCTGACAGTTCAGAGCCTGGAGCCTGTTTCAGATTCTGTGTCTCCCTCTCTCTGACCCTCCCCCGTTCATGCTCTGTCTCTCTCTGTCTCAAAAATAAATACACATTAAAAAAAAAAAATTTGAACATACTATGTTTATGTATGTGTGTATGCTTTTACATGTAGGTTGACTTCAACTGTTTTTCTAATTTCACATTACGAGCATTGTCCCGTGATGTTAACTGTTCTTTGAAAGCATGAATTTAATGATTATAATATTCCATTCTATAGATGTAACATAATTTAACCTATTTCCTATTTGGGGGGCATTGAGATTCTTTTCCATTATGTATAAATAATACCATCATAAAGATTCTTTGGTGTCAATCTTTGTATCTCTGAATATTTCCTTAGGATTGATTGACTTATTGGAAGGCCAAAACCTCTGACTGTTGTTTTAGACTCTGCATAGGAATCACCCACCTGTTTTCTAGCTCACAGCAGTGTGAGAGAGGCCTATTTTGCTAGTCATTGGGTGGATTATACAGTTCATCAGTTAATGACTTTTCTAACACTTCTCTTCCAAGATATTTGTCTTGTAAAGATTATTTTTGCCTCCTAGTGCAAATAGCTTTATTATGTCTTTCAACTAGCATGTATAATTCAACTATAATTTCCTTGACTATTCTTATGCCAACTTAAAAAAATTGAACAGTTTTTACTTAATGGGGTATAAGTCCTTACTGCTTTAAGTGTGTTCATGACCGATGTACAGGGAAGGTACTTTTGTCTTTGCAATGTACTTGTTCTGTCCTTACTGATTGATGGATTTTTCAAGTAATGAATGAGTCAATATTTTTTCTTATTTGGGAAGAATAAAAAGAAAATGTTGGTAATGCTTTGAATATTCACTCTTGGCAGGATAAGAATAGAGTTTGGGCATGGTGGGACATGGGGTAAAATCAAGAAATTCTTTTCTTCCAAAGTAGAAAGTAAACAGTGTTTAAAACTGGAAAATAGAGGTGCCTAGGTGGCTTAGTTGATTGATCATCCTACGCTTGATTTTGGCTCAAGTCACAATCCCAGGGTTGCAGGACTGAGCCCTGTCAGGCTCTGTGCTAAGAGCATGGAGCCTGCTTAAGGTTCTCTTTCTCCCTTCACCCTCTCTCTCCCCCTCGGGCACTTTTCCTGGCTCACACTCTCTCCCTCTTTCCCTCTAGGATAAAAATTAAAAACTACTGAAAAATAAATAACGCTTTTAGCATGCTGTATTAAAAAAGAAAAAAGGGGGCACCTGGATAGCTCAGTCAGTTAAACATCCAACCCTTAATCCCAGCTCAGGTCATGATCTCACAGCTCATCAGATGGTACCCTGTGTCAGGCTCTGAGCTATCAGCACAGAGCCTGCTTGGGATTCTCTCTCTCCCTCTCTCTCTCTGCCCCTCCCTGCTCACTCTCTCAAAATAAATAAGTAAACATTTTAAAAGGTAAAAAAATATATATTCTCCTAATAATAAAGGGGGGGGGGTGTAGTCAATACCAGATGAATAGTTAGGAGTGGAGGAAGGGATCTTGAGTGGAAGGTGCGAGGGGTATGAGGAGGAATGATCAGAGGACTACTGACTTTTATAACCTAATATAATATGAGTACCAGTTGCTATTTTTAAAATACTGTTTGCTATTCTGAATGATTTATGTGTATATGTATTCATTTCGTTTAAAAATTATATGAAACACATAAATATCATTCAGAGTAGAATAATCGTATCAGTTGCTGGTTTCCACATGGCTGCTCCAGGTATTCGACAGTTTCTCTCAAGCTTTTTTTAACATCCAATCCATTCTCCCTACTGAAAAGTGATTTTTTTTTTTTTTTTTTTTTTTTGCAAAACGCAAATCTGAGCCCAGCATCCCCTACTTGAAACTTTTTAATGGCCTTGCCTTAACACCCTTTCCAACCTAATCTTTCTCCAAAGTGGCATTCATTTTTGCAGCTCCAGCCACGGGTCCTTCTTTTGCTTTGTTAGGGGCTTCTGTTGTTCCAACCTCCACTTGGAAAGTTCTTTCTCCTCCCCACAAGATAACCTTTAGTGGGCCTTCAGATCACAGCTCTGCAGTCACATCCTCAGAGAGACCTTCTCAGACTTCCCACCAGGAGGCATATTAACTCTTGAAGCACCTGCACCCCCACCTTTCTGGTGCTTGTCGCTTATATTTTCGTTTTGTTTATTTGAGTATTTGATTAACGTTCCTTTTTCCCACTAACACTGCAATCAGAACTGTATCTGATTTTGTTGCCTTTTGTGCCCTAGCTCCTAGCTCATTGGAGCATACTAGGCACTCAATAAATAATAGTGACTGGCTCAATTTTCCTTGCCATCCTGTTCTATTAAGATGCAACACCTCATTCTCCTAGGGATTTTTCCTGATCAATACTAAAAACAAAGAAAAATCCCCACCGTTACTCTCTGAACTAAAACTGGAGAGGAATAGAATGGTTGTCTGTGACCTTAATGAGGCAAATCCTTATAAATACTAATTCTAAAGCTTTAGCTTGTGTCCTAAGATATGCAGACAGATACCTAGAGTCAGAGAAAAGGTTGGAAAAAAGTTTTTGTGCCTAAGAAATTGGGATGTTGCCTTTTGCGAGGCATAGGAAAGTCAGAACAAAGGTAATAAAGAATGAGAGAAGGCTAAGCCTCATTCAGGGTAAGGAAACTGGGGGAGAACCTTAAAAACACAGATGGGTGATAATTCAGTTTTATGGTGGCTGCGCTGCTTGGAGTAAGCCCCTCCAATTCCCCCAGACTATCTTGGAAGTCTGATAGACACATAGGATTTGAGTAATCTCTCCTCAACTCTGCACACCAAATAAGAACAGGTTCTGAATTCCCTGACTGTGTTGATCTGGGTGGAAAAGGGACAGCAGAAGTGAGAGTGAGACAACCCCAAACTAACACAGTTGACAGGAGCTGGAGTCCGAGGTGAACACAGCCTAAGTCTCCCAGGAATTTTCAGAAAATTGTAAGGAGGGCATTGACCTTTATGTAACCCATGGGGTGGGGAGGCAGGAGAGGTATTGAGCCAATGTCATGTGTATCTTAAAGGAGAGGGCAACTTTGGCTAATGTCTGGACACATATTTCTGTGCCCTTGACAGAAATATTCTAGGGATTAAACACCTGTCATATCCAGGATAATAAGGAAGTAGAGGGGGGTGCCTAAGTTGACCCAAAGTAAAAAATATTTCCATTCCTAAATAAAGCGGAGAAACACTGTTGCTCAGATGTCAGCATGCTAATTATACACTCAGCAGACATGGCAGGTACAAAGATTAAATTCGCCCACGAAAAAGTAAAAGGGGAAAGGCAAGAGATCAAGTTTCCCAGCTATATAAATCCCCCTGTAACTGCCAGAAACTGTTGAGGCAACCTCAGCTAGAGCTAAGAAACATTTAGTTTGGTGTTGCCAAATGAAGCCAAGGTTATTTTGTCTAGGTTGTACTCGACATTGTTGTGGCTTCCAGAGATCATAGGTTTGTCTGAATGAGACCATATCTTTGTCAAACATCCTGGACTGGAGCTGACCTTGTAGAAGTACCTATGTCTGGGTCAGCAACCCAAATGCTGTTCCTAATTGACCACAAAGGGCCTTGCTTTGGAACGCATCTTCATACAGCTGGTAGATACTGGAAAACAGTTTTTTCTCCCACATGCCTCTACTAAGAGGCAGCATAGCCTACTGCAGTGGTCTTCAAACTAGGATATTTGTACCCCTCGGGACATGTAAAGACTTTCCTAAGGATACACAGGCAAGCTTCCATATGAAGGATTTCCTAAAATCAATCTTGCTGATAACTAGTGTAGGCACAGTATCTTTCTGGGTCCATTTCACAATGCTCCAGGATACCAAAAAAGGGGGAAATTGAAGTATTGGCATTGGGGCTAAGACATGAATGATTAGGTACCAAATTCTTTTGCAAAATGGGTAAGTAGTTTCTAATTTGTTGCTTTGAACAAAATTGAAGGAGGATCTAATCAAGTCTAGATCAAGGAGTATCTGACCTATCCAATGATAGATAGATTTCTTAAATTGCTTTATTGAGATAACAATTCACATACCATGAAATTCAGCGGTTTTTCTTATAGTCAGAGAGTTGTGTAAATATCACCATTATCAATTGTAGAACATTTTCATTATCCCCTGAAGAAACTCTGTACCCTTTGGCAGTCACTCCCACTTTCCTCCCAAACTTCATAGCCCTCAACCACTTTCTACCACTAATCTACTTTCTAACTACTAATCTGTTTTGTCTCTATAGATTTGCCTATTCTTAACATTTCATATAAATTGAATCACACAATATGTGGTCCTTTGTGATTGGCTTCTTTCAGTTAGCATAATGTTTTCAAGATGTACCCATGTTGTAGCTTGTATCAGCCAAATAATAATATTCCATTGCATGGATACACTGCATTTTATTTATCCATTCATCAGTTGATCCAATGATAGATTATTGAAAATACTCTTTACAATATGCCTATATCAGGAATGAAGAAGGAGACATTGCTACAGATCTTACAAATATTAAAAAGTGAAAAGAATACTATAAGTAACTTTAATTTTAGATAAAATTGCTAAAAGAACTTCCTTAAAAAACAAAATTTTCGGGCGCCTGGGTGGCACAGTCGGTTAAGCATCCGACTTCAGCTCAGGTCATGATCTTCTGGTCCGTGAGTTCGAGCCCCGCGTCAGGCTCTGGGCTGATGGCTCAGAGCCTGGAGCCTGCTTCCGATTCTGTGTCTCCTTCTCTCTCTGCCCCTCCCCCGTTCATGCTCTGTCTCTCTCTGTCTCAAAAATAAATAAATGTTAAAAAAAATTTTTTTTTTAAAAAAAACAAAAATTTCTAGAACTGACATAAGAAAAAATATAGGACTATTCAAATTTTCTGTTTTTTAAAGAAATTGAATTTGTGGTAAGAAACACTTCTTACAAAGAACCTCCAAACCCTGCCTGCCCCCCCGCCCCCCCAAAAAAATCCAGGCTTACATGGTTTCACTAGTGAATCATTCTGAACAATTAAGGAAGAAATATACCTTTCTCCTACAAATACTTCCAGAAAATAGAAAAAGAGGGAACACTTCCCAACTCATTTTATGAGGTCAACATAACCTTGATTCCACAACTAAAGGACATTAAAAGAAAGGAAAATTATAGTCTAATCTCTCTCATGAAAACCCTAAAGAAAATAATTAGTTAATTGAATTCAGTATTATATAAAAGGAATAAGACATCTTGACAAAAGGAGTTTGTTCTTCAAGGAATGCAAGATTATTTAACATTTTGAAATCAATATTATTCACAACATTAATAAAATAAGTGGGAAAAAGTGGTAAGATGATCTTCATAAATACAAGATTTTTTTGATAAAATTTAATACTCATATGATAAGAACTCTTAGCATATTAAGAACAGGAAGGAATGCCCTTAATCTGATATATATCCACAAAATAATAGACTAAATATTATATACATTTAGTAATAAAATATTGAAAGCTCCCCTTGTGATGTGAGAAACAGACAAGGATGCTCATTTAATACCACTTCTATACAACATTGTTTTGAAGGTCTTAGCCAGTGTAATAAGGCAAGAAAAATAAATGAAAGGTATAAGGAGTAGAAAGGAAGAAATAAAACATTGTTAGCTGATGATATGATTACGTCCATAGAAAAATTCAAAAGAATAAGCAGATAACATGTTACCATTATAAGTGAGCTTAGCAAGATGTCTGGATACTCAATCAGTGTATGGAAAATCAATTTTGTTTCTATTTTCCAACAATAAACAGATTTAAATATTTTAACCGAAGCCATTTACGGGGGCATCAAAACTATCAAAAACCTTGGAATAGGGGCAGTTGGCTGGCTCAGTAGGTGGAGCATGTGACTGTTGATCTTGAGGTTGTGAGTTTAAGCCCCATGTTGGGTGTAGAGATTACTTAAAAATAAAAATCTTCAAAAAAACAAAAACAAAACCCTGGGAAAAGATCTAATGAAAGATATGCAAAACTTAATTGAAAACTACAAAACATTATTGAGATATATTAAAGAAGACTCAAATACATGGAACTTTATACCATGCTAATAAATTTGGAATACTCAGTATTAGAAAAATGTCATTTATCCCTAAATTTATCTTTAGTTTCTTGATCTAGGTGAGAGTTATATGGGTACCTTTATGGTGTGAAAATAATCAAGGTTTTCAGTTCTGATTTAGGTATTTTTCTATATGTAGTTATACATCAATGAAAATTTAAGAACATTTTTGAGTTATATGTCAATTATATCTCAATGAAGCTGAAAAAGGGGGGAATATTTTTTGAAGAAAAGATTCTAGGAAGAGTTCTAATTTTTATTTCCTGGTTATTCGAGCAAGCACCAATCTAGGTACTGCTATGAATTTTGCAAATATGATTAAAGTCCCAAGTCAATTGACCTTAAGACATGAAAATTATCAGTTTGAGCCCCGCATCAGGCTCTGCGCTGACAGCTCAGAGCCTGGAGCCTGTTTTGGATTCTCTGTCTCCCTCTTTCTCTGCCCCCCCCCCGCCCCCTGCTCACACTCAGTCTCTCTCTCAAAAATAAACATTAAAAAAAAGATATGGAAATGATCTGGATGGATCTGATTCAATCAGGGGTGTTATTTGAAAGCAGAGAATTTTCTCTGGCTAGTAGTAGAAGGGTAAGTTAGAGAAGTTTGAAGCATGAGAAATATTTGAGAGTCCATTGCTGGCTTTGAAAATGGAAAGGGCAACATTCAATGACCTGAGAGTGGTGCTTTGCCAGTAGCCAGCTGGGAAACAGGACTTTGGTCCTACAACTGCAAGTATCTTAATTCTGCCAACAATATGAATGAAACATTTTCTTCCCCAGAGCCTCCAGATAAGAACTCAGTCCTACTAATATCTTAATTTTGGACTTGCAAGACCCTAAGCAGAAAACTCAGCCAGTAGTCCTAACCCCCTCTACCCACCACAGACTTCTCATCTACAAAATGGTGAGATAATAAATGGGTGTTATTTTAAGCTGCTGCTTTTATGGTATTTTGTTATGCAATAATAATACAATAGAAAACTAATGCAATCACTATGTAATTAAAAAAATATTTTTGTTTTATTAAGATAGAATTCACATACCACAATTCACTCATTTAAAGTGTACAATTCAATGACTTTCATTGTATTCATAGGGTTATACAAGCATCACCACAATCAATTTTAGAACATTTTCATCACATCAAAAAGAAATTCCTTACTCATTAGCTATCATCCCTTAGTTTTCCATCCCCTAGCCCTAGGCAACCACCAATCTACTTTCTGTCTCTCTGGATTTGTCTATTCTAGACATTTCATATAAATGGAATCATACGATGTGTGATCTTTTGTGCCTGATTTCTTTCACTTAGCATGCTTCAAGTTTCACACATGCTATATCCATGTATCAGAACTTCATTTCTTTTTATGTCTGAACAGCAAATATTCCATTGTATGGATACACATTTTGTGGATATATGCATACATTTTGTATGGATATATATTTTGTTTAGCTATTCATCAGTTGATGGACCAGGCTTTATTCTTCCTTCCTTCCTTCCTTCCTTCCTTCCTTCCTTCCTTCCTTCCTCCCTCCCTCCCTCCCTTCCTCCCTTCCTCCCTTCCTCCTTCCCTCCCTTTCTTCCTTCCTCTCTCTCTCTCTTTCTCAAAGCAAGATATATATTTTCTAATGTTTATTTATTTTGAGAGGGAGAATGAGTGAGCACACAAGCAAGGGAGTGACAGAGAGGGAGAGAGAGAGAATCCCAAGCAGGCTCCATGATGTCAGTGCAAAGCCCGACACGGGGCTTGATCCATCAAACCCTGAGATCATGACCTCAGCTGAAATCAAGTGTTGGATGCTTAAAGAAATGAGCCATCCAAGCACCCCTCTTTCTTTTTTTTAATAGTAAAAAAACCCAATAAACACATAAACTTGCCCTAATAATTTTTAACTGTACATTACAGTATTGCTATTACCAATAACACACTATTGTACAACAGACCTCTAGATTTTTTTCACTTTGCATGACTGCACCTTTATACCTATTGAACAACGACTCCCTATTCTCCCTCTCCCTAGCCCATCAGTCATATAATAATATAATATAATATAATATAATATAATATAATATAATATAATCCTAGCCCATCAGTCGTATAATATAAATGATATATGTAAATAAAATATATAATATAGAATAATAAAGAGTATATGGTAAATATTAAATGAGGTTATAGGATAATCTATTCCTTCTATCTATCTGTGTCTTTCTAGAAGAGCAGTTTAGCATGATGGCTAAGAGAGTGTTCTTTTAAATTCCAACTGTATCATTAGTCATGTGATTCTGGGCAAAATCACTTAATCTCTGATTCATTGTCCTCTTCTGTACACTGGGTAATATAATAGTATCCATCTCACAGGGTCATTGGGAGGCTTAAATGAGTTGATATGAGTGTAACACTAAGCATAGTGCCCAACACATAGTAAGTCCTCAATCAATGCTAGCAAACAATATTATGTCTAAGTTATATAGATTATAAATGCCTCAAAAGCAGGGGCCCTTGCATTCTTTATAGCTAACGTGTAGAGACTGCTCAAGTTTTGTCCATTTGCTTGGCTCAGCAGTATTAATTTATTAGCAGATGCAGGCATTGTCTTGCTTGCTGGTTTCTCCATCTGCTCTAAATTTAGGACTAAATAAAGACAGTTGTGGGGGTGGAGGAAGGTTTAGAGATCTCTGGTCCAAATCCACTGGGTTTTTGTTTTGTTCGAAAGCTGTAATACAGAGAAAATTTAGAAGCATCTGCTGAAGACCATTTTTAGGCATTTGCAGAAATGTGTAGCATCTATTTACATTGTTATGTGCATCCATACTTCGAATCTTCAGTCATTTGCATAGAGTAATATCCTAACTGGTGTTCCAAATTTGATGCTACTCTGTATATGGTAATTCCTAACTCATTATAACATATAGATATTAAATAAATTGATTTATGAGAAGCAATTCATTTTTTCAATCTTTGTAATTAGAATAGTCAGAATCTTACAATCCCAGATTTGAATAAAGATGTCTAAGAATAGGGCAGTGTAATTAAACTTTACATTTGTATAGTACATAATAATACCTTACATCTGTATATCTTTTTTTTTCAATGTTTATTTATTTATTTTGAGAGAAAGACAGCATGAGCAGGGGAGGGGCAGAGAGAGAGAGAAAATCCCAAGTAGGTTCCACGCTGATAGCACAAAGCCCAATGTGGGGCTCAATCCCACGACCCTGGGATCATGACCTGAGTCAAAATCAAGAGTCAGATGCTCAACTGACAGAGCCACCTAGGCACCCTAACATCTGCATATGTCTTTTGATGCAGGGGAGTATGATGAATTCCATTTTGTAGATGAAGAAATTAGAATCAAGAGATGTTGGAGCACCTGGGTGGCTCAATTGGTTAAGCGTCTGACTCTTAATTTCGGCTCAGGTCATGATCTCACAGTTCGTGAAATTGAGCCCTGCATCAGGCTCTGCGCTGACAGCATGAAACCTGCTTGGGATTCTCTCTCTCCCTTTCTCTCTGCCCCTCCCTCCCTCCCTCTTTCTCTTTCTCAAAAATAAATAAACTTAAAAAAAAAAAAAAGGAATCAAGAGGTATTGACTGACTTGCCTAAATTTACTAACTGGTATTAAGTGGCAGAGCCAAGGCTATCCTCAGATTTCCTGACTGTTAGCCAGTGCCCTTTCCATCTGTTGGCAGAGGAAAAAGTTAGGAATTCCCACTTTCTTCCACCAAGTTTTACATCCTGACTCTACTAAGGACCAGACATTATTTTCCAGGATGGTCTGTGTGTGAGCCTTCAGTGAAGCCCAGGCCTCCCTTGGTCAGTTCCATTTTGTAAATGCTACAGGCTCGTCCGCCTGACAATGAGGATTTATACTAGGGAAATATTGCAGATAACAGTGTTTACTGCATTGCTGGAACTGAGAAACTTTGGAATTGAAAGATCAAAAGCAATCATCTATTAAATAACTTGAATGATGAGGGAAAATCTTCTAGTCAGCACTCAACCTCTTTGCTTCTCATGTCAGGCTAAAGATGCCTATAAAACCCCATGTAATGTGGCTGCAGAAGGTGTTCTGTAGACAGAACATTGAATAAAATCCATCATAGGAGTTTTGCAGTTTGTTTTCCCTGGAGGAAAGCCAGCATCCCAGAATTTCTTGTCACTGAATAGATGAGAGGGAGCAGGATTAAAGTGGAAAGAGAAGTAGCCTGAACATCTAGTTGAATGGGACTGCTCCTATGTGGTTGATGGAAAGTATTTATACTGTAAAGGAGTTAGCTTGAGTGGTAGAGACAGAATGACTAAAATCTCAATGCAAGTTGTGTATAAATCCTGACCAGACAAGTATAAACTGGCATAGACAGGTATGAAGCATATGATGTTGGGGATAGAAACTGGTGAAGAGAAAGCCAGTGTAAAGGACCCATTTCGTGTAACACCCAAGTATGATAGGAGTGTTTATGTTTCAGAGGACCAAAACCAAACTGAATGAGCCTAAACAGTAACAGAAGTTAATTGATTTCTTTTAAGTCAAAAGAACAGAGATGCTACCAGCATCAGGTACAACTGGATCCAGAGCTCAAAGGAGATCAGGTTTTTTTCCTCTCTCTCCTTCTAATTTTTAGCTCTGCTCCCCTCTGTTTATCATCTCTTTGCTAATGTAGAAGGACTTCCTCTACCTAGCAGGGAAGAAGGGCAAACTGATGCTCCATCCTAGCATAGCAATCTCAGCACAAAGAAGGAATATGGCTTCTGTGTATAAATTCACAGAGGATTGTGATTGACTAGTGTAGGCCATATGTCTGCCTGTGGGGACATGGATATTTGGCTTATTTTTTTTTTTTTTTAAACTTAGTTGTTAAAGCAGCAGCAGGATTTTAGAGGAGTGACTCCAGTTTTAAATTTTTTAACGTTTATTTATTTTTTGAGACAGAGAGAGACAGAGCATGAACGGGGGAGGGGCAGAGAGAGGGAGACACAGAATCTGAAACAGGCTCCAGGCTCTGAGCTGTCAGCACAGAGCCCGATGCGGGGCTCGAACTCACGGACCGGAAGATCATGACCTGAGCTGAAGTCGGCCGCTTAACCGACTGAGCCACCCAGGCGCCCCCTTTTTTTTTTTTTTTAATTGCCAAGATTAAATGTCCCAATGCATGAAGAACATTTAACGCTGTGCTTGGCGTTTAGAAAGGCCTTTTTCTTTTTCATTTATTTTTGTGGATGTTTTCTTTTCGAGGGGCATTTTATTTTTAAATGATATGTTTTTAAATCTGCTTTCTGTTTATCTAAATACTACTCTGCAATTCTGCAAAGTAGGATTCCCTGTGTTTCCCAGCACCATTTTACTCTCTCTAAGGCTCAAAGGCAATGGAGTGCCAGAACTGGTCAATTCTTGCTCTTGTGCTCACACCCAAATCACAACCCATGGAGTTTATTATCAGGAAATTGGTGGTGAGAAATTTGGCTGGGCTATCACAGTCCACTATAGCTGTAGTTCTCCAATTTACCTGCAGATAAAAATCATCTTAGGGTATCTGGGTGGCTCAGTCAGTGGAGTGTTTGCCTTTGGCTCAGGTCATGATCTCATGGTTCTTGAATTCAAGCCCCACATCAGGCTTGATGTTGTCAGTGTAGAGCCCACTTCATATCCTCTGTCCCTCTCCCTGCTCTTCCCCTGCTTGTGCTCTCTCAAAAATAAATAAAACATTTAAAAAAAAAAGAGGGGGTTGGTGGTGCCTGGATGGCTCAGATGGTTAAGCATCCAACTCTTATTTTTGGCTCAGGTCATGATCCCACAGTTTGTGAGCCCCACATCAGGGCAATTTTCTCAAAAATTCTGTACTGCACTGTTAGCTGTTAGAGGGATTCTCTCTCTCTCTCTCTCTCTCTCTCTCTCTCTCTCCTCTCTGTCTCTCTCCCTCTATACCCTTCTTCTGCTCCTACTCTCTCAAAATAAGTAAATAAACTAAAAAAAGTCACCTTGGCCCATTATAAAACAGATGCCTAGGCTCCCCCCTCAAACCAATGCAAGCAGAATTTACAGGAGAGACAGATGGTAACTTGTATAGTAAACGAGTAACCCAAGTGTGTTAGTTTCCTGTTGCCACTGTAACAAATTGCCAAAATCTTAGTGGCTTAAAACAACATGAGATTATTGTCTTACAGTTCTGGAGGCCAAAAGTCCAAAATCAATTCAAATGGACTAACATCAAGGAGTTGATAGGACTGCTTTCTTCGGGAGGCTCTGAAGGAAGAATCTGTTTGTCTTTTTCAGCTTCTAGTGGCTTTCTAGTGGTGTTCCTTAGCTTATGGCCATTCCTCCATCCTCTTAGCATTTTCTACTCTGACTTTTCCTGTGTCCCTTTGGAGAGGGCCATTGTGACTACCTCAAGGCCCACCAGGATAATCCAGGATAATCTCCCCACCTCAAAATCCTTAACTTAATCATGTCCACAAAGTCTCTCTTGCCATATAATGTGATATTCATATGTTCCATGGATTGGGTCATGGACATAGTTGAGCCATTATTCATGCTACCATACCACATAATTGTTATTAGGTAGATTTGAGACATACCACAAGGACTGCTAGCTAATACTAGAACTGCAATGTAAATATTCCAAACCACAAATATACAAGCATCATTAATTATTTAACTGTATATAATATATAGATGCCCAAACTGGGTGGCCCACATACCATGTCTTTGCATGCATCAATTAATCTTGCCATTTTGTGTAGGAGACCATTGAATGAATTTACTGCAATCTGTTTGTATTTTCACCCATGCATGGATATTTGGCTTATTTCCTGTTCTATTTTGAATAAAACTACTTATGAACATTGGTGTACAAGTCTTTGTGAAGACCTATGTTTTCCTGTGGGGGTGGGGGTAAATATCTATGAGTCGAATTGCTGGGTCATATGATGAATGCATATATACATTTTTTAAGACACTGCTGAACTGTTTCCCAAAGTGACTGTACCATTTTACTCTCCTACTAACATTCCAAGTACTCCACATCCTTGCCAACACTTTATACAGCAAACCTCTGTAATTTTAGCTATCCTGGTGGCCACAAAGAGGTATTTCAGTGTGTGTGTGTGTGTGTGTGTGTGTGTGTGTGTGTGTGTTAATAAGCTCTATCTCTGTGTGTGTGTGTGTGTATGTGTGTGTTTTATTTTATTTTATTTTTTTTCAATATATGAAATTTATTGTCAAATTGGTTTCCATACAACACCCAGTGCTCATTGTGTGTGTGTGTTTTAATAAGCTCTAAGCCCAATGTGGGGCTTGAAGCCTTGACCCTAAGATTGAGAGTCACATGCTCCACTGACTGAGCCCGCCGATGCCCCTCATTGTGGTTTTAACCTGCATTTCACTGATGACTATTACTATCGAGCTTCTTTTCTTGTGCTTTTGGCCATTTGTATATTCTTTTGGCATTTTTTTTCCTTTTTTATTTGTACTATTTTTCTCCATCACCCTTTTTGAATTTTTTTGAGATCCTGTTAATGCAAATGCCCTTCAGGCAACAGTGGTACCTACATAGGTGGTGGTTTCTGCTAAGTGAGGCCTAGGGAGGAAGTGATGATGGTAGATGAGGTTAGGGAGGTGGGGACAGGTGGGGTCAATGCTGAGAACAGGGTGAGGAAAACTGGGAGACTTTGAATCAGGAAAGTTAAGACAAGAGCAGCTGCAGTTTGGGTAGAAATGAAAGCCTTCCTCATCACCTTGGGGCTTTCCTCCCTCAGTAGTGCCTACTGAATTGTGTTGTTTGCAACCAAAAGAGAACTATAGCCTAAGAAGGCACTGTGCTCCCTAGTCATCTGATCCAATATAAATTCTGACATTCCTGGGTAGTAACTGTGAAACTTCTTTGGATTTGTATCTGCTGAGCCTTTATTTTCTTATCTGTGAAAATGAGTTATGGCACCTTCCTCACAGAATTATCGAATAGCTGAAATGAGATCACACATCCAAAAATGCTTAGCAAATTGTGAGATACCCATAGGGTATACTGTGTTGTTGCTCCTAGAAGTTTTAACGCGGAAGTGATTGACAACAGGGTTAGCTTTGACAATCAGTTGGCTTGTGAAATTGCATTTCTAGATCCTTTTTGCCAACCTTTTTCAACTTCCAGGTGAAAATGTCTAAGAGCCACTTGGAAATAAGAGTTTGCCAAGAAGGATGGAACAAAAGAACAAATATTTGACTTGATTCCTGAATGTTACTCACTTGATTCTTACAATGGCCCTAAGTTTCTTTTAAGGGTAAGGCCAGGACATTTGCAACTACGTGGATGGAACTGGAGGGTATTATGCTAAGTGAAACTAGTCAGTCAGAGAAAGACAAAAATCATATGACTTCACTCATATGAGGACTTTAAGAGACAAACCGGATGAACATAAGGGAAGGGAAGCAAAAATAATATAAAAACAGGGAGGGGGACAAAACAGAAGAGACTCATAAATATGGAGAACAAACAGAGGGTTCCTGGAGGGGGTAGTGGGAGGGGGTATGGGCTAAATGGGGAAGGGGCACTAAGGAATCTCCTCCTGAAATCACTGTTGCACTGTATGCTAACTAATTTGGATGTAAATTTTAAAAAATAAAAAATAAAATAGAATAGAATAAAATAAAGGAAAAAGGATAAGGCCAGGAGCAGAACTGCGGGGTTGGAAGGCTATGTACTCCTGTTTCCAAGCAGTGATGCCAAGTGCCCTCCTGAATGGCTGCCCAATTTACACTCCCACCAAGAGCACCTTAAACGTCCTGTGCCCTAGTCACTGCCAGCAGTTAATGCTATCTGATTCTCCTTTTTCTTTCTTCTAATCTGAGATGTGTAAAGTGGTATTTTAGCTCTAATTTACATTTCACTGACTACTAATGAGTTTAAACATCTCTTAGGAGACTTAATAGTCATTCAGATTTCTCCTGTGAATTGCCTCATCACATCCTATGCTCATTTTATTTTCTGTTAGATTTCTTATATTTTCCTTGGAGCTATCTTAGGATTTTTAAAATATAAATCTTTATTTTGTGTTGACTTTGAATATTACAAATAAGCTTTCCCATTTGATCACCTATTAGTTGTGTTTATGGTGGCCTCTAGAAGACAGAAATAATATGATTTAATCAAATCTATGGCTTTCCCCCTTAAAATTTGTACATTTGGCATCTTTTAAAAGAAAATTTTCCCACCCCTAAAGTCCCAATGATATTCTTCCACATTTCCTTCCATTGGCTTTACAATTTTTTTCTTTCAAATTTAGGACTTAATCTGCTTAGAGGATTTTTTTTTTTTTTTTTTTTTTTTTGCATATGTTGTGAGATTCAACATTCAGCTGATTATTCTAGCTTTGCAATATGTCTCATTATTTGGTAGGGTGCATCCCCTCTTTTACTCTTCTTTTGAGATGTGTCTTAACTCTTTGTAGATATGTGTTCTTCCATATATATTTAATTCTCTATATATTTTAGAGTCAAATTCTCTTCAAGTAGGATTATAATACAATTAGATTTAATTTATAGGTTAAAATTGAGAGAATTGCTATTTTTATGACGTTAAGCTCTTCTAGCAATGAACATACAATATGTTCTCATTTATTCAGGTTTTCTTTAATGCCTTTTAATTGAGTTTTACATTTTTATCCAGATAGTTTATGTACATTACTGGGTAATTTAATTTCTGCATATTTTATAGTTTTATAACTCTGTAAATGGTATCTTATTTACTGGAATTTGAAGGTGTACAGAAATACTATTGATTTTTATATGTTGCCCTGCTATGTGGCAATCTTTGTGAATTTGTGTGAGATCTAATAACTTGTTAATTCTCTTGGATTTTCCATATAAGTGACAATAACACATTTATCTCTTTCCTTCCAATCCTTGAACTCTCTTCTCATGGCATTAAATTGGTCATTCCTGTATATTTGTATCAAATTGCAGTGGTGGTTAGCAAGTCTGTTTTCTTTCTGAATTAAAAGTAATCACATCTAAGGGGTTGCCATCTAAAGTCTTTGAATTCTAGATCCTCTTTTATCTTTTTATTTTTTTAATGTTTATTTATTTATTTTGAGAGAGAGAGAGAGTGAGAAAGAGAGAGCACACACACAAGCCGGGGAGGGGTAGAGAGAGAGGGAGAGAGAGAATCTCAAGCAGGCCCCACCCTGTCAATGCAGAGCCTGATTCGGGGCTCGATCTCACAAACTGTGAGATTGTGACCGAGCCGAAATCAAGAGTTGGACGCCCAACCAACTGAGCCACCCAGGTGCCCCGTAGATCCTCTTTTAAAGGGCTACCTGATTAGTCAGGCTCACCAAGGATAATATTCTTGATTAATTTAAAGTTAACTGATTTCAGAACTTTAATTATGTTTTTAAATTTTTTATGTTTTATTTTTATTTTTGAGAGAGAGAGAGAGAGAGAGAGAGAGAGAGAGAGAGATCATGAATGGGAGAGGGGCAGAGAAAGAGAGACAGAATCTGAAACAGGCTTTAAGCTCTGAGCTGTCAGCACAGAGCATGACGTGGGGCTTGAACTCATGAACTTCAAGATCATGACTTGAGTCAAAGTCGGATGCCCAACCAACTGAGCAACCCAGGCACTCCCAGAACTTTAATTATATCTGTACAATACTTTATTTTCCTTTTTTATCATGTCCCTTTGCCCTATAAAGTAACCTAACCACAGGAATGACACTTCATCATATTCCCAGGTTCTGCCTGCACCCAAGGGGAGGAGATTTCACAAGGGCTTGTCTCAGTGAGGATCATTATACAGTTCTACCTACCACATACTTCCAGTTCAAAGACAGGACTCCACACCTTCATCTATGTAACCCCTATATCTCCTTTCTGTCATGTCAGAAATCTCAGTTCTCAATAATACCAACCTAAATTACTCATTTCCTTTATCCTGCAATACATACTAGCATTCTCAGAATAATAATACTAAAACTCCCTAGCACCTAGGTAGCTTAGTCAGTTATGGGTCCAACTCTTGATCTCAGCTTAGGTCTTGATCTCAGAGTTATGAGTTCAAGCTCCATGTTGGGCTAGCACTGTGTTGGGCTGGGCATGAAGCCTACATAAAAAGAAACCATGATATCAAACCTCTACCACCAATGTGATTATCAAAAATAATTTTTAGAGATTTTTTATGTGTATGCTTATGTTTGTATTGCAGTTCTTTCATCCTCAGGCTATGTCCTGCTAGGGATATAGAGTCAAGTTATTTGTTTTAAAGTCACTTGGTGGGCACCTGGGTGGCTCAGTCGGTTAAGTGTCTGACTTCAGCTCAGGTCATGATCTCACAGTGCATGGGTTCGAGCCCTGTGTTGGGCTCTGTGCTGGCAGCTCAGAGCCTAGAGCCTGCTTCGGATTCTGTATCTCCCTCTCTCTGCCCCTCTCTGTTCACCTTTGTCTCTCTCTCTCTCTCTGTCTCCCTCAAAAATAAATAAACACTACAAAAAATAAAAATAAATAAATAAAGTCACTTGGAATAGCTCCTTTGTGTGCCACCAACTTGAAACAGAATCAGGTTCATCTGTTTCAATTTGTTTTCACATTTTAGGGATTGCTTTTTAACTTTAATTTAATTTTATTTCATAATTATGTTAAAGATTTATGTAGTTTTACAGTAAAATTCACGCAACCGGGTATATTTAGAGAATTCTAGTTTCTCTCTCCTTGTCTCTTTCCTCCTAAGTAGATTTTACGATTTCTTATGACTTAGTTTTCCATTGATTTTTAAAATAAGCAAATGTGTGTATATGTTTATATCTGATGGAGTAGGGGAATCTCATGACAATTTCAAATTTTTTAACGGTTATTTTTCTATTTAAAATTTTGTGTCAACAGGTATTTTCTGTTTTTCCAGCTGTATACCCTTCTCATCAATGTATTCAAATTTATTAGCAGATAGTAGTTAATAATCTTTTAAAAAATGCCTATTTTGTCTGTAAATTATTTTTTCCTTTTTATTTGGTGTTCTATTTACTTGCATACCTTCCTGCTTTTTATTGATCTTGGCACGATGGTCACTTTCAGGAGTCTTTTGAAAAAAATCATCTTTTAGTTTTGTTATTCATGTGTACTGCTTTTCTCCCCTCTCCCCTGATGCCTCGTTATCATTGATTTTTGCCCCATCTTTATTCCTTTCTGCTTATTTCTCTGGGGTTTTTGCACGGGGCACGTGGCTCATTTGATTTCAATATTTCTTATTTGTTAAATGTATATAACTCTACAAATCCTTTTTATGTACCAGCTATGTACAGTTTGACACACGGTGCTTTTATTATATTTTGTAATTTCCAGTATGATCATTTCTTTATTCTATTATTTAATAGAATTTTTCATTTCCAGACTTCTAGGAATTTGAAGGTGTTCTTTTGTTAATGATTTCCAAATTTATTGTATTATGATAGAGAACATGGCCTGAATGATGTGGATTTTTTTGGAATTTATTGAAGCGCATGACTAGTACATGACTGATTTTGGAGTCTTCCATACATTCTTGAAAAATGTATATTCTTTATTTGTTGAGTACAAAGTTCTCTATTAGATCAAGCTCACTAATTGAGTCATTCAGTTGACCTACACTGCATATACAATCTTCTTTGTCCCTCATGATGTTTTCCACCTTACAGTCTCTTTCAGATGATATGAAAGTTACTACCCTGGAACTGTTTTGGTTTATATTTACCTGTATCTCTTTTTCCATCCCTTAATATTCAGATAATGATTTCACTGGGCACTTTCTGAGGCATGTTGTACAACAGCATGGCAAGCATCAGGACGCCCTTGAGCCAAGCTCAGTCCCTAAGGTTGCAGTAGGCTAGGCTCAGCTGTCTCTGACCCTGCAAATCACCCTGCTCACTTTCTCATTTTCCTTTCCCACATCTGTGTTGTTCGTTTTTATATTCCTATCTCATAGCACAGTGACTGACACCTGGTAGGCACTCAGTATTTTCCAATGAATGAGTGCATTCAAAGAGTATATAGCCTCGTTAAGAAAACAAGACCCCTTTAAGAATAGTTGGAATGTATGGAGCACTGACCACATGCTGACGCTTCTCCCCACATATTACCTATCTGATCTTATCCCCTACCTTGCTCCTCTCTCTTGCCCTGCCCTAGCTGCGCTGATGTTACTGTTGTTCCATGAATACATCGACCTCGTTTCTGCTTCAGAATCTTTACACCTGCACTCCCCAGATTTTTGCATAGCTCACTTCTTTGTATCATTCAGGGCCCTGATCAAATGTCCCCTCTTCAGACATCCTTCCCTAATCATCCTATCTAAAATACTACTCCCCACCCTCTCCAAATCTAATCACTCTCTCTGGTATGTTGTGTTTTTTTTTTTAATGGTAATTATCATTAGTATTGTTTGTTTGGCTACAGGTTTATTGGTGTATCGTCAGTCATCCACCAGAATGTAAGTTCTTTGAGGACAAGGAGTTTGCCTTGTACACCACAGTATTGTCATCCACAGTAGTGCCTGCCAAACACCAGACACTCGGTATATTTTTGTTGGATGAGAGAATTTGCCTTTAATCTTTGGAGGAGAACATTTTTTTAACAAGTGTGATGATACCTACTTTAAGAGAGGAAGTAATTAAAGCTGAGAAAGGTTCAGTAACTTGCCCAGGAACACACAGCAATGGAAGCAGGATTTGAATACATGTCCATTTGACTCCAAAGCCCATCTGTAATCTCCACTTCTATGCTACTGTCTGTTAATAAAGTCTAAAGTAAACAGGACATTAGGAAATCAAGGGTCAGTGGAGTGGCTGGTGAGATCAGCTGGGCTGGAGTCGTTGGTAGGGGAGAGTTGGGCCTCCCGATGGGATTTGGCATGGTGAGGGAGGCAGGGAGGGAAGGACGGCAGGCAAACGCTGGGCCTGGGCCTGGGATTGTTCACATGGCCTTTTCCTTGGCCGAAGAATCTGTTGGGACTTGCTCCTGGGGGAGCAGTGGGAATGGAGGGCAGCTGTAAGGGAGGATGGCATAAGCCTGCATTCCTGGGCCTTTGGGTCAAAGCCTGCACAAAGAACCCCTGCCAAGGAGCCTTTGTGGACTGTGGCTAAGACCGGAGTCGGCCTGGTATTCTAACTAACCCATGGAGCCTCACAAGTTCAGACCAACTGCGGCTCCCGGGCCAGTGGTGTGTGTGTATGCTGGGGAGGGCGGGCCGGGCGTCCAGGCTGGAGACGTGCTGCGGAACCAGGGCACCTTTCTCAGTGAGGATCGGTGTCAGCGCTGAACCAGGTGGGGGCCAACCCGGGAACCAGCTTCCCGGAAAAACGGGCGGGAGGCAAACAGCTGCCGCCGCTGGTGGCCTCCCGGGGCGTGTGGCTGGGAGGGTGTTGACTTCTCACTTCCTTGCTGGTGAAAGATGCGCGTGTGGAGGCCCAGGTAGCCAGGCCCAGAAGGCGGCTCCATGGGCAGCAGTGCTCCCGCACGGGGCTGACCTTGCGTGGGCTGCACGGGGCGGAGGGCAGGAAGCGTGGGGACAGTTCATCCGCAGCAGCTGGGTGCAGCTTGTCAGAAGGGCCCGGGAAGTGAAAGTCCACCAGGCAAAGGAAAGGGGAAGAGAAAACAGCAGAGGGGAGAGGTGGCCGCAACCAATGGGCGCAAGAGAAAGACAAATCTGAGTGGCAGGTGTTGTGGGAGCTTCTGCCGGGCACCTTTTCTTGGAGGAGGGGACAGCAAGGAGGGGACACCTTTTCTTGGAGGCTGAGTCCTGGAAGCAGCTTCGCACATCCTTCACACAGCCGGTTCCCAAGGAGAAGCGAGGTAAGGGCTGTTCAAGCGCTCACAGCATCCTTCTCCTTCAAATCCTGCGTTTCCACCTCTGAAAAGGTGGCACTTGTTTATCCTTGAACCCTTTAAAATAAAATAGTAACTGCAATTTTCTTCCCAGGTAAAGTTAATTACCCGCCTCAAGGTTGTCTCCCAAGAAAAATTCTTTAAAACTTAGGAAAGATTTTGGTGATGTTAAGGTTAGATGTTTTCCCCCCTCGGAGCTGAAAGCTCAAAACCCTTTGCACAAATATTCATTATAAGATCCTTTTATCACTAAAACGATACCAACTCTACCTTTAAAAAAAATGTTTTGTTTTTGCCTTTGATGAAATTGTTATTTCCAGCACCCCCCTCCCTGCAATGTTCCCTGTTGTGCCTGTGACACTGACTGAGACGGTTAGATGCTACATTCACTTGTTTGAACCAAAAACTGTCTAGTTTTAAGGCAGATCTGGAGTCTCCTAGGGGAAGGGAGAGGCTGGATAAATTTTAGGCATTTCAGTTAATGTTCATCACCATCCAATTCCTCACCCGAAATAAAGCATGGCACCCAGTAGGCTCACTCTGCATGTTTCCTGAATGAAAGGATGTTTAAAAAAAGAAAGCTAAGCTAATCATTGGCAAGCATTTGAAGTAGGTAGCATCGCAACTATGGACTGTCTCCTAAATCAGCTAGTTTTCCTTTCTATTTCCCACCTCAAGAAATTTTGCAGTTTAGGCTCTAGAGATCTAGGCTCTGGAGTCTAGGGTCTTGCGTTCAGAGCTCTGATCCAGCCACCAGCTGCATCACTTCACCTGGGAGCCTGTTAGAAATGTGGCCCCACCTTGGAGTCACCAAATCAAAACCTGCATTTTTTGTTAAAATTTGTTTTTAATGTTTCATTTTTTTAGAGACAAAGAAAGAGTGCAAGGCCGGGGAGAGGCAGAATCCAAAGCAGGCTCCAGGCTCTGAGCTGTCAGCAAGGAGCCTGATGCGGGGCTTGAACCCATGAACCCGAGATCATGACCAGAGCCAAAGCTGGACGCTCAACTGACTGAGCCACCCAGGCACCCCAAACCTGTATTTTAACAAGATCATATTAAAGTGGAAGAAACACTGTTCAAAGGCACCTGGGCCACTTCCTGAGGCATCTGGTCAGGAGGCCCTTCTGGGTCCTGGCTTCAGATTTGGGTTGCAGGACTGCTCCACACTGCACTCAGTGTGGAGGGCTGGAGGCTGGAGAGGGCTCAGGTTCCAGCTCTGCTGTTAAAGGGACTTCATTACATGGGCAGGTAACTTAAAAATTGTTTTAAAAATCCAGTCTTACAGACAACTTGCAAGAATAGTACAAAAAACTTCTGCATATCCTTTACCCAGATTCACAAATTATTAACATTTTGCCACATATGCTTTAATATTTTCTTTCTATGCTTATATATTATTTTGGAACTACTGGAAGGCTAGTTACATACATACATGCCTTTCTTCTTAATACTTCAGTGTGTACTTACTAAAAACAAGGACATCCTTGGGGCGCCTGGGTGGCTCAGTTGAGCTCAAGTCGGTTGAGCATCCAACTTCGGCTCAGATTGTGATCTCGTGGTTTTTGAATTTGAGCCTTGCATCGGGCTCTGTCCTGACACTGCAGAGCCAGCTTTGGATCCTCTGTCCCCCTCTGTCTCTGCCCCTCTCCCACTCATGCTCTCTCTCTCTCTCTCAAAAAAAATTAAATAAATAAAATAAAATAAAATAAGATAAATAAAATAAAAACAAGGACATCTCTTATGCCACCATAACACCAGATTCAGGGCCAGATTCAGGGTGGAAGCAAGCAATGCCTGAGTCATGGCCCTGAGAGGGCTTCCCAGGAGCTTTGCTCGCCATACCCTAGGTCCTGGCTTTGCACACTATCGTTGCCCAAATCAGGAATCCTAACATGGATTCACTACTATTATCTGATCTGCTGTCCATATTCCAATTTTGTCAGTTGTCCCAATAATGTCCCCCCCTTCTTCCATCCCCAGTTCAGGAGCACGCACAGCATTTGATTGTCATGTCTATTGCGCCTCCTTCAGTCCAGAACAGTTCTCCAGTCTGTTTTTCATGACATTGACACGTTTGAAAAATACAGACCAATTATTTTATAGAATCTTCCCTAATATGGGGACAAGTTATTTTTAATCTCTTGATAGTTCAGTTTCACCACCTATAGATTGAGAATAATCCCTGCTTCGTGTTGAATTGAATAAATTAAGACATGTTATAGACTTGACATATGTAGGTGTAGGTGGATTAAAAAGTTAGCTAATACTGATTAGGTGCTTGTCAGGACCATGTTAGGTGCTTTACAGGCATTATCTCACTGAGTCCTCTCTACAGCTCAGTGGCACAACAGGCTTTATTTTTATCCCTGTTTCACAGATGAAGAAACTGAGACTTAGAATGTTTTGTCCCCTGTCTTATAGCTAGTAAGAAGTGAAATGAGAACATAAACCAAGTGAGGCTGCCTCCAAGGGCTATTTATTTGCTTAGTAACCTTGTTAGTGATGCTTACCTCAAATGTAACTTTTTTTTTTTTTTTTTTTGAGCAGCAGGCAAGTTTATTAGAGTATAAGATCAGAAAGGAAGAATAGTAGGAAAGCTCTCTTTACAGAGAGGGGGCATTTGAAAGTGAATGCCACCTAGAATGTAACTTTTTAAGATAAAATGTACATAACATAAAGCTTCTCATTTTAATAATTTTATTTCCCCCAGCTTTATTGAGAGATAATTGACATAAAGCATTGTATAGGTTTAAGGCATACGATGCAATGATTTTATACATGTATATATTGTGAAATGATTACCCTTATAAAGTTAAATACATCACTCACCTCACATAATTATACCTTTTTTTTGGTGGCGAGAACATTTAAGATCTTAGCAACTTTCAAGTATATATGATACAGTATTGTTAACTAAAGTCACTATGCTATATGTTAGATCCCTAGAACTTATTCATCTTATAATTGGAAACTGGTATCCTTTGACCAACATTTTCTCATTTCTCCCCCAACCCTTGGCAACCACCATTCAACTCTTTGTTTCTATGAATTTGAACGATTTTATTTATTTGTTTGTTTTTATTGAAGTATAGTTGACACACAGTGCTACATTAGTTTCAGGTGCATGTGTTTTAACCATTTTAAAGTGTACAATTCAGTCTTTTAATATATTCACAATGTAGCACAACCATCAGCACTAATTCCAGAACATTTCCATTACCTCAAAAACAAACCCCGTGTCTTTCAATTCCCCTCCTCTCCTGTCCTGTGACCACCGCTAATCTGCCAATCTACTTTCTGTTTCTATGGATTTGCAAATACACACAATGGAATACTACTGGACAATAAAAAGGAGCTAACTACTGATACACGCAATAACATTTTAGATCTCAAAAACATCATGCTGAGTAAAAACAATCCAGATGCAAAAATTACATGTTGTAAGATTCCATTTATATGGAATTTTCGAAAAACCAAAACCTGAAAAACAGGAAGCAGGCAGCTGCAATGGTTGCCTGGGGCCAGGAATATGGGGGTGGGGATTGACAGCAAAGGGGCAGAAGGGAACATTCTGGAGTGATGGCAGTGTTCTAAACTTGATTGTAGTAATGGTTGCACAATGTGTACATTTACCCAAATTCATCCAACTCCCTTAAAAAGTTTGTAAATGTAAGTTGTACCTCAGTAAAACTATAAAACCCAAACATATCTGTCCCCCGGTGGAGTTCAACTCATGAGCATGTCTTCCTTCATAGTCTGGCTCCAAATCTATCTTCCCAGCCTCATCTCTCACCTCTGTGCATTCATTCAACAAACATTCTCTGACACTTCCACACTTGTTATGCAGAAGGCCCTCAAGAGAACCTCTGTCCTCAGGGACAAAGGAACTCACAGTCTGGTCTGGGAGCAGAAAGAAAGGGCACCCAGTCCTGACAAACATCAGGGATCCTAGAGGATCATCAAGTCTTTTTTTTTTTTTTAAATATATGTATATATGTGTGTGTGTGTATATATATATGTGTGTGTGTGTGTGTGTGTGTGTGTGTGTGTGTGTGTGTATATATATATATATATATATATATATATATATATATATATTTTTTTTTTTTAGTACCTATCACGGGGCTCAAACTCATGACCCCAAGATCAAGATCAGGAGTCCCATACTCTTCCAACTGAGCCAGCCAGGCACCCTGATTATCAACAGAGTCTTAAAGGAAAGGAAGGGCATACACATTCCAGCCACTCTGAATTTCAAGTTTGAATCTAGTTTCAGTTTAATTTTTTGAATAGGTAATGCATCTACATGGATGAATAATAAAAGAAGTTATACAGTGGGGGCGCCTGGGTGGCGCAGTCGGTTAAGCGTCCCACTTCAGCCAGGTCACGATCTCGCGGTCCGTGAGTTCGAGCCCCGCATCGGGCTCTGGGATGATGGCTCAGAGCCTGGAGCCTGCTTCCGAATTCTGTGTCTCCCTCTCTCTCTGCCCCTCCCCCATTCATGCTCTGTCTCTCTCTCTGTCCCAAAAATAAATAAAACGTTGAAAAAAAAATTAAAAAAAAAAATTAAAAAAAGAAGTTATACAGTGAAAAATTTTCTCCCATCCATTCCTCATCTGTCCAATTCTCACTCTACTCCATACAACCATTATTGTTATAAACGTATACTATTTTTCCTCCTTTATGATAGAAAAGATAGCATAATATACACATTGTTTTGGACTTTGCATTGTCATTTGGCAGTAAACCTTTGAGATCTTTCCATACGGTACAGTGAAAACTTCCACTTAAATTACAGCTATCTAGTCTTCCATTGTATGGATGTGCCATAGTTTATTTATCCAGTCTCCTTTTGGTAAACATTTGAGTTATTTCCAACAGTCTGTTAAGGCCAACAACGCTGTAATATGTACCCTCTTGAATGTGGTGTATTGCGTTTTGCTTTGTTTGTATATGACAAGTATACCTATGGCTATATATTGAATTCCACAAACACACCAATCACTTTCATATCTGTAGCCTGTTTTCTCTGCCCTGAAAGTCTTCACTCAATCCTATTCTACTGGCAAACTCCTACTTTCCCTCAAAGTCCAGCTCAAATGTCACTTTCTTGTGAAGGCTTCCGAACTCTGGCAAGATTAGGTTGCTCCTTCTTTGTTTTTTCACAGCATTCTGTGGCCACCTCATCAGAATTATCTATTAACACTTCACTCTTCCCCCACTAGACTCGGCGCTACTCAAGGGCATGTGCTATAGATTTCTCTCTGAATCCCTTAGTACTTGGTACCTGGTCCGTATTGAATAAAAATGTGCATTGTGTGAATGGTTAGGGCTGACAGAGGGATGTGTACTGCTCCTGTCCCTTGCTTTCAGCTGCCTCTTGGTCTCTGTTAGTACTTAGAGGACTGCAGCCAGGCAAAGGTGGGCTGTGATTTCCCTTCCCCTCCCATGTAATTCCTTCCTGCCTGCCCAACCCCTTTCCCCCACTTCGGATTCTGTCCACAGCTGCCTCTGTCACCCTTGCTGGATCTGGCGTGGATAGCAGCTATTGTAGCTTTTTAGTAGATTAAAATAAATAAATAAAATGGAGCATTGGCTCTACCCATCTTCACTCTTCTTCATCAAGCCTTTGGCCTCCTATAGAGCTGAAAGAACAAATCACTTGATAGTCAAATGTACACCAGTCACTCTCAAACATAATGTTCTACACTTTAAGCCAAAGGAGATGACAGTTTACTGTAGTGCTTTTAGGGATGAGGGAAATAGTGCTTTGCAGTGTTTAGGTTAATCAATGTTAAATGATTTTCAAGGGCAACTTAGATTATTTTTTAAAGCATTGGGTTAACTCCCATTATGCTCCTAAAATAACCCACTGGTTCTACGTCTTTTTAAATGTATGAGCTCCTTTCATTTTATCAGTACCCTTTATTACTATTCACTAGACCTGGCATAAAACAATTATAATTTATCACTTGCCTAGCTAAGGAAAACAAATAAACAGAACCAAAACAGGCTGAAAAAAAATTGGGTTAACTCTAAAATGTCATGATGCCTAACTCATGCCTTGAGCTGTCAATTGCTACATCATTTCCACATTTCCATTAAGCATCTTTTTTTTTAATGTTTGTTTGTTTGTTTATTTATTTATTTATTTATTTATTTATTTATTTATTTATTTATTTATTTTTGAGAGACAGAGAGACAGAGCATGAGCGGGAGAGGGGCAGAGAGAGGGGAAGACACAGAATCTGAAGCAGGCTCCAGGCTCTGAACTGTCAGCACAAGCCCGACATGGGGCTTGAACTCATGAACTGCAAGATTATGACCTGAGCCAAAGTCAGACGCTTCACTGACTGAGCCACCCAGAAGCATCCAACTCTTGATCTCAGCTCAGTCATAATCTCACAGTTTGTGGGTTCAAGGCCCGCATTGGGCTCCGTGCTGACAGTGAATAGTTTTTTTTTTTAAGTTTTATTTATTTATTTTGAAAGAGAGAGTGTGATCAGGGGAGGGGCAGAGAGAGAGAGAGGGAGAGAGAATCCCAAGCAGGCTCCACACTATTAGCACAGAGCCCTATGGGGGGCTTGAACCCACGAACTCTGAAATCATGACCTAAGTGGAGATCAAGAGCCGGATGCTTAAATGACTGAGCCACCCAGGCACTCCCACATGAAAAATTATTCTATTTCTTCCTCAGTGGGCGGTGCTGGAAGTGGGACGGCTAGGTCTTCAACTCTGGGATGAAAAGGTAAAAGCTCTATGTTCTCCTTACCCTGGGGAAGCTCTGTTTCACAGGAGGTGAGCCTCAGAGAAAACAAAAGGGAACGAGAGCCCAGGGCAGAGACGGATGGAAGAACTGAGTGAGATGTTTCACCTGAAGAAGTCTCCGGAAAGGTGGTGGCTTAGGTCCCCTGGAGTGCCTTGGCACTGTGGTCTTCAAAATTTCTTGCTTGCATGCCTCCTAAGAGAAATTTGAGAAACGATGTTTCTTCCTGTACCTTTAAAGGTCATATCTAAAACGTTTCATCTTAAGTTTAAATAATGGCAAAGTTTGTTATTTCTGGCATATTATAAGTATTGGCATTTTAAAATAAGATTGTTACATCATTCTGTAAGTGTATCCAAGGGAATCTAAATATCATAATGCATCTATGATCTATTTAAAAAAAATACATGAACAAGCTTTTCTTAAAAAGAAATTCTGTATCACTCTTTTTCTCCTTATCTTGTACTTCCATTCTACTTGCTCCTGAACATTTTAATATAAGATTTTAGTCTGGAAAGTCTTTTATTGATCAGCCTATCATATTTCCCTAAAAATTAAAAAAAAAAAATCTTTGAGTCTCTAAGTTTAAAACATTCATCTTGCTTGTATTATTAATACAATTTTGAATACCTAATTGGTATAAACAACATAAAATGTTATAAATTTTGATGAACTACTGAAATTAAAATGCAGAATATTTTTGCTGGAATAAGACATGGTTAGAAGCATGAAACACCGTATTCATTTACCCAAACGAATTTATCAAGAACCTCCTATGTGTCAATAGCAACTCTAGTCACTTGGGATATATTAGTAAACACTATGTATAAATCCCTGCCCTTGTGGAGCTTACATTCTAGTGGGGGGTAGGAGACAATAAGCAATAAGCATAAATATAAGTAAATAACACAGTAAATGAGAAGAGCTATGAGGAAGATAGATCAGGGTAAGGGGAATCTGGGGTGTAGGGTAGGGTTCAAAATGAGTTATGGTTTTAAAAAGGTTAGGGTGGGCCTCATTGAGAAGATGACATATGACTCAAGAGGGTTAGGGAGTTAGCACTGCAGGTATCTGGGGGAGATGTGTCCCAGGCAGAGGGAAGAGCCAACACAAATGCCCTAATTTGAGAATATGGCTCATATCTTCTAGGGTCAATAAAGAAAGTTAGTAAGGCTGCAGCAGATTCATCCAAGGGAACAACAAGAGATGAGATTAGAAAAATAATGATTGGGGTAGGACGGTGGTGAAAATCTTGTGGAACCCTGTAGACTACGGTAAGGACAGTCTTTTACTCTGAGTGAAATGAGGAGCCATTGTGGAGATTTAAGCAGAGGAGTGACATCATTATGTTTTCGGAGGATCACTCTGGTTATTACGTTGAGAACAGACTCTAAGGGGCAAGATGGAAAGCAGGGAGAGCTTTTTTTTTTTTCTTCTTCAGTATATGAAATTTATTGTCAAATTGGTTTCCATACAACACCCAGTGCTCATCCCAAAAGGTGCCCTCCTCGATACCCATTACCCACCCTCCCCTCCCTCCCACCCCCCATCAACCCTCAGTTTGTTCTCAGTTCTTAACAGTCTCTTATGCTTTGGCTCTCTCCCACTCTAACCTCTTTTTTTTTTCCTTCCCCTCCCCCATGGGTTTCTGTTAAGTTTCTCCGGATCCACATAAGAGTGAAACCATATGGTATCTGTCTTTCTCTGTGTGGCTTATTTCACTTAGCATCACACTCCCCAGTTCCATCCACGTTGCTACAAAAGGCCATATTTCATTCTTTCTCATTGCCACGTAGTATTCCATTGTGTATATAAACCACAATTTCTTTATCCATTCATCAGTTGATGGACATTTAGGCTCTTTCCACAATTTGGCTATTGTTGAGAGTGCAAGCAGGGAGAGCTTTTAGAAGACTAATCCAAACATGAGATGGTGGTGGCTCAGACCAGGGAGGAAGCAGTAGAGATGGTAAGGGATGCTCTGAATCTGGACTAGACACTGGACATAAAAGAGAGAAGGCAGCATGCTTCCAGGGCTTTTGATCTGAGCAATTTGAAGGATGGACTTGTCGTCAATGAGAGAGGAAAGCTGGTGAGTTGAACAGGTTTAAGAGAGAATATTTTTTCAGTTTGTGGCATAAGTTTGAGATGTACAGCAGATTGCTGGATATCAGAATCTGGAGTTTAGATGAGAGGTCTGGGCTGAATCTATAAATTTGGAAATGTTATCATATATGATGATATCATGTATCTCTGATGTTGTTGAAAGTTAGGAGATTTAATGAGATCACCAATGAAATAAGTATAGATGGAAAGGAGAAGTAATCCAAGGAATGAGCCCTACGTCATTGCAAGGTTGTCTGGGAAAAGAGAATCAACAAAGAAGAAATAAGACGGGGAAAGAGGGATCAGTGATGAAGGAGGAAAATTGGTGGATGTGGTTAAAAAAAAAAAAGGTGAATCAAGTGATTAGCTATGTTAGCTGTTACAGACAGGTCAACTAAAATGAAAATTGTGAATAGATCAATGGACTTAGGCAATATGAAGTTCATTGTTGACCTTGACTAGAATAGTTTTGATAGAGTAGTAAGGATGAAAGCATGAATGGAACTGGTTTAAGTGGGAGACCTGCTCACTTGGATACTTCAAATATGCCACATCTGTAACCTTATATGCTCTGGTGTGATTCTATTACATATGCATGTAGTGTTATCACAGGCATTATATTTGGCATGTTTTTTAACTTTATATAAATTGTATCATATGGCATGAATTCTGCTGCTATAGGGTGGCAGGAGAACCAGAACCCGAAATCATGGAAAACTCTTGAAATTTTGTTGGAATTGAAGTACAGACACGAGGCAGTAGCAGACAGTGGAAGTGGGTCAAAGAGGCTTTGTATGATTGGAGAAGTAACAGCTGCTTGTCAGCTGGATGGGAATGACCCGGTATAGAGGGAAACATTGATAATTAGAAGGGGGCAGATAATTGCTGGAGTCATGGTGATGATCTTGATTAGTCAAGCCAAGATTGGTATTTGTTGCCTTAGCAGAGGGACTGGCTTTAGCTAGGAGCATGGAAAATTCAACTACGTAATGGAGGGAAGGTGGAGAAGAGGTTATAGATGTTGGTATGAGGGTATGGGTAGATGGGATCGTGGGATTGTGTGGAGATTTTCGTTTCATTGCTTCAATTTTCTCAACGAAACAGGAAGCAAGGTTACTGAGAATAAGGATGAAAGGGAAGGAGGTGTAGGTTAGAGGACAGAGAGCTATGACATCCAGAAGAATGGAGGAGTGAAGTGGGAGTCTGGGGCAGCACGGAGGGCACACTGGAGGTTGAGTGATGAGATTAAAGTGAAACTAAGCAGTGACATTGTGTTTTTCTCTAGCCACATTCAGATGCGTGAGTGCTGGTGTGGGGTAGGTGGGAGCTGGCTTGATCAGGATTGTGGTTTTGCCTAGCAAGCACAACAAAGGGGGATGAGAGTGTGCCGGGGTGGAGAATGTGTGCAAGGGAGTGATTGTAATGATTGGCCAGATATTTAACCTGGGTAAGGATGGGAGAGAGCAGATACGTACTTTCAACAATTGCTGCAAGGAGATTTGTAAATGAGATCGTGTTCAGAGTATATTTGAAATTGTGATTATGATGAGTTGCAAGGTTTGATAAGGCTCCTATGATTATGCCCATGGGAGTGAGTGGCAGACTTAGGGTAGGACAGGATCCTTGGAAGAGAAGTCAAAGAACTGAGAGGTCAGGATATTGGGAAGATCATCCACATGTACATTATAAGCACCTAGGATTAAGACAGAAGAGGGGCGCCTGGGTGGCTCAGTCGGTTAAGCGGCCGACTTCACCTCAGGTCATGATCTCGCACTCTGTGAGTTTGAGCCCCGCGTCGGGCTCTGTGCTGACAGCTCAGAGCCTGGAGCCTGTTTCAGATTCTGTGTCTCCCTCTCTCTGACCCTCCCCCGTTCATGCTCTGTCTCTCTCTGTCTCAAAAATAAATAAATGTTAAAAAAAATTAAAAAAAAAAGACAGAAGTGGTATTGGAGTGACTGACAGAGCAAATGGTGACAAAATGAAGGGGAATGAGAGCAACGATGAGGGGTACTGGATAGGAAGATTTAAAGCTGCAGGTTAGTAGGAAGAGAGGGGGATGGTCTGTTGAGGAGCAGGGAGGACACCTACCCGGCTTCCAGGCACAGTCTAAGAGACTTAGGATTGAAAACACAGTTACCACTACTTTCAAAGGGGGAAGGGAAAGCACTGTCCCAGGGGAAAGTCAGGTTTCCCTTAAGCAAGGAAGTGAAGAGAACTTGAAGACAAATTCTGAGGAGGTTGGGGTTATAGGATTATTATTTGCATAAATAAATAGACGGTGTAGTGGATTCTAATATGGCCCCACATGATCCCTGTCTTCCTATGTGGTCTCCTTCTTTTGAGTAAGGGCAGGGCTTGTGAGTTGCTTCTGGTCAATAGAGTATGGCAGAGGCACCTGGGTGGCTCAGTCGGTTAAGCCTCTGAGTTCAGCTCAGGTCATGATCTCTATATTCTTGAGTTCAAGCCCCGTGTCGGGCTCTGTGCTGACAGCTCAGAGCCTGGAGCCTGTTTCAGATTCTGTGTCTCCCCCTCTCTCTGCCCCTTGCCTGCTCTCACTGTCTCTCTCTCTCAAAAATAAATAAGCATTAAAAAAACAGAGTATGGCAAAGGTGACAGGATATATGCAATTATGCATACGTGATTGTTACATACGTCTGTTACCAGTGTCTTACACTGAGAATCTCCCCCTTGCTGTCTTTGAAGAAGCAAGCTGCTATATTGACAAAAAACTGAAGGGACCTCCAGCTGACAGTGAGCAAGGGACTAAGGCCTTCAGTCCTGTGCAGCCTGCAGGGAACTGAATGCTGCCAGCGACAGTTTGGAAGTGCATCCTTTCCCATCCAACCTTCATTTGGGATCTTACAGAGGACCCAGCTAAGCCATGCCTAAACTCTTGACCCACGGAAACTGTGAACTAATAAATGTGTGTTGTTTTAAGCTGCTAAATTTGTGGTTATATTGTCATACAGTGATAAATAACAAACACGAATGGCAAAGGAAGAGGTTTAGTTATACCAATGTTACTTTTTAACTCCTTCTGAGGTATAGTGCCTAGGAATCACATATTGATCTTTTACCAAATCACCGAGTTAGAGCTTCCTTCAATTTTGTTGGCAGCAAGAATTGGAAACCACCTGACTTGCAAAAGAATTTATAACCCATTCATTTGGGCCATTCACTTCCACATCACAGACACCCATTTCTGAATTGTCCCTTTGAATTGCCCTGGAGGTTTTTACATCTTGAGCTGATGCACCTTAAGTAACGGGTGAGAGTTTTACTTTTTTTCTGTCCGATGGGAGAAGGACGGTTTTGAAAGGGGACACTCTGTCCTCAGGTGATTTCTCAAGCTGAGCAATTTTTATTAAATAGTACATATAGCAGTGGAAGATGTGTAAATGAATTCCTTTAAAACTAGTCTTGGAAAGTCTTCCTGCACCCTAGGAGTAGGGAACACCAGTGAACATGACAGTTGTAGAGGCTTTCTGGTAGAAGAGGTAAGAGCCCAGGACATGATGGCGGGTAGGACAGCATGGGGATAGGAGGTAGGACACTGTGTGAAAGGTAGGAGGGCAACGAGACTTAAGAAATGACTTTAGAACTTCCCAATAATTAGTTTCCGTGGGACCCCCAATGGAGGTATTTCCTAGGTGGTAGAAAAGTAAAATAAAAATTAAAAAAATATATAATTAGTATGTGTTTTCCGAAACTTTAAAAATATAAAATAGGGGCGCCTGGGTGGCGCAGTCGGTTAAGCGTCCGACTTCAGCCAGGTCACGATCTCGCGGTCCGGGAGTTCGAGCCCCGCGTCAGGCTCTGGGCTGATGGCTCAGAGCCTGGAGCCTGTTTCCGATTCTGTGTCTCCCTCTCTCTCTGCCCCTCCCCTGTTCATGCTCTGTCTCTCTCTGTCCCAAAAATAAATAAAAAACGTTGAAAAAAAATTAAAAAAAAATAAACGCATGTATCTTGGAAAGCTTTCAAATAAGTATTAATTCAAGAGCAGAGTTTATGCCTTTCTCTACCCAACAGGTAACCTAGTTAACAGGTGTGTTGTAGGTCCTGGAAGGTCCCTTCCAACTCTGAGGTTTCACCTAGATTCTTCCACTCACTTTTCATAACACCTGGCCAGACTCTCAAATGTGACTCTCCTGTGCATCTCCTCAGCCCAAAAAGGGATTTGGCAAGTTTCAACACCTTTGGATCTAGTAATCCAGGGCTGGTGGAAAGGGAAAGAAGGTGCGGTCATCGCCTGTTTCTTCCCAACGTAAACCGCTACAACCATCTTCTCCCCGGAGCTGGCTGTCCAAGCCTAATTTTTGTGGCCGCAGGTCCTCAAAAAACAAGGCCCGGCTCATCGCTGTTTACAAACACTTACTGGACGCCCACTCTACTCCGAGCTCTCCAGCGCTGCTTGCGTACTTTTCTGTAAAGGGATGCCAATTTCCCTGATGAACACACTGCAAGCAGCCTCTCTGGGGCAGCGCCCTCCGCCAGGCCCGGAGCCCAGACCGGCGCTCCGGGCAGCTTGCCGACTGGTGCCGCCTCGTGAGCGCCTGCGCAGAGCGACCCTCCCGTCACTCCGGGCGGGAGGCGGGGGCAGCAGGGAGAAAGGAAAGCTGCAGGGGGAAAAAGGGCCAAACCCTGAAATTACCCGGATGTGGTCTCCGTGCGCGCATGCTCAGTGTCCTTCCGACAAGTTGGCAGCAACAACACGGCCCTGGTCGTCGTCGCCGCTGCGGTAACGGAGCGGCTCGGGTGGCGGAGCCCGCGTTCGCGCCCGCCCGCTCTCCTCGGGAGGCCCTTCCCGCCCTCCCCGCGACTCCACGGCCGCCCAGGGGGCGGGAGCGGGTGAGGGGAGCCGGGCGCCCCGCGAGAGAGGCCCCCGGTCGCGGGGCGGCCCGGGAGCTCTAGGCGGCCCGCGCGGGCAGCGGCGCGGCGCCGAGGAAGGGGCGGCCTGGCTCGGACGCGGCGGGGCCGGGGCCGAGGAGCGCTCCGGGCCGCCAGGGGAGCGACGGGCTCGGCGCTCCCGCGGACGAGTCGCGGCGGGAGAGTGGACACTCCTCGCCATCGCCCGAGCCCAGGTAACGCGCCATGTCCCCTCCCCTTCCCCCGGCCGGGCCCGCGCACCCCGCCCGCGGCTTCCCCGCCCCGGGGCGGGCTCCCGGCAGCGGCCGGGAGCAAGCAGGAGGCCGGCGGGTGCGCCGGGAGAGCGAGCGCGGCCCCCTGACGGGCCGGGCCGGCGGCCCCTGCGCAGGGGCCGCGGGGCCTCGCGTCACTCGGGCTACGGGCTGGGTCCTGCGGCCCCGAACTCCCCTTGCGGTTTGTGGCAGAATCAAGTTAAACTCGGACCGGGACTCCTGCTGCGGCCGCCGCTTCTCTTTGTTGTTCTTGAGTAGTTTCGCTGTCCGCCCCAGCCGAGTGCGCTGGGTTGGCCGGAGCGTGTCGCCTCAGGTATAAATGAAAGTTGTAAATGGCTTGTCTTCATTTCTTTTCTTAAGCAAATTTTTGTTTTCTCTTTGTCCTTCACTTTCCCTTCCTGGTTGTGTCATTCCAGTTTATGTTTCTGGCTTTGATTTGTTTACTTACTTTTTGAGTATGGTGGGTGATGGCGGTATGCGGGAAACATTCTCGACACCTAACTGACCACCCCCACCTTCCACTCCTCTAACAAAAAATAAAGGACGTAGTTTATTTTATTGCTAGGATTACGTGTACTGAGCGTGAAATTGGTATACGATGTAGGGCGGTGGCTCCATCACAGCCCCAAACTGCTGTTATAATCTCTCCGGCAAGATTTTCAAAGAAATGGGTGTGTTTGGTTAACTGGAAAGATTTCTTTGAGGGTGCAGAGAGGTTTTTAAAACTCTGTTGATGATTGATAGCTATCCCCCCCCCCCGAAAATACTGGTAAAAATTTTAATGAATATATTTTTAATTAATTTGTTTTGAATTTGGTTTCCTCATGCCTTTCGTTTTTGCACTCTAGTTTAAGGTGAAACCGCTCGTTTTTCCGGAATTACAAATATAAGATGATGTGGAATCATTTTAATTAGTCTGAGTTGATTTTCTAAAGGCATGTAATCTTGGCTAATTTTGTTAACAACCTTTGACTTTTGCCAGAATTACATCTTTTTAGCATCAATAGCAGTTTAATAATGTGGGTTTTAAAAAGTAGGTTCAGTATTTTTTGTTGGAAGAAACTATGTAGTCTTATAGAAAATAAAGAAATGCATACTTTCATAAAGTAATTAGATTTAGAGTATTGCAGTGGAATAAATTTTATTGTGGATTTCATTAACTGCCTTTGCCTTGTTGCACTGAGACTGTATTTCAGTTGAAATATAGCATAGGAAGTTCCAATGTGTAACTTCTTTTTCTGCTAAGGACTTATTTCTTATTTTCTCTTTTGGAAAGTTCTGATATGCTTAGTACATGACATTTCAAGTTGTAAATGATTGATATCATTAACGTTTTAAAATATGATATCCTGTTAATGCTTCCTAAGTTCATTTTTTTATGATTTTGTTTTCTTAAATGGGTTTGTTACTGAACAAAGTAATACAGGTAGGCTAAGCATTTAAGATTTGCAGAATCTTTAGATATAAAGGTGCTAATGAATTATGTAAGTTTCAGTTGTTGGAATTAAAACTAAAAGCCTTTCTAGAGAAAATTGATACATTTTGTGAGTCTATTAATAGAAGTGGCTTTTTCTTTGCTTTCCAGGTTTTTGGGGTGAGGTTGCTTTAAAGAGGTATTACACCTTAATTTTCTGATTTTCGAGGTGGGAGTACCTAATAGGAATTTCTCTGTATAGCTAAGTGCCTTCATTGTAAATCTTGAGCTTAGAAAAAAACTGCAAATCAATTTCAGATTTAATGAAAATTTGGGCTGAGAAGGTGAATTTGAAATTTTTGTATACATTTTATATGGATCTTTGGCCTTTTCTGATGGCTTTGTTGTTTGAAACAATTCTGCTTATACTATGAAGCAGCAATTCTTATTTCAAAAACCTATGCTTCACTTTTTAAAGCTACATTTTAGTTGAGCTATTTCTTCATTTGTATGTGAATTATTTTTTCTGCATTCCTCTTTAGATCTGCCCCCCAACCCCCCAAATTAAGAGCAAGTATTGAACTAATTTATGCTGCCCAGTCACACACCGCCTCTCTGGCTTGGAAGCTGTTTTTTCTGATTGAGCTGGTGTTATAGTAACATCATTAGCCACTATTCTAATTGAGCTGTGAATTGCTGAGGCCCCTACTAGGGCAGTTAACCCCACAGGATCTGCCTCGTTCATTACATTTAAAATGCATATTTAGTCTTGTCTAAGATTTTACCTACTTTCGTGAGATCATATATTATTATTTTTTTATGTTTAAACTTACTTCAGTTCTATTTTGGCCTCCTCTAGCTCATGCCTAACTTTTTTTTCATTTTTCATTCAGTGATTTTAAGGGTGAGTGGTTCTTTAAACATCTTATGTTGGCATTTCAGTGCTCCTTGTACATGTTTTGATTTCCTTTTTTTCTAGAAGATTGTGTAGTTAGGCAGGAATTTTTGTTTTGCTTAAGTGATGATTAAAGATGACTGTGGGGGCACCTAGGTAGCTCAGTTGGTTAAGCTTCTGACTTCGGCTCAGGTCACGATCTCACAGTTCATGAGTTTGAGCCCTGCGTCGGTCTCTGTGCTGTCAGCTCAGAGCCTGGAGCCCGCTTTGGATTCTGTGCCTCCCTCTCTTTCTGCCCCTTCCCTGCTCGCGCTCTCTTTCTCTCTCAAAAATGAATAAACATTTAAAAAAATAAACATGACTCTGAGGTGATGTTTAATCATGTGTAAAACTAATATGACTTTCATTGATTTCGTTATTTTCTACACTCAATGAAAGTTAAAGGACTTAGATCAGCATAACACAGAATTTAATTTTGTTAAATTATCAAATTTAGGGCTTTTTACTCAACAGTTGATGAAGATTCAGTTGGTTTAAAAAGAGAAACAGTTGACAAATATGTCTAGATATTCATTTGAATAACTTTCAGTATGATACTGTTTGCATCATAACATAACAAAACATGCTTGATAATGAGTCAGATTTAGTATTTTTGGATTTTTTGTTTCATTTTTAAAATGTGTAATTTTGGTGATGGAAAATGTGGCCGAATTCCAGTTTCTCAGGAACAAGGTATTTTAGGTTGTGTCACCTTGACACTATTATGTGATATGTTTGGCATCCAGGAAAATTTGTTTTAACCATGAAAGTGGATAGAAACTAGGGTGGTACTTATGTAAAACTAAGATGATGGGTGGTCAGAATCTTATAATTTAAGTCTTGATTATTTGCTACTGCAAATGATACAGGTCAGATAGCTAGCTACAAGAGACCGATTATAAAGAGTATCTGTTGGGGTACCTGGGTGCCTCAGTCAGTTGAGCATCTGGCTCTTGATTTTGGCTCAGGTCATGGTCCCAGGGTGGTGGGATCAAACCCCATCTCTGGCTCCATGCTGAGCGTGGAGCCTACTTGAGATTCTCTCCCTCCCCCTCTCTCCCTCTCCCCCTCTCCCCTCTCCCAGGCTTCTGTTCTCTCTCTCTCAAAAAAAAGTGTCTATTATAACATCTTAATTTAAAATTGGTGATAATTGGGGGTGCCTGTGTGGTTCAGTAGGTTAAGTTCCCGACTTTGGCTCAGGTCATGATCTCACGGTCCGTGAGTTTGAGCCCCACGTCAGGCCCTGTGCTGATAGCTTGGAGCCTGTACTGCTTCCGATTCTGTGTCTCCTTCACTCTCTTCCCCTCCCCTGCTCACACTCTGTCTCTCTTTCTCTCTCTCAAAAATAAACATTAAAAAAATTTTTTTTTAAGTTGGTGATAATTGTAAATACGTTTAGGCTCAAAGACTGTGTTAAATGAAAATTGCATTTTAGAAAACTTGTAACTGTATGGGATCCATCTTTTTATTGCCTTTTTACTCCCAAGGTTTAGGACAGTAGTTCTCAACTTTGGCTGCATTTTGAAATCTTTCGGGGAGCTTTACAAAATACTGGTGGCTGGATCCTACCTCCAGAAATTGTGATTCATTTGGCCTGGGGTGCAGCAAGATCAGAGTTGGAGGTGGTTTAGCTGTTAGAGTCCTCTAACTTAATTTTTTTAAATGTTTTTAATTTATTTTTTGAGACAGAGTGAGGGAGGGGTAGAGAGAGGGGAACAGAGGATCTGAAGTGGGCTCTGTGCTTGATAGGCTGACTGCAGCAAGCCTGATGTGGGCCTCGAACTCATGAACTGTGAGAGATCACAACCTGAACTGAAGTCAGATGCTCAACCCACTGAGCCACCCAGACACTCCATCTAACTTTATTTTTTGAACTGTTTCAACTTGTGTTGGCTTTACATTCTTTAATACAATGAGGTGTCTGTGTACTATGTAATCATCTCACATCTAATTTAATGGGTCTCTTGAAGGTATTGCCCCATTCGTTTTGCTTCAGTGTTTGTCTCTTCATTTGTCGCTCTCTCCCCTTTTCTCCTCTTTGTTTTTCAATTCATTTGAAGTGTCTGGTAGCAAGTTTTAGGTACTTGTATTTCCCAGGATAAGAAGTTGGTATAGCATCACTATTCTGAATAGGGAGTTGATCTCTCCGCCCCCCCCCCGGCCGGCCAAGTACTCTAAAATACTTACTTGGGCTCCTTTTAGAGATTTAGGATTTTGTGTAGGTGCCAAAATTACCATCTAAACTCCCAGTGGAATTTGTTCTTCAAGGGGGGAAGGTTAATCTGCTTGGAAGCCATAACATTTTCTAGGCACCAGTTAACTAGTCACTTCACTGGTTCTGAGAGGCAAGCTGCACCTTTTTGCTGTCAGGAGTTAAACACTGGGAGACAGTTGTTCAGCAGGCCCCACCAGTTAGCATTTTTTTATATCATCCAAGGAGGGCATGTCCAGTTCATTTACATCACCTGGAGTAGTTCCCAAGTGCTAGTTGAAGAGTGGTTGCATCTCCATCTCTGGAAGAGCTTTATTTCTCTCTTCCCATGCTCCATCCCAACACACACACAGATTCAGAATGGGAATTGAGTGGAGGAGGCATGGGAATCTGTATTATATATTTAAAAAAAAATAGCTCTTGATTTTATAGGCTTTGGATATATTAGTATGCTTATCCTTATTGCTTTAATATGGTACCAGCTTTATTTTGCAGTCATTGATGCACTGGAGTAATTTACTTAAAATCTGTCAAATCCCAATTTGCATGTTTAGAATGCATATCATTTATGTTTGTTTTTTTTTTAAAGGACTGCTACTATTTGTGTTTTTTTGTAGTAAGGGATAATTTCTATATTTTAATATTGATGAATTCAATCTTTTCAAGTCAAAATGTATTTCTGGTTTTTTTTTTCATGCTATATGATCTTTAAGTATAAAGACTTCCAATCACATCACCTACGGACCATTTTACCCACTGCTCTTTTGGCCCCCAGTCTCTTGTCTCTCTCTTCAGCAATGGTGAGGTGGATACCGTTTCCATGGGGAAGGGAAATCCATGTTTTGTTGCCTTTGTGATTAACAAAAATATTGGAGAGCTGGTGGCAAAGCTGTTGCCATTGGCATCTTTCACGTGACCCAGTTCTTCCCAGGTTAGAACCTTCAGTCACCATACACAGATTACCGGTATCAAACTTGATGAAATCAGTAATCTTTCTAGTCTCCAACATTCTGAATGGTGTCATTCACCTTGATTGAGGGGATCAGGATAGCAGATGGTGAGAGCATCATGGGTCACCAGATGAGGCATTCCTTTTATCCCCATAAAGATTGTTCTCATTTTGCACAACTTATACTTGGCCTCCTTAGGTGAAATCTGATGAACAGCAAAGTGACCCTTGGTGTCATAAATGAGACAAATTCTCCCCAGTTTTGTCAATGCTGATGACATCCGTAAAACCAGCAGGGTAGGTTGTATCAGTGTGGACGATGTCATCAATCTTAATAAAACACTACATACAGATCTTCTCTACTTCACGTCCTGTTAGGACATACCTAGTCTGATCTTTAGGGAAATAATGAGAAGGAGATGATCTCTCAGTTTATGGGGACTGGTAGATGGATGAGGGGCAAACATACCAATCAGTTAATCCAGCATCCTGTGCTCTGGAGCTGCTACATGCTTCAGAGGCTTCTTGGGACCACAAGCATGGCCACAATAGGCATGAAAAGAGCAAAATATATTTCTAAATGTAAAACTTTATGAAGGATATTTATCAATGGTATTCATTAGTGAATTCTAGAGCATATCAACAGATGCTAATCATTGTAACAATTCAGTAATTTGGTGAAAGGATGGCCGGAAGTAGTACTTAATGTGGTAAGATAAACCAGGTATCATTGTACACAAACACACTAGGTACATCTCTGTCATAGATATGTCCCACTAAATTAGTTAAAGGAAGAATTTCGTGTGTATACATGTTGAAATTAAGCAGCGAGTTTTAAAGAAAAATGATGTAACTTGTGCAGTTAGTCTTTTTTAAAAGTTTCTTAAATGTTTATTTTTTAGAGAGAGAGCGCGAACAGGGGAGGGGCACAGAGAGAGGGAGACATAGAATCTGAAGCAGGCTCCAAGCTATCAGTACAGAGCCTGACGTGGGACTCCAACTCACAAACCGTGAGATCATGACCTGAGCCAAAGTCAGGCACTTAACTGACCGAGCCACCCTGGTGCCCTGTGCAGTTAGTCTTTTTTATCAGTTGCATATATCCATGATACTGCAATTTGTTTCACTGTCTTTTTGCTAATTTGTAAAGTGAAGTATGTAGACTAGCATAGGCTAGATCAGTGCTTTCTGAAACTGACAGCACCTCAAACTCTTAGAGTGCTTTTTAAAGGTAGGGCCCCATTCCTGGTACATAGAAGGACTGGGCTAACCTGCAGGGGATTCTGAAACACCTCTTTTGAAAGAATAAGCTACATGAGTTGATAGTTTCCTTTGTGTCAAAGGTTTTAGGAATTGTATTTTTCAGTTATCAGTTATTAAAATTCAGTTTTTAGAACAGTGTTTCCCAAGGCACCTGGGTGACTCAAGTCAGTTGAGCATCCAACTCTTGGTTTCGGCTCAGGTCATGATCTCATGGTTTGTGAGATCGAGCCCCACATTGGGCTCTGGGCTGATGGCGTGGAGCCTGCTTGGGGTTCTCTCTCTGTCCTCCCCCACTTGCTCTCTCTCTCAAAATAAATAAACACTAAAAAAAATTAAAAATTGTGTTTCTCAAAGTGTAGTCCACAAAATCCTGGGGTCCCCGTGGCCTTTTTCTTTTAGGGGGCTCATGAAGTCATTATTTTTAATATTTAATTTTGAGTGAGAGAGAGAACACAAGTAGGGGAGGGGCAGAGAGAGAGGGAAACAGAATCTGAAGGAGGCTCTGCACTGTCAGCACAAAGCCTGAGGTGGGGCTCAAACTCAACTATGAGATCCTGACCTGAGCCGAAGTTGGATGCTCAACTGACTGAGCCACCCAGACGCCCCATCAAAATTATTTTTATAATAAAATATGTTACTTGCTGTATTTCTGTGTTGATATTTGCACTGATGGTGAAGAAGTGGGTGGCACACCGCTTGTACCTTAGCATGAATCAGGGCAGTGGCATTAAACTGTATGAATCTTTACTTGTTCTTCACAGCCAAACACATCTTAAGCGTTTGAAAAAGTCTTGTTTCATTTAAGAAAAGCCTTGGTGAAGCAGTAATAAGTTTTATTTTTGAAATCTCTACTCTGGAGTGCATATCTTTTTAATACTCTGTGTGATTCAGTGGAAGTGTGCATAAAATACTTCTGCACATCCAAGTACAAGATTCATCTCTAGGAACAGTACTTGTGTGGTTGAGCTGCAAGGTAAATTAACTTTTTTTGAATGGAATACCACTTTTATTTTTACTTAAAACTGACTGAGATGAACTATAGTTTCTCATACTTGGATATTTGTCAGGTATTTCCTTGAAAATTAATGAAGTGGGCCTGACACTCAAGGAGAATACCTAGCTGTTGCCAATGATAAAATCCTGATCTTTCAGGTGAAAATTAGATTTGAAAACTTGTGTCTGTCACCATGGGCAGATCATTACACCAGCTGTGTAATACTTAAAGATTTTTCTGATGAGATTGGTGATGATATTAAGGAATGTGATTTTTAAAAGATGTATATTGTGTAAGGAAGTGTGCCAGCATTTGGAAGATCTGTATAATTCATCGAACCAGTACTTTTTAGTGACCAATGCATGATGTTACAAGATATGTCACCAATATATCACCAGTATACACCAAACAGAGCCAAGAAGTTCGTTGATATGGTTTCAGATTTCACATTGCAGCTAACCTTTAACGATTGCCATTTGGTGCATTTTGGTGTTGAATAAAAGATGAATAATCATTATGATCTAACATGCTATTAAAATACTCCTCCCTTTTCCAAGTATGTGTGTGTGAGAGGCACATTTTCTTCATGTTCTTTAACCAAAACAACAGATTGAATGCAGAAGCAGGGGCACCTGCCTGGCTCAGTTGGTGGAATGTGCGACTCTTGTACGTTTGAGCTCTATATTGGATGTAGAGATTACTTAAAAAGAAAATCTTAAAAAAATAAATAAAATAAAAAAGTGCAGAAGCAAAGATGAGAATCTAGTTGTCTTAAGTTAGATACTAAAGAAATTAGCAAAAATGGAAAACAATGTCACTCTGAATACTGATGTTTTTGTTTTGGAAAATAGTTATTTTTCATACAACATATTAACACATATGGGCTTATTAGTTTAAACTAATTTAATAAAATGCATGTTTAAACACTTTTTAGCTTTAGCACATGAAAGAAACATTAACAAAAGCTGTTTGGAATTCTTAGTAATTAAGAATGTAAATAAGGGGACCTGAAACCAGACAGTTTGACAACTGCTGTTTTTTTTTAATGTTTATTTATTTACTTTGAAAGAGGGAGGGAGAGAGAGCAAGTGTGGGGGAGGGGCAGAGAGAGGGAGAGAGAGAATCCCAAGCAGGCTCCCTTCGCAATGCAGAGCCCAATGTGGGGCTCAATCCCACAACCATGAGATTATGACCTGAGCCGAAATGAAGAGACAGATGCTTAACTGACTGAACCACTCAGACCCCCCTTGACAACTGCTATTTTTAAGGTTATTAATTGTCTATTGTTGACAGGATTATGATTGGTTCCACTTTTTATGTGGTTTGTGTTATATCGCTGTTATTTCTGTGAATGTTAAGTCAATTTTTGCTTAGTAATTATGTACTGGAAAACATGTATCAGTCAAATTTTTGTCAAAAGGGGAATTCCTTGGCTTGGTCTGAAAATAGAGCTGGCCTCAGAGTGCCAGATCGTGGGTCACAACCAGCCAGTATCATCAGGACTCATTGTCTTGTATTTGCTTTCCTTTCTGTTAAAGTCTTGGGTCAGGTTGAGGATAACTACTTCCAGTGTCAAGCCCAGCAGAGAGAGATTTTTTTTCCCTTTGCAATTCCAACAGAAGTCCTGGAGCTGTGTCATTGATCTGACTTGGGTCCTTTCCCATCTTAGAAGCAACTAATGTGGCTAGGAGGTGGCTCTGGTTAGTCAGCCTGGGGATCGTCCCACCTGCCCAGATGGGGAGATTCTCCTTGGAAAATCAATTGCAGGATAGTTGGCAGACAAAAAACAGGTGTCACATTCACATAGAGGACTTCGTTGATTCTTTTTTTTTTTTTTTTTTTAATTTTTTAGAAGTGTATTTATTTTGAGAGAGGGAGCGTGAGTGAGCAGGGGAGGGATAGAGAGGGAGAGAGAGGATCCTAACCAGGCTCCGCACTGTCCGCACAGAGCCCAGTGTGGGTCTGGAACTCACGAATGGTGAGATCCTGACCTGAGCCGAAACCAAGAGTTGGATGCTTAACCAACTGAGTCACCCAGGTAGCCCCTGTTGTTTCTTCTTTTAACTTCTATTATGAATCTAGAAAAATGTTAATTTTTTTGGCTTAATAGAAATTTATTTTAACCTTAATTAACCTCTTTAAGTTTATTTTTTTTGAGAGAGAGAGAACAAGTGGGGGAGGAAGAGAGAGAGGGAGACAGAGAATCCCAAGCAAGCTCTGCACTGTCAGTGCAGAGTCCGACGCAAGGCTCGAACTCACGAACTGTGAGATCATGACCTGAGCTGAAATCAAGAGTTGGATGCTTAACCCACTGAACCACCCAGGCACCCCCTTAATTAACTTCTTTAAAGCTCTGTCTCCAAATATAGTCACATTCTGATGGAGTTCTGGGGTTTAGAGCTTCAACATATGAATTTGGGTGGGAGAGACCTTTTAGCCTGTAACACCCTGTCAGTAACAGTATTTGAAACTCTGATATGAAATACTCAGATCAGGCACATCTTAAGCTCCTTCTAAGATTCTCTGGATTCTTTAGCGGCTTTGGCAGCTTGTTCTGTTTCAGCTGTTGCTCCAGCCTTCCTCTTCTGTTTGGGACTACATGGTTTCACTACCTGGAGGTGACCATTCACTGAGACCTGCTGCAGAGCCTGACTGATCAGTTGTCACCCTGAGTTTCTGGCCTCTCCTCCTCCTCTGGGACCTGGATGAGATGCTGTGTGGTGGGGCATGGGATCTCATTTCTGGCACAGCAACCAAAGGGGCCAGATGATGCAACCCAGAAATGCAGAGAGGTTAAGTCACCATTGAAGCAAACTTTTTTTTTATTAAAAAAAAATGTTTATTTAAAAATTCTGTTTATTAAACAGAGAGGGAGAGGGAGACACAGAATCTGAAGCAGGTTCTAGGCTCTGAGCTGTCAGTGCAGAGCCTGACACGGGGCTTGAACTCATGAACTGTGAGATCATGACCTGAGCCAAAGTTGGACACTTAACTGACTGAGCCACCCAGGTGCTCCGAAGCAAACTTTTTTTTTTTAATTGAAGTATAATCGACATATAATATCCTATCAGTTTCAGGTGTATATCATGGTGATTTGATGTTTTTATATGTTATAAAAATATCTCCACAATAAGTCTAGTTACAAAGTTAATTTTTAAATAAGATTATTTAAGGTAAAGCTGCTATACCAGTATGACACTTACCCAAGACCAGTGGGTAAACAAGAAGCTTATCTCTAAATTTGTCCCTTGTAGTTCATCTTTCTCTTTTTTAAGTTTATTTATTTTGAGAGAGAGAGAGCGCAAACAGGGGAGGAGCAGAGAGAGAGGGAGAGAAGATCCTAAGCAGGCTCCGTGCTGTCAGCGCAAAGCCCAACGCGGGGTTCCATCTCATGAACTGAACCGTCAGATCGTGATCTGAGCCAAAATCAAGGAGATCAAGAGTTAGGTGCTCAACCAACTGAGCCACCCAGTCGTTTCCCCTTGTAGTTCACCTTAAATGTTAGCACAAAAACATTCTTTTTATTTGATTGTATTATTTGCACCTGAGATTTTATAATCACTTATACCTGTGCACTTAATCCTTTGTGCTCTTTGGAGTTTTTCTCCCGTTGCCCTCAGTTTAAGGAACTTCAATTCTTAGGAGCACCTGGGTGGCTCAGTCGGTTGAGTGTCTGACTTCAGCTCAGGTCAGGATCTCACGGTATGTGGGTTCGAGCCCCGCCTCGGGCTCTGTGCTGACAGCTCAGAGCCTGGAGCCTGCTTCGGATTCTGTGTCTCACTCTCTCTCTGCCCTTCCCCCGCTCACGCTCTGTCTCTCTCTGTCTCATAAATAAAATGTTAAAAAAAAAAAAAGGAACTTCAATTCTTAGACTTTCCTCTGTTTAGAAACTAGGCTATAACTTCTGCTGTAGGCAGCTGAACTAAGCCTGCACAACCTTTTTATGTTTTCTGCTTGTAAACCTATAGTTTGAATTTCTTTCTAGTGATATTTCACCGTGCCAGGCTTTTTTCCCCCTTGTTAAACAGAAGCATTTGTCTCATATTCCCATATTAACTAGTTTATTGATCATTGATCAAAATACCTATAACTTCTAGAAAATCTGTTTCATATGTATAATAGTGCCAATAATTCAAAAGTAAATAGCCATCTGAGAATAAAAAAATGTCAACATTCATTAACTAAAGTTTATGAATTCCCATGAGAACCTCTCAGGCCAGCATTCATCTTTGCTGTTTTAGAGAGTATCTTAATTAGTTTGGTTGTCTGGCTCTATAGTTCATGGAGTTCCTGTTAGACGTGTGGTCAGTATAGCTTATGATATATAGCAGGTGCAAGGCTAGAGACATAACACAATAGGTGGGTAGATGTAAGGGAGCCTCTATTTCTTTTGCTGACTTTTTACCTCCCATTACCCCTGTCATCATGGGATGGTTTGTTCTATTACAGAGACTTTATCTAATAGTTGTATGTTAGAGACTTTTAAATAGGCTTACCTTCCCTACTGAGCTCTTCAAACTCACTATATTTAAAACTGAATTTATTTACCCTTTTAAAATCTTGTATTCTTTCTTTATCATTTAGTTAACTAAGAAATGGGTCCTCTTTTGACTCTCCCTTCTTTTCACCCTTTATACTTAGTTGATTAAAAAATCTAGTCCATTCTACCTAGAAATATTGGTTCTCCCTTTGTTTCTATTGCCCATGCCTCAACCTATCACTTTTCTGATCATTGTCTCCTGACTAGTTTTCTGTTTCCCTTTCCAGAGTTATTCTCCATGTTCTTACTGTAGTTTTCTTTCTAATGCAAATCTAATGTTATTTCTTCCCCTTTCCTAATGATGAATCTAGACAAAACATCTGCACTCTATATCCCTCTGCTTGTCTGGATTTTCCTGCAGCCTGGCAAATTCTTATTCACGTGTGGTAGTTATTAGTATTATTCCACCAGTATTCTGATGGCTCTCTTCTGGCACATGGTAGTATTGTGCTTCTCTGCCTCCTTCCCCCACACTGAAATTAGGCATAGTCCAGGGTGTCGCAACCTCAGCACTGTTGACATTTTGGGTTGGCTAAATTGTTGTGGGTTGCTGTCTTGTGCATTGTAGGATGTTTAGCAGTAGCTCTAGCCTTTACCTACTTGACACCCAGTAGTACTTTTCCTCCTACCTCCCTATTGCAGTTGTGACCATCAAAAATTTCTTTAAACATTGCCAAAAGTCCCCTGAGAGAGTTTTTTCCTGGTTGAGAACCACTGACGTGGCCTTTTAACTTTGGCCAATCAAATGTGAACAGAAGTGATAGCCTTTAAAAGACAGTATGTGTTGGGGCGCCTGGGTGGCTCAGTCGGTTGAACTTCTGACTTCAGCTCAGGTCATGATCTCATGGTTCGTGAGTTCGAGCCCCGTGTCATGCTCTGTGCTGACGGCTCAGAGCTGGAGCCTGCTTCCGATTCTGTGTCTCCCTCTCTCTCTGACCCTTCCCCACTCATATTCTGTCTCTCAAAAATAAATAAACATTAAAAAAAGTTTTTTAAAAGACAGTACGTGAGTTATCCTATCTTTCCTCTTGCCATTTAAGGACATAGGTAGTGATGGAGTCTTTGTTAGCCTGATCCCTGAAAGATGTTAGTGAGCAGTGACCTTTTTATCTGTGATGGACATACAGTTTAGTTTATTCAGAAAATAAACCTTTGTTTTAAGCCACTGATATTTTGAGGGTTGGTGGTTGCTGCAGCCTAGCCTAGCCTAGCCTGATACATCATGCTCAGACTTACTTTATCTCTGGACTTCCATCCTTTCTCACTTATGGTCCTGAATCACTTTAGTACCTACCTCTATTAGCATCTCTTACTTAGTGTAGTAATATTTTGGATCTTTTAGATTAGTGGTTCTCAGTGGAGTAAGTAGTGCTGTTTAAGGGATGTTGTGGAAATTAGTGAGAGGAACTTTGGTAGATGAGGGTAAGGGATGCCATCCTGTAATGTGAGGTTCTGTGAAGAATTACCAATGCATCTCGTAGCACTTTGACATGCCCCAGAAATTCATGTAGGAGGAAAATGTTATAACTAGCTTACTATCTGACTCCATCTTAACGTATAGTCAGTTTTTCAGGAATTAAGTTTCTCTTAATTCTTTTTCTTACAATTTTTTAAATGTTTATTTATTTTTGAGAGAGAGCATGAGTTGGTGAGGGGCAGAGAGAGAGGGAGACACAGAATCCGAAATGGGCTCCAGACTCGGAGCTGTTAGCACAGAGCCTGATGCGGCAATCGAACTCATGAACCATGAGATCATGACCTGAGTCGAAGTTGGACGCCCAACCGACTGAGCCACCCAGGCGCCCCATCTTAATTCTTTTTCTTAAGTTGAAGTTGTTATGTTTGGCACTTTATCAAGAATTCACCATTTGCGGAAATCCGTCTCACCATCTGCAGTGCCATTGTGCTGTTGGAGTTGCCAAAACACCACACCTCTCTTGGAAGGTGTGAATTTGTCATAATTATGCTGTCATAATTAAAGTATTGTTAAATTTTTAAAAATACGTGTGTTAGAACTTTGTTTCAGAATAACTAAGAGGAGGTAATATAAATTATTTGTTAACAAAAATGGGATATTTGGTAGAGTTGAGAACCACTTTCTGATTATGTGCTACTTGCTTTTTGTATCTGGAGTGCTTTGTGCATATTTTAGATACAGAGTTTGTTGAATTGGTCAATTTATGGTTCCTAGATTGCTTTTTTTTTTTTTTAATTTTTTTTTCAACGTTTATTTATTTTTGAGACAGAGAGAGACAGAGCATGAACAGGGGAGGGGCAGAGACAGAGGGAGACACAGAATCTGAAACAGGCTGCAGGCTCTGAGCGGTCAGCACAGAGCCCGACACGGGGCTCGAACTCACGGGCCGTGAGATCATGACCTGAGCTGAAGTCCCGAAGTCGGATGCTTAACCGACCAAGCCACCCAGGCGCCCCCCTAGATTGCTTTTATATACACTGTTGCATTTGATTACCGTAGAGAATCTGTAAAGTTGTTCCCATTTTACAGATAAGATAATTGAAAAACATAGTAACTTGCCCAGTTATACTGCTAGAGTTTTAATCAGAACTTACAGTTTTGTTTATACCGTTCTAGTACCTTTGTCTATCATTCCGTACCACTTGTAAAAAATTATAATCCAGAGCTGTTTAACGTAGGAAAACACGTATATATCCCTGTTGGTATTATTTTATCTTTTAAAGATGTGTACTTATTTTGAGAGAGAGAGAGAGCACGAGTTGGGGAGAGGCAGAGAGCGAAGGAGAGAGAGAGAATCCCAAGCAGCCTGGCATTGTCAGTGGCTGTCAGCACAGAGCCCAACTTGAGGCACGATCTCACAACTCATGAGATCATGACCTAAGCCGAAAGCAAGAGTCCGATGCTTAACTGTGACTGAGCCGCCCAGGAGCCCACGTATTATTTTTTATGCAAGGAACTTTATATTATGTTTTAGGCACTTGTGATCATAGGAATTCAACAAGGATAAAATCAAGAACATGGTGCCTAAGAAAGTTTTCAAAGGAAACTGTTAAAACAGTTTCTAAGATACCATTAGGTCCCAAATAGCTTAAGTTTTAGGAATGGTAACATCTGGGTGTGGGGAAATAATTACACTCAAATGCTTTAATTATAAATTGGTGCAAATCTTTTGGAATGTAATATCAGAAAACGAATTTTTTTTTTCAACGTTTATTTATTTTTGGGACAGAGAGAGACAGAGCATGAACGGGGGAGGGGCAGAGAGAGAGGGAGACACAGAATCGGAAACAGGCTCCAGGCTCTGAGCCATCAGCCCAGAGCCTGACGCGGGGCTCGAACTCCCGGACCGCGAGATCGTGACCTGGCTGAAGTCGGACGCCTAACCGACTGCGCCACCCAGGCGCCCCCAGAAAATGAATTTAACAACAAAAATTTTGTATTCTTTAAAATTTGTTGCAAGGAAATGCCACAGAATAAAAAATCTATAGTCACTCCATATTTGCCTCATGTATGTCAGGAAGTGTGCATGGTGCTGGGAATTTCTAAGGTGAGAAAGTTTTGCTGTTTTCTTGAACTTCTAGATTTGTGGCAACAGTGTAAGACAAAGACGTAATCATATAACTGTAATATAACGTGTTGGGTTGTAATTGGGGTGTGTTTTAAATTTGAGGGAGGGAATCAATTAACATACCAGGAATACACAGTAAACATACCAGGAAAGTCATTCTCCAGATTGGTGGGGAGAGGAGACATTTAAGCTGCAATTTGAAGGATAACTAGGACTTAGCCATGTGGATAAAATGAGACTGGATGTTTTAGACAAAAGAAATAGCATGAGCATGGATCTGACAGTGCATACAGAAATGCATCCATTTGACCGTAAGGAGCACTCACAAGTGCTAGGAGTTGGGCACATCTAATGAATGAGACAAGTACAGTCCCTGTACTGTAGATCTTTCAGTCTAGATCTTAAAATTGTTGTGATGTTGGCATTCAGAAATTTCAAACTGGTGGTTCTCTTGGGCCAGCTTTTTTTTTTTTTATTGCTATTAACTATAATTTATTGTCAAATTGGTTTCCATACAGCACCCAGTGCTCATCCCAGCAGGTGCCCCCCTCAGTGTCTTGGGCCAGCCTTGAGTTGAAGGTGTGTTGTGTTTGGCATACACGGTGGTTTTTCTCTCTTCCTCTTCCTTCCTCCCCTTTCTCCACAAATAAGTTGCTGATACTTAAAAATAAGATTTTATATACAATTGGGCATTGGAGATCGGTTAGCAGTGGTCTAGCACTCTCAAACGCCACTTCCATGGGAAGTGAATAGTGTTTACCCATTTTTGATGGGTGTGCACTTGTGCTCCTCAGTACTTTTCTTTAAATCCGAGATATTTATATAATTTGCCTGGCTCCTGTAGAGGAGTTGTGAGTCCTGAATGAGTGATTTACTTCTGTCCTTGCCCTTCTGAATTTTCTTTTACAAGTTTTAATAGAAATACAGAAGCATGAGTAATGTGTTATGGGAAAATCTTCTTTTAAAGTAAACATTCTAGTACTCAGACTATAAACACTAAACATTTTAGTACTCACACTGTAGCTGCTTTTTACTGAACATTATGTGCTAGGCATTTCATGTAGTTTTTCTTCCTTGAGCTCTGTGTACTCCTTTTAAGCCACGTTCAGAGTTTAACTTAATCTGTCCAACTACTTAGTGTGAGAGCTGGGATTCTAACCCAGGTCTCTGACTCCCAGCGTCCCCCACCACCCCAGTCAGGTAATCTTGGGTTATTCAGAAAATCTACCTTCAACATGTATTCATTGAATGTGGGCAAATGCTTGCTATTCAAAGGTATAAGAAAACGTTCTCTGTATTGGGCTAATTTAGTTGAGAAGACAGGCATTTATGTAAAACAGATAACAATAGAGGAGAACATGAGGTAAATACCAAGTGATTGATAGAAATGCCTAGGAGACCCAAAACTACAACAGCATCAGGGAGAATAGAGAGGAGACTGCTAGAAATGACAAAGGTAGAGAATCATGTAACTTTGTGAGAGAATATGGGGGTAGTAAAAGAGAGAAGTAATGGGGGTAGGAAAAGAGAGAAGGAAGTCAGAGATGACTTATCACGCTTTCCAGTGCTGGGTAATTGAGTGGAATTAAATAAAGTAAAAGTCATCAGAAGAGTAACAAGCTTTGGTAGAGACTGATGAGTTAGTTTTATTAATTTGGTTGGGGGGGGGTGCGGGTAGATTAATTTTAGTAAAACTCTATGCCCAATGTGGGCCTTGAACTCGACCCCAAGAACAAGAGTTACATGCTTTACCGACTGAGCCAGCCAGGTACCCAGGGGGGTAGATTTTTAATGATTCAAGTAAATAGCAAAATAAAAGCAGAATAGGCATGGAATAGAATATCATCAGCAAACAAATTAAAAACAGCTCAGCATAAAGTATAGCCTCCACTCCTGCTTTACTTCATTTATTCTTAGACTGATGGCCTTTTCTTATTCCATGTGGGATCTTAAGGTTAGATAAGTTACTTTAGTTTCACACATATTGGATAGATGCTTCACTAATACTCATTTTCTATATTTTGATTTCTGTTGAAAATAACTTACTTTATTACAGGTAAAATCTTTTGAGGAATTAAGTGGTCTTTCATTTTAATAACAACTTTATTGGGGGGCACCTTGGTTTTTAATAACAACTTTATTGGGGGGCACCTTGGTTAAGCATCTGACTCCTGATTTTGGCTCAGGGCATGATCTAATGGCTTGTGAGACTGGGCCCTGTGTTGAGCCCTGTGTCGCATTGGATTCTGTGCTGACAGCACTGAGCCTGCTTGGGACTATCTCTCTCCCCCTTCTTTCTCTGTCCCTGCCCCACGGGCTTGCGGCTCTCTGTCTCAAAAATAAATAACCATTAAAAAGAATAGTAACTTTATTGAGATATGATTGATATACTCTAAAATTCACTCTTTTAAAATGTATAATTCAGTGGTTTTCATATAGTGATAGAGTTGTGCAACTATCACCATTATCAATTTTAGGATATTTTATTAGGCCTAAAACTCCATATCCTTTGGAGTTGCCTCTGGCAACCACTAATCTACTTTTTCTTTGTATGCATTTGCCTGTTCAGATATTTCTTGTAAATGGGATTATACGATATGTGGCCTTTTGTGACTGGCTTTTTTCACTTAGCATGTATTCCAGGTTCATCCATGTTTTAGCATGGTAATGGTACTTCATTCTTTTTTATGACTGAATAATGTTTACATTGTATGGATATATATACTCATTTAAATAGTCATTAGTTAATGGACATTTGTATTACACTTCTGGCTGTTACGAATGATAACTGCTGTGAACATTTATGTACAGGTTTTTGTGTGGACATAGGCTTTCAGTAATCTTGGGTAGAATTGCTAAGTGTGGAATTCCTGGGTCATACGGTAACTCTGTGTTTCACATTCTGAGGAATTGTCAAACTACTTTTCAAAGTGGCTGTACCATTTTGCAGTTCCGCCAGCAGTGGATGAGGGTACCGTTTCTCCACTTCCTCACCAATATTTATGATTATCTACCCTTTTGCTTTACTCAACCTAGTGAATGTGAAGTGGTATCTCCTTGTGTTTTTGATTTGCATTTCCCTGTTGACTAGTGATGTTAGCATATTTCATATGCATATTGGCCATTCTTTGGAGAGAGGAGTATTAGAACCTTTGCCCATTTAAAAATTTGTGTTCATCTTTTTTACTGTTGTCAGTGGTCTCTTATAACAAAGATGGGTGTTTTTAACTGATAAACAGCATTTCGTATCAGGTGATGGTAAATTTTTCATGTGTATTATGGTAGACATTTAGGTTTAACTAGTCAATCAAGCGTGTTTTAAAGTGCTGGTCTTCATTAGTAATCATTTAAAAAAGTCATGTTAAGATTTAACTTTAGGGTGACTAGTTCAGTCCACAAGACTTGATTGAGTATGCCCCTATAATAATGAGAAGGCCTAACTTTAATATTTTTTTTGAATGTCAGAAACAGCAACATTTTAATTAAGTTATTTAAAACTCTACAAAATTTAAATTATGTACATTGAGTCTTTGACTTAACTGAAGCAACTCCCTCTTTTCCCAAGTAATTGAATCTACTTTGTGAAATGTGTTTTAATGTCTATGTCTCATTTTTTTTAGGTTATCCTGAATACCACATGCCTAATAATTTTCCTTGCAACGTTAGTCATTGTTTTTCACTGCCTCCAAAAGATCAAAATTTCTCCGGAAATTGGAGACCTATTTGATTTAAAAGAATAACTTTGACAAATGGACAATATGTCTATTACAAATACACCAACAAGTAATGATGCCTGTCTGAGCATTGTACATAGTTTGATGTGCCATAGACAAGGTGGAGAGAGTGAAACATTTGCAAAGAGAGCAATTGAAAGTTTGGTAAAGAAGCTGAAGGAGAAAAAAGATGAACTGGATTCTTTAATAACAGCTATAACTACAAATGGAGCTCATCCTAGCAAATGTGTTACCATACAGAGAACATTGGATGGGAGGCTTCAGGTTAGTCTTGTTCTAGAGTTTTTCTATATGTTTTGTAGTGGCAGATTAAAATATTCTTGCTTTCTCTTATATTACTATTGGATAATTTAATGTTTGCTCCATTTCTTCAGGTACTCTACATCCTGTACCAATATGATTATGGGAATATATGGAAGAATAGATGTTCCTTATAATAAAGTTATATTTTAAGTTTTTTAATGTTACAAGAAAAAAATTCAAAGTAGAAAATTTGGAAAATAAAAGCAAAAAGCAGAAGAAACCCCATACCTTTAGCACTTTGGTATTCATTTTTGTAGCTTTTTTTCCTTCTTTTTTTGGTATTATATGTACATTTTAAAAACTGAGTTATATTTGGTCCTTTTATAATTTAGAAATCTGATACTGTATATTTGGTACTTTTATATGAAAAACTCTAAAAGAAATCAAGCATATCTTTAAAATTTAGTATTAAAAGCTTATATCTTATAATTTTTTTAATCTTTCATTTTCAGTGGTTGTATTTTTTGTATAGAACTATATCATATATCTTCTGTGCTGCGTGTTTTTAAAGAAACATACAGAAATCTTCTGTCATTAGATTTAAAATGTTTATTTCTAGATTTTAGAAATGGGTACTTCAGCAAACTCATACTTTTTTTTTTTTTTGCATTTTAAAAACTTGAGCACAGGTCTCAAAGAAGTAACTTTAGTTCATAAATGTTTCTCACTTATGAGATGGGAGTTATAATACTGACTTTGTAGGATTGTAAGAATTAAATGAGAATGTATATTAAGTGCCTTATTTAATGTATGATTAGTATATTAACTGATGACCAGTAAATGGTTGTTTGTTTTTCCTAGGTGGCTGGTCGGAAAGGATTTCCTCATGTGATATATGCCCGTCTCTGGAGGTGGCCTGATCTTCACAAAAATGAACTCAAACATGTTAAATATTGTCAGTATGCATTTGACTTAAAATGTGATAGTGTCTGTGTAAATCCATATCACTATGAACGAGTTGTATCACCTGGAATTGGTGAGTAGACCTTGCTCTTATCCTTAGATGCACAAAGGGAACAGATCTCAATAATTTGATTTTTCTACATTAAATTATAAATTTGGAGATAGCCCAGTACTTCAACTAAGGTTAAAGAGTCAGATATTCTTAATGAAATATAAATATTTAAATTTGAACTTTAGAACAGATTTGTATTTTGACTGCTAAAATTAAGTATACACTATAGCTCATATTCTGCCCATTTAGAACATTATTTTTAAAAAATAAGATGGAAGGCATTATAGGTTGAATAGTTTATGTATTGTCAGTTATAAATAGTAGTATTTATACTACTAATCTTGGATTGAAATGGTTTGTGAAGTAAAATTACATTTTGTAATTTTAAATACAATGGAAAATATTATTGTGGTAATGATTAATGTTTCATTTTCTTTTCCCCTTTAAAAAATTAAGATCTCTCAGGATTAACACTGCAGAGTAATGGTAGGTAATCTGTTTCTTGTAACTTTCTGTTTTCTTTTATCCTGTCCCCTCTATTTTTTATTGACCTAAAATTAGTTTGTGTGAGTTCTGGTAGCATTTTCAAGAAAAATACTTACTGTTTTGGAAATGTAGATTTGGGGGGACATTTATCAGTATTTAAAACTGGATTTAAATAGGCTGTTGGTTCTTTGGATTTGAACTACACTTATGTACCAAAATGGTCTAAAAAAAAATGATAGGAGAATATAAAACATAAACAATATTTTTTGATTGGTAAAAACAGACTATTTTGGAAGAAAATCTCACAGAACAGTTTAAATGAATATAGATACCGATAATGTCTGGTAATTTAGAGTCATGTGTAACATATCCTTTAAAAATACCAATATTCTACTTTTTCTTTGTTTCTAACTTATTTATATATGTAAATATTTTTTCAGTCTTGTTACATTTTGAGTCGATAAAACAAGGCTACTTTAACTTTCATAGATAATTTCCAATTCTGTTTTTAAAAGGAGAGTTTTGAGGTGGGGAAATTAAATCAATGGGGGGGTGTTTTTTGTTTTGTTTTTTAGTATAATATTTGAGAACAGAGTTCTGTTAAAACTTTAGCGCTGTTGCTTAGAACGTGTTAATTAACTAAAATTTTTGTAGGAACTAATTAATTTACAGAGAAATTCTGATAAAGAACCACTGTCATCTTAGAAAGGTGTGCTGTTCTGGAGGGAAATCGGTGGGTTGGCACTTCTTGTTGCAGAGTCTTAGGGGTGGGTCAGAACTACCATCCATTTGTTTAACAACCTTAAACAAAATTTAGGAAGAGCATGAAAGTCTACTTGTTTTTATTGTCCATTTTTCTTCTATGTCATGAATAATGGAGGAAGATTCTAGTGCCTTTTGTTACTTGTTAGTGGTTAGTAGGTTTCTGAGAACAGTGGGTTGGTAATGTGGTAGTGGTCTGGGAAGAGTACCTTTAAGATTGGTTCAAGCCCTTGATATTATGTCATTTATTTTCTTCGAAAGTAAATACCCTTCAGATTTTCACCTTTCTCCATCCCTGCTTTTGGAGAATTAAAGTACTAGGGTTTGGGAGACTGTAGTGATAATTATATCAGAATTTCCTTAGTGGTGGTGGTTGTGAGGAGATCCAATTCTGAGGACTCATCACACTCCTCCCTTACTCTGAAATACTGCTGTCATGAGTAGCTGTTATTGGTCGGATTGTGTGGATGATCAGCTCTTTTTAGTGGCTCTAGGGCTGTTTTAGCCTTGTAGGTCCCCCTAGTGGTGGTTTGTTAAGGCCAGGTTCAGTGGTTCATTTCCTCAGAAAACAACAGATGTTTTTCACAGTCCCTTCTAGATTTGGACAAAGAAATAATACAAAGCCAGGTAAAGAAAAAGTTAAGAAAATGGGATAATTCCTTCACTTTTGAGTTGGAATTTTGGTGATAATCATTTCCAGCTTATTTCCTGTCTTCTATGAAACTTTCCATGACCACATCAGCCTGCATATTCATTTTAAGAAGATTTAATGAGCATGTATTGCTTGGTACTGTGTTAGGATCTCGGGGTGATAGGATAAGTAAGGTATGTTTTCTCTACTCTAGGTAGCTCATAGTCTAGTGGAGGAAGGAAAAGGAAAAGGTAAATGAGACAGCAAGAGTAGCATCAGAGAAGTGCTGTGGTCGGAGGTGAGCCCAGTGGCTTCAGCTTTTCTGTCCCTTATACATATTCCTTACACTTCATAGGACATTTTCCAGTCACTACAGGTATGACTGCTCTAAAAGTACAATGAAATCATCACAGCTAACACTTACTAAGTACACATTTGTGTCAGGTACTGACTGAGCCAAGTGAATTCAAGTGTTGCACCATTCCCATTATCCCCTCCATGGTAGGTGGCATTGTCCACACTTGATTAGATGAAGATCAAGATGGACAACTAGGAGAAGCTGGAGTAATGTGTACTCAATATTAGATACTTAAACAATAAAAAAGTATTACAGAAGAGTGTAAGTTCTATGAGGGTAGAGATTTTTCTTTTGTTTATTAATATATCCCAAGTGCTAGAACCGTACCTGGAACATAAGTGCTCAATAAATATTTACTCAGTGGATGAATTTGTGGAATGCTAGTCCATAAAGAAAAATACTTAATAGTTTGGTGTCTGTTTTTCTGGACTTAAAAAATATATACTATATGTTTTTTAATTTTATTTTTTTGAATAGGCAATACATGGTCCATAAATCAAAATACTATAAAAAGGTATACAGTGAAAAGAAGTGCTCCCACCCTTGCCCCCATTCCCCCCTACCTCAGGTAATCACTTTTATTAGTTTCTGGTGTTTCCTTCCAGGGTTTCTTTACGCAAAAATACACGTATTATTTCCCTCCTTTCTTAAATAAAAAGCATATTGTGCACTTGTTCCGGACCTTGCTTTTTAAATTACGTGATGTGATTTTTTAAACATGCATGTGATCATAGTGTACAATAGTGTTTTGTAACCTACTTTTTTTCTTTTGCAAAAAAGTATATTGCAGACATCTATCCTTGATACCTACAGTTTCACCTAAGGGACATGGTTTAAGTTATTTGACAAAGAGACTTATGGTCAGGTAGAAGTCTCAAGCTTACATTTGGGGAAGGTTTAGTCAATGTATTAGGCAAAAAAAAATATTATGAGGCATAAAGTAGGATTTAATTGTTACAACTGCACATTAGGCCGAAGAGTCCACTGAAAAGCAAAAGCGATGAATATCAAGTTGACCAACTGTTTCCTCAAATCAGTAGCTTTCTCTTTATGTACTAGTAATACCAGTATCTGATAAAAAGATCCTAGTCAGTATAACAACAAAAACTCTAAAATGTCCAGGAATTAAATAGAGATGTCAGGATCTATATGAAGAAAATTATAGAACGTTGTTGAATGATATAATTTTTTTGAAAGATTGAATAAATACAGTAATACTCACTTTGTGTCCCAAATGATTTTTTTCTTGAATTTTTATGATTTGGCCAACATTAGTGATGAATGGTTGGGTCCAGTTTTTTCTTTTTTCACTTATACATAGTGATGTGTTAAGCATCCTTTTGGTTATCTTTTTGTTTCCCTAGAATTTTTTCATTTTTAGAAATGTTTTTAAATTAAATTTTATTTTGTTAAGTGTTTGTTTTGAGAGAGCAAGCACAAGCAGGGGAGGGGAAGAGCAAGAGAGAGGGAGAATGAATCCCAAGCAGGCTCTGCACTGTCAGCACAGAGCTGGAGGTGGGGCTCAAACCCATACACTGTGAGATTATGATCTGAGCATAAACCCAAGAGTCAGACACTTAACTGACTGAGCCACTCAGGTGCCCCTCCCTAGAATTTTTTAAAGAAAAACTTTTGGGAACAGAATTTTTTGGTCTTAACTATATCGGTGTCTTCATGACTTTTGATGTATGAAAAAGCCCTTTAAGAGATTGTACATAGTAATTTGAACAATGGCTTATTCTTTTAAATATTCTCAATTAAAAAAAAAGGTCATGTTGGGGCACCTGGTTGGCTCAGTCTGTAGATTACACAACTCTCAGGGTTGTGATCTCAGGGATCTTAGGGTCATGAGTTCAAGCCCCACCTTGGGCATGGAGCCTACTTAAAAAAAAAAAGCCATGTAACTAATTGGTATTTATGTATAATCAATGTTTTCAAAAACTGACATAAGGGAAACACAAAGGGTGCTGGATGTTGATTCTTAATGGAAAAGAGAATGTCTTCTTGTGGACTGTTAATTGATTATTCTAAGAGAACCTAGTATTAGAATTCTGTGGGTTGTAAAATTATGGGGTAGTTTTAGTTTAGAAGCAGTAAAGGGTTGTTTGCTAAAGACAAAAAGCATACCCCAAAACAATAGTCTAAAACAAATAGGGAGGTTCTGGGCAGAGAACAGTTGACATTATCAGTGCAGTCTAAGTTTTCTTTTTTTCCTTGAGGAAAAGGCAGCTTTCCCTAATTTGTTAAAGGAAAAGTGTTGTTGTATCAGCTAGAGTCTAGGTTTGCTTAAGGCGTAACCACATAGGTGAAAGATGTTGATTATTGGGTTTTTTCACACCATATGTTTATCAAACATCATTTGATTTGGGTTTCTAGAAGGAAATTTCAGTTTGACTTACCATTTAGGATTTTTCTTTTTGGTTCTAACCCTGGAGGGGACGGACATTGAATACGTTTCAATCTTTGAATGCATGACACTTAATAAGTCTAAATCCTGGAATTGGATAGCTATCAGATCCCACTCATTTCTACAGTGTGAAATTAGCAAGAAGATACAGCTAATTACTTGATCTCAATTTGGTCTTCTCATCTGGATAAACATTTTCCCCAGCCATTTGGTTTTCATCTAACTCCTGTGTTTAAGATGATTATTACCGGGGCGCCTGGGTGGCTCAGTCGGTTAAGCGTCCGACTTCGGCTCAGGTCATGATCTCGCGGTCCGTGAGTTTGAGCCCCGCGTCGGGCTCTGTGCTGACAGCTCAGAGCCTGGAGCCTGTTTAGGATTCTGTGTCTCCCTCTCTCTCTGACCCTCCCCTGTTCATGCTCTGTCTCTCTTTGTCTCAAAAATAAATAAACATTAAAAAAAAAAAAAGATGATTATTACTTCTAGGTTAATCAATAAACTAAGGAATACCTCTTCAGGATCATTGCTGGAAGTTGTTGGGAGTATAGTCTATCTTCACATTTCTGGGGGGTCTGTCAGATTGATTGGTAAAGTATATTTGATGTCACTATTTCTAAATGCATAGTTTTTGTTGATAAAGTAGTATTCTTTTCAAATATTATGAAAAAATTCTGAGTTAGAGTTATTTACGTTATAGTTAATTTTAGGTGTTATTACAATACAAGATTTTTTTTCTGGTAACAGAAGCTTATAAAATTTTTAAATGTGTTTACTTTTTTATATAGCTCCACCAAGTATGTTGGTGAAGGATGAATATGTTCATGACTTTGAAGGGCAGCCATCATTATCCACTGAAGGTCATTCAATTCAAACCATCCAGCATCCACCAAGTAATCGTGCCTCAACGGAGACATACAGCACCCCAGCTCTGTTAGCTCCATCTGAGTCTAATGCTACCAGCACCACCAACTTTCCCAACATTCCTGTGGCTTCCACAAGTGAGTAGTAGAATCCAGTGTAGTCAGCAAGTTGATTTTCCCTATTTAATATTTACATGTAGTCACTTGGAGGAAACTCCAAGTAAAAATTAAAAGTAATGTGTTATCTTTTATAGGAAAAAAGTATTAAAAAGGTCTTTCAGTTGGTCCTAGAAAAAATGGTGTTTGTAATTTTGCAATTTACTTAAAAATTTTTTTTAATGTTTTAGTTTTGAGAGAGAGTGTGGGCAGGGAAGGGGCAAAGAGAGAGGGGTATAGAGGATCTGAAGTGGGCTGTATGCTGACAGCAGAAAGCCTGATAGGGCTCGAACTCATGAACCTCGACATTGTGACCTGAGCTGAACTCACAAACTGCGAGATAGTGACTTGAGGTGAAGTCGGACACTAAAGCGACTGAGCCACCCAGGCTCCCCTACTTAAGTGTTTTTATGTTGATGTACAGTCAACTTGGAATTTAAGTAATAACTTTGATTATAATATTGATTTAAATTAATGGTCAATTTGTACTACCTCTACTACTACATGCAGAAGTAAGAACTGTCTTGAGCTTACAGGTATGTTTTAGAGAAGTGTTTGAGTAGTTTGGACCAAGATGTTTGTAAACATTTCTGTTAATGGAATTGCAAGCTTTACTTTAATCAGTTTTTATTTTTTATCTGGCAGAATATTACTTTATAATAGCCGTTTCAGTCTCCCTTGTACAAATTTAGAAAAAAGGATCTTGATAAAGTTGTTCATAACTTATATCCCTTAAGATAGACTTATGTATTTTAGTCAATTTTGAAATAAAGCTAAATTCTGTGTATCTTTTTTTTTTTTTAACAAATTTTTCTAAAAGGCTCTTCGTGATAGAGATACACCATCTTCTCTGCTACATTATAGAGACAGAGGGATATTAGGTTTATCTTTTCTTGGGCCTGATCAGGGCAATAATGATTCTGTTCTTTTTTTTTTTTTTTTTTTTTTTTTTTTTTAATTTTTTTAACGTTTATTTATTTTTGAGACAGAGAATATGTCTCAATTTATTTTGAGACAGAGAGAGACAGAGCATGAACAGGGGAGGGTCAGAGTGAAGGAGACACAGAATCTGAAACAGGCTCCAGGCTCTGAGCTGTCAGCACAGAGCCCAATGCGGGGCTTGAACTCACGGACTGCGAGATCATGACCTGAGCCGAAGTCGGCCGCTTAACCGAATGAGCCACCCAAGCGCCCTTTAATATTGCTCTTTAATATTGTTGTTTATTTGCACAGTCACCAAATGTTGCATGGTTTGCTGTTTGGCAAGTGGAGTCGCTTTTTTTTTTTTTTTTTTTAACTAATTACAGAGCAGGGTCTTGGCATGTATATGGTGTTATTTGCACCTGGTTGCTAAGGAGAGTGTATCTCAGCCCACATCAGCAGTAGATTGTTGATAGATCTAGACTAATACTTTGTTAGCTGCCACCAAAGGAAGCATTATTCTATTTAATATCAAATGAGATTTGGAATAGAAATTTGATCTTTGGAATAAATGGGGGACTAATTTCTATAATTGAGTTTACAAGTAAAGTATACCAAATATCCTCCCTTTAATTCGTTTTACCTCTTCACCAAAATGTATGTAGCAACATATTTTGGATTTGCTACCTGAGATGACGGTCTCACCATAGACAGCATATTCTAAGTGGATCTTATAGTTTAAGCATATACTTTAGAGCCTGGGCCCTCTTAATCACTTAGTGCTTCTATTATCTGTCTACTCTTTATTTACCAATTTGGGAATATAGTTTACAGAGTGGTCAGTGATGGATAATAAAAGAAAGCACATTATAGCCAGCCAAGCATAGATTAGTGATAGAGTACAGCCACTTACTTTTATTGATATTATCTGGAGATTAAATTTGCATGCCTTTGTTGATGCTTGCTAAAGTGACTTCATTCTAACTGTTCTATTCCCTAGAGCCAAGTCTATTGAAAACCAGGAAAAGTGATATGAATGAAATGCAGATAGTTTTTCTTGGTATTTTTTAGATATATTTTCATAGTCGAATTGTGATTTTTAAAGAATTTGTTTCAAAATGTTCTGTAGATCTCAAAAAAGTGTATTGATAGGATTAAAAGAAAAGAAATTGGACAAAATAGGGGAATTGGAAGACTATTTCAGGGGCTCCTGGGTGGCTCAGTTGGTTAAGCGTCTGACTTCAGCTCAAGTCATGATCTCCCAGTTTGTGGGTTTGAGCCCTGTGTCGGTCTCTGCACTGGGGGTGTGGAGCCTGCTTGGAATTCTCTCTCTGTCCCTGTCTCTCTCTGTCCATTCCCCACTTGTGCTCTCTCAAAAATAAATAAACTTAAAAAAAAAAAAAAGGATGACTTTTTCAAATAAGCTTATCTAGGTGTATTGTTTAATTTCATCTTACACACTTGGAATTGTGTAATAGAAATATTCAGTACCGATAACAACCTGTGTTCATTTGGCACTTGAATATCTTCAGGTTTTTTTTTTTTTTAAGTATCTGTAAATTAAAATAATCTCATTTCTCTTATATAGGGACACTTTTTGTAAGGTAGCTAAGAATCTGACATGTACAGTTGTTAAAAGCAAGAGTAAAAATGTCATTAACATTTGAAGATAACTTGGAAAAAATTTTTGGGGATGAGTAGGAAGGGAGGTTTCTAAAAACATCATGTTTAAAAATAAATAATTGGGGAGTATTGAAATAATCTCTTTAACTTTTAATTTTATAATCCTAGCCTTAAGGAAATGTGATTTGTAGAGAGGAGAAAAATGTTCCTTTTCCTTGATACTTTGATCGATGGTGTCATTTCCTTTTGTGTATCTTGATTATATTCCCATTTAGATGAGAAAAGATTGAAGTTATGTCAGTGATAGATAACAACTGTGAAATTTCATTGCTTTCCAAATGGAATAAACAATTGACTTCATTAATGCTTGCTTAAAGAAATCAAGCATTTTCCACTTAAAAAAAAAAAGGCCTTAAAAATGTAGGTCATTGGGTTGCTTGGCTGGCCTGGTTGGTGGGGCATGTGACTCTTGATCTTGGAGTTGTGGGTTTGAGCCCCACGTTGAAGATAGAGATTACTTAAGAAAAAAAAAACAATAAAATCTTTTAAAAAATGTAGGTCAGTAAGCAATATTGTAGAATGGTTTTGAATAGAATAGAAGCCACAGGAGTCTTACTCCTTCTGGTATATTACATATAGAAAGAGTAAGTAATTTCTTGTAAATCCAGGAATATGGTAGTGTTCTTAGAAAGAGATGATTTTTGGTTTTTAAAAGTACATGAAAAAATTTCAAAGTAGACTTCGAGTTTGTTGTGGTTTTTTGTTTTTTGGGTTTTTTTTTTTTTGTTATTTTTTTGTGTGTGTTTTTTTTTTGTTTTTTTGGGTTTTTTTTTCAGTGGTTTTTCGTTTTTGTTTTTGTTTTTGTTTTTACTAGCAATGCTCTATTGATTTAACAGTGAAGCTTGAACTTTTCTAAACTTCACCTTACCCATCACATTCCATTTAAAAGGTTTGCCTGCTCTGCTTTTCTTTTATCAAACCATAGCATTTTGCCATTACCAGTACCAGTGCTGATGATAATGAATTTCTAGTTTTCAACATTTTCTTGAGCCTGGACTTTTGGAGTCCTAATTAGAAGGGTCTAGAGCTAGATGGCATGGCCAGTGATGAGCTGATGTGCTTCTGAAGTTACTGTGATAGGCTAGACATGTAGTGGGATTTTGCTGGCACGTGAAGAATATTAATGAAGGAAAAGGCCTCTAAAATTAGCTAGGCAGTACTTTAAGGTAGAATAATTTTCAACTTTTTCAAGTTAAGGTTTGCCTTCATAGATGACTTTAGGGTTTGTTATTTGATAGACCATGGACTAGTTCCACTTTTTGCCCATCTTTATAGCTTCGATCATCAGTTATAGTTGGTCCTTCATTTACTGTATAAAAACGCAGGATTGCATCTAAAAATGTACCGTATTAATGTCTTCTTGTTCCTCTAGGTCAGCCTGCCAGTATACTGGCAGGCAGCCATAGTGAAGGATTGTTGCAGATAGCTTCAGGGCCTCAGCCAGGACAGCAGCAGAATGGATTTACTGGTCAGCCAGCTACTTACCATCATAGTATGTACATGCTTTTTAAAATCTTTTAAGTAGTTGAGAAAAAATAGGCAGACTTTATAAAAGCAAATTAATCCATGTGGGCCTTAATTTTTAGACAGCACTACCACCTGGACTGGAAGTAGGACTGCACCATACACACCTAATTTGCCTCACCACCAAAACGGCCATCTTCAGCACCACCCGCCTATGCCGCCCCATCCCGGACATTACTGTAAGCTCTTGTTTTTGTTTTAAGGGCCTTTTCTTTTTGAGAACTTGTTTTCTTTCTGTTTTTTTTAAATGTTTTTACATCTTTTATTCATCTTACAATTTAGTTTCATTAAATGATTACTGCTTTTCAGCATTTTGGTAAAAACAGTATTATTTACTTTTCATAGTTTTGTTATCATACCTTTGTTTTAGAGGAGTAATGTTTACTAAATTTATTTCTCTGTTGCTAATGTTTCATTAACATCACATTGATTTCCATTCATTTGTTTGTTTACTTTGTATATGTTCTTAGGTCTCATGTATATCTGTATATCCACCCTAAGTGGATTGAAATCCCTTGAGTGTCAAGATCTCAAGGTTTCCCTCATCATAGTATTCAGCAAAATGCAGACACTTACGTGTTGTCTCTATCATTACTCTGTGCAGGCTTGATTTGGAGGGATACTCTACTAATAACCATAGCTTGTAATTTCAGACAGAAGAGGAACATTGTTCATTTGGCTTAGTGAAATCAAGACCCTGAATTTTTCATATGTATCCAATTCCTTTTCCTCCATTATAAGATTAATGGAACCAGAGAAAACTTGGAACATACAGAAAAGTGTAAATAAGAAAATTTATAGAGTCCTACCACGTAGAGATATCCACTTCTAATATTTTTCATATTTTTTCTTCCAGTCATATAAACGGGTGTATATATATTGGGAGAGAAAGGATCATACTATGTATATATTGTTGTATCCTGCTTTTTTTCAATTATGTTGCTATTTTCCATATCTTAGGGAATGTCATTTTTTATGGCTGCCTGGCCCAGCAAAGTGGTTAAGGTGCTGAGGTTGGACCCTTAACTGGCTGTGTGACCATTGGCAGGTTATATAACCTCCACTAACTAAGCCTTAAGGGTAATAGTATCTATCTCAAGGAGTGTTATAAAAAGCAAATGGAATAATTCGTGTGAAGGGTTTAGCACAGTGTTTTAATGCTTAATAACCTCTCAATTTATCCTTAATTTAATAAACTTTAAACATTTGTTTTTAGAACGGACCTAAGATTTTGAATTATTGTTGTATATTGCATTGTAAATTACACTCTTATCACCTTACATGAATAATTCATTTATAATTTAAATCTTGTGTGTACAGTTATTGCAAATTGCTTAACAGCACTTGGCACATAGCATTAAAATGTTAGCTATTAAATATCCACAAAAGTACCTTGAGAGTATTTGCTTATATAAAGTAATCTAAACTAAGCTTTTAAATTTTTAGACATTGAATAAGTTTTAAACCACTCCTAGGGTATGATAGTTATATTTAAGTAAGGTTTATTAAAAGTTTTAGCATTGGAAAACTTTTAATAAATAAAATTGGGATTTTTATTGTCTTTTCTTCAGGGCCAGTTCACAATGAGCTTGCATTCCAGCCTCCCATTTCCAATCATCCTGGTAAGTGTATTTCAACAATGATTCCCTATATTTAGATTTTCTTCATAGTAATTAAAACACACACACACACACACACACACACACACACACACACACACACAGGTTTTAGTCTAGTTACACAGTAACCTACCTAACTTTTTAGATAAGTACAGTACTCCCTATGGCATTAGCTAATCAACAGTTTATGAGTAGCCAATAGAGTCCACATAAGCTGCCTATATTTGATACTTTTTAACTGTCTGAAATAAAAGACAAGAACTGTTTTTTCAGCTAAAATATGAAGTACCAAAGTGCTGGTTTTAGCATTGAATACATAAATATGCAGCAGAAGAAAACTAGGTTTCAAAATAGAACAGCTGTAAAAATGTAGTTTAAAAAGCCAGGGAAAAATCTAAAATGTGCGCTGGAAATAAAAATAATTCACTGTGTCTGTTTTAGAAGATAGATTCAGGAATTTTTGGTTAACTGGAATTTTTAGAAACTTTTTGATTAAATTATGTTCAAAGGAGTAAATAGCTGAATAGATTTCCTTAATTCAAATTTGAATATATCTTTTAAACCATAGAAGTAAAAAAGCAGAGAGAGTTAAAATACTGAAGGCTTCTTAACATAAACATAGCATTTTGAATTACTTTCCTCTATACCTTCATATGTTTTTCTTAGCTTAAAAAGATGCAAATAAAATTGATCGCTTAATTTTTTTCCTAATTAAAAGTAATTTGTTTTATTATGAAGAATTTCAAACATATACCAAATATCAGACAGCACCCCCACCCCCACCCCGACCCCCCATTGTACTAATCCCTCAGTTTCAGCCATTGTCAGCTAAGGACCAGTTTGGTCTCATTTATACCCTCACCTATTATTTTGAAGGAAATCCTATAAAATTGTTTTATATATAAATATATCAGCATGTATTTCCAATAAAATTTTAAAAATAATGTAACTACAATAACCATAATGATCATTTTAAAGGATAACTTATAGTTCTTCAAATAGATCTACATAATTTTCTTAAGCAGTGTTTGGTTTGTTATTTTTTATGTTGGTTCTAATTTTTCTTCCAGCTGTTAAAAAAAACCATTGAGGGTAAGATTTTTAAGCTTATAACACTTCTCATGTTTCAGTTTAAGAGATTTGAAGAGTTTCTGAATTAAAAGGCCAAACTGCTTTATAGAGATCACATCAGAGTATGAGAACCAGTTTTACTTACCATGCTTGCCAGCATAGGCATGATAGTTCAATAGTCTTTTTGCTGATTTAGGAGGCAAATAATATTGGTTTTGATTAGAAGAAAAATGCTACTGGCGGGGCCTAAGTACTTTTTAACCATACATATATACTACTTAAATTATTCTCTTTAGTGGGTTTTCTATATGTTATTTGCATATTTATTGAACATTGTTTATGGGTTAAGGAGCCTTCCCTTTTTAAAACATTTTTATCGAGAAATATAGAGAAAAGTATATAAAACAAGTATACATACAGTCTCATGAATAACAGTAAAGCCAACACCTAGGTAATCACCACCCAGATTGAGAACTACGACAGCACTCCTAAAAAACTTCCTACCCCATGCATTTTGTTTCAGTCAAAACTTTTCTTCTTCATCTCCAGAGATCGGCACTATCCTGCTTTTTGTGGATACTGTTTTTGTTTTTTGAAACTGATGAATGCATCCTTAGACCATCTAGTAGATTGGTTTTACTTGTTTTTAAAATTATATGAATGAAATCATTATATCAGAATCTTAATTTGTTGTGAATAAATATGTTGGGATAAGAGGGGAAAATCTAGAGTCTGAAGAATGAGAATTTTTTCTGACTTCAATGAAGCAGAAAGTCATTAGTCATTGAGAGTCATTAGTGATGCCTGGCATTTTGGGGAGCCTCAGTGTCCATATGGCTAAGTGGAAGGTGGTCTGCAGGAGGGAGGGTAACCAGAGCTCAGAAGAAAGACCTACTCTGGATGGGATGGTGAGGTGGGGTTAGAAATGGTGGCTGGTTATTTGGGCTTAATTTGGATTCAGCAATTGCTTTTGGTTTCCTGATAGATTTCCTTCATTCTCATGATGCAACTGATGTTGAGGTCTAACAGTTCCTGGTGGTTAGGGAATAACATTAACTAGTTATGAGGATACACATCTGGAGCACCCCACACTGGTATTAAAACTTCTGTCTTGAGTAGACTAGACTTAATGACTTAATGGTAAGAATTATTCTGAAAGGTCTCTGTCCAAGTGGTTGTGGGAGAGGATCAACTGTGCACATACACCTGTAGTGGAGTCAGCTGGTTGGAATGCAGAGGGCTGTGAACTCTTTGACTATGAATACGTAGAGGCCCCAGAGGAGTTTTACCTGACGACTGTTATCTTCATTACTCCTATTACAGTATTAAGAGAATATTTTAACTGGTCGCCCTGTTGGGAGGGCTTGTAGTCATGGTTTACTGTCTACTCTTATTCAGTATTTCTTTTAAAATTTGGATCCAATTATTTCTCTGCTGAAGAACTTGCATTAATTTCCCTGATCATTGCTTGGCCAAAAGGATGAAGTTGGAATTCCTTAGCTGGGCAGAAAATAGACTCTGATCCTGTTCCATGTGTACTTTTCTAGCCTTGTCTCTTTATGCTTTAACCATCCTGAAGCACATACTCAAGCTTGCCCAGGTATCATTCCTTTGTGCTTCTTCTTTGTCTTATGTCTTGTGCACTATATTAGTTACCTGTGTTCTGCAACAGACTACTCCCCAAACTTAACTAGTTAAACAGTAATAACCATTTATTATACTTAGTTTCTGTGGGCCAGGGATCTGGGAATGGTTTGGTTGGTTTGCTTTGGCTTAAAGTCGCATGAGGTTGCAGTCAGGTTGTTGGCTTGGGCTGCTATCATCAGAAGGATTTTCTGGGGCTGGAAGATTCACTTTCCAAGTGGTTTACCCATATAGCTGGCAAGTTAATGTTATTGTAAGCAGTAAGCTCCACTTTCTCTGCATGGAGCTTCTCAAGTGTCTTCACACGATAGCCAGCTTCCCTCAGAGTAAGTGATCAAGAGAAGGCAAGACAGAGCCTCGGGGTCTTTTAAGACTTATCAGAGGCACCTGGGTGGCTCAGTTGGTTAAATGTATGACTCTTGATTTTAGCTCAGGTCATGATCGCACAGTTCTTGAGTTTGAGCCCCACGTCGGGTTCTGTGCTGACAGTGTGGAGCCTGCTTGAGATTCTCTCTCTCCCCTTTCTCTGGCCCTACACTGTTCACACACACACCCTCTCTCTCAAATAAAGAAAGAAAATTCAAAAAAGAGGATCAAAAGTCATGTCATAATTTCTGTAAGGTCCTATTTTGTGAGGAGGGGATAACACACAGATATGAATATCAGGAGGTGAGAATCCTTGGGGACCATCTTGATGCCCACCCACATACTCCTAAACTCCTAAATGTGTGTGGCAAATTCCATTGATTGATTGATTGATTGATTGATTGATTGAGACAGAGCATGAGTCAGGGAGGGGCAGAGAGCAAGGGAGAGAGAAAATTCCAAGTAGGCTCCGAGTTGTTAGCACGTAGCCCAGTGCGGGGCTCATTCCCATGAACCGTGAGATCATGACCTGAGCCGCAATCAAGAGTCAGAGGCTCAACACCCTGAGTCTCCCAGGTGCCCCTGTGCAAACTCTTTGTAAAGATCCAGCTGGAGTATACCACTTTTGGGAAGCCTTTCCTAATCCCTGTGTCCTCTGCTACCTAGTACTTTTAATTCTACTAAATTACAGTTGGTAGTTCACTTCTTATCCTTGATTCATGAACGAATAGAAAAGAACGCAAAGTGGGGCGCCTGGGTGGCTCAGTTGGTTGAGCGTCCAACTTCAGCTCAGGTCATGATCTCACGGTTGGTGGGTTTGAGCCCCGCATTGGGCTCTGCGCTTGACAGGTCAGAGCCTGGAGCTTGCTTCAGATTCTGTGTCTCCCTCTCTCTGCCCCTACCCCGCTCATGCTGTCTCTCTCTCTCTCTCTCTCTCTCTCTCTGTCTCTCTGTCTCTCTGTCTCTGTCTCTGTCTCTCAAAAATAACATTTGGAAAAAAAAAGAAAAGAAAGCAAAGTAATACTTGTTTTAGGTGTGTGGTTAATGTGGCCCCTTAAGGTCTGATTAAGAAATGCTAAAATGTTCTACCCCAGACTTAGGACCTTTAAGAGGGAAAATAAGCATATACTTCAGAATATATAAAATATTTGAAATAATTAAAAATCCTCAATAATAAATATAGTGTATCTATTTTGAGAAATAATTTTTCTTTATTAAAACATTTTTTAATGTTTAATTTTGAGAGAGAGTACAAGCTGGGGAGGGGCAGAGAGCAAGGGAGACACAGAATCCGAAGCAGGCTCCAGGCCCTGAACTGTCAGCACAGAGCCCGACACTGGGCTTGAACTCATGAGCTGTGAGACTGTGACCTGAGCCAAAGTTGGACACTTAACCAATTGAGCCACCCAGGAGCCCTGCGAAACGATTTTTGAGGACAGTTACATAAATGCTTTCAGACACAGATGTAATATAAATTGTAGAAAATGAAAATAATTAGTATTGGTCATTACCTTGGTATTAAGGATTTCAGGTAGGCCATATACTTGATGATTTTTATGCTTTGACTTTGATAACTAAGTCGAAAAAAATTTTGGGCAAGGTTAGTCATTTTATTTCTTTTTTTATGGATTAACTTTGTTTTTGCTTTTTCTTAATGCAAAAGCTTTTTCTTTAATATTCATCAAATTAAATATTAATTGCAAATTAAAGTGAGTTTCCTCAGTGTCTTTGAGGTTGTTTTGGTAATTCACAAATGGATTCAAAATTGACAGATTTCCAAATTCAGGTTATATTTTAGTAGTTTGGAACTATACCATTCAAGAGAGAGTCTTTATGTGTAGATAAAAGATTCTCCTAGGGCATCTCATTCAGATCTAAATAATAAAAGAAATAATTCATAATGAGTCTCTTGGGCACTTTAGCCAAGTTTTTAACTTCTTGAATTACTTGCTGTCAGAAATTGAAGATAATGCCTTGGAGACTTATATTTCCCAGTGTAATTGAATAACATTTATTTGATAAACTGTGCTTTATAATACATTTCTCCATTATAAAAAATATTTAGCTAAGTTCTTATATTGTAAAAAAAAATTCAGGTTGCTAACTTAGTCTTTTAAAAACCTTTTCTCTCGCCTGGGTGTCTCGGTTGGTTAAGCGTCCAACTTTGGCTTACGTCATGATCTCACAGTTTGTGGGTTTGAGCCCTACGTTGGGCTCTGTGCTGACAGCTCAGAGCCTGGAGCCTGCTTTGGATTCTGTCTCCATCTCTCTCTCTCTGCCCTCCCCCCCTCCAAAGAATAAGTAAACATTAAAAAATAAATACATAAAAACCTTTTCTCTGGCCAGTAATGAGCAGTCCATAGGCTTCATGAGACCAGCTCAACTTCACTAGTTCAGCAACAAGGAGCTAAAAGTATCAAATGAGCAAGCACATTAATAATCCCACTCCATCTTGGTAGATGTTGTTGAGTTATTAAGAATGTTCTCTCTAATTACATCCTGCTGTTAATACTAGTTTTGAGAAGCTGCAGGCTTATCACTTATATGGCATTTGATCCTTGGAGCAAAAGAGCAAAGAGGGATCTAGAAAGTCTTTTTTTTTTTTTTTTTAAGTTTATTTATTTATTTTGAAAGAGAGAGAGTGTGTGAGCACAAGCAGGGGAAGGGCAGAGAAAGAGAATCCTAAGTAGGCTCTGCACTGTTAGCACAAAGCTGAATGTGGGCCTGAACTCACAAACCATAAGATTATGACCTGAGTCAAAATCCAGAGTTGGATGCTTAACCAGGTGAGCCACCCAGGCGCCCCAGGATCTAAAAAGTCTTAATGAGTGCTTCTTATTCCTTACTCCTGTTTATTACTCAATTAGCAAATTGAGAGTGGAAAGTTTTCCACATTATATACTGTATCCCAGGACTGCCAAGTTCTCTGGAACCCTCTTAGATTACCTCTGGTTCTCTCTGTGCTCCTAGATGGTAACCTCCTTCCTCCTTTCTTAGGCCTTAATAATCTCTTCACATAGCGTCGTTTTTCTTCCCTGATCAATGGTGTGCAGTTCTGATGCCAGTTTCTGTGTACTTCAAGTTTCTTACAATACTTCTTCCCAGTAGCAGGAGATCATCTCATACTAAACCTATTCAGATATGCAGCTTTATGTAACCATCATTGCTGTATGGTATCTGAGATAATTAGGTAAATGAAAACCCCTTTGGCAACTGGGAAATAAAATAAGGTTTAAGTGCAGTTGCAGATATTACAGTTCATGATGATAAAAGTATCTTTTTTTCTTATTTAAACATGGAGATTATACAATTCTCTTTTTCTCCTGTAAATTGACTCTAATGGAAAAAGGTTGCTCACCATGGAACTTTACTTCTGGATAGTGTTCTTCAGTATGAACTAGGAAATGCATGTCCTTGCGCCTTATTTTTTACTGAGCATTATAGACATTCATGACTTTAGGGCATTGTTTGTAACAGAATTTATTGTGTGGACTGTGTAAAGACCTCTTTTAAGTGCTATTACTGTTTTTTTTTTTTTTTGCTTCCAAAACATTGGGTAGTTGTTAACTTACCTTAACACAACCTCTTTAGTTTTAGCTTCAACCAATATACCTGCCAGTTACGTTTTCTGAGGCTTTTGGTTCATAGCATAATGGAATGTTTTCTATAAAGAATAACTTCGTAAATATTTCAAACTGTTTTTTTAAGAGGGGACTTCAGTGTATCACTACTTTTCAAGTTTAATGATAACCAAACATATTTAAAGAAATTTAAGTATTTGTGATTAGTTGATTTGATCTGTGTGGCAAAACATTTCAAGTTAAGTTTTTGAATCACCATCTTCATGTGGTCTGTTTTATTAATTCTTAGTTGAAAAGTACTTTCTTCCTTGACAGCATTTTTGTTTTTTTGTTTTTTGTTTTAAATGTTTATTTTTGAAAGACAGAGAGACAGAGTGAGAGAGGGGGAGGGGCAGGGAGAGAGAGAGACACAGAATCCGAAGCAGGCTCCAGGCTCTGAGCTGAGCCTGACGTGGGGCTCAAACCCAGGAACCGCGAGATCATGACCTGAGCCGAAGTTGGACGCTCAGTCCTACTGAGCCACCTAGGCACCCCCTTGACAACATTCGAAAAGCAATTAGATACATAGATTTTACAAGATTTTTGAAAATATATTTGAAATGTCTGTCATACTTCATTTTAAGATATTTTGGGAGTTTGAGAAGATCTATTGTTTTGTCATCCCAAGTATCTTTATAGATTGTTGAAAGTTTTATTGCTGCAAATTTTAGATGAGTCAGAGTTCATAAGGCACATTGAGAAGCAGATCAATAATTGGTTTATCAGCAGAAAGCTTTCAGGGACACCTGGGTGGCTTAGTTGGTTGAGCATCCGACTTCGGCTCAGATCATGATCTCATAGTTCATGAGTTCAAGCCCCACGTCGGGCTCTGTGCTGACAGCTTGGAGCCTGGAGCCTGCTTCAGATTCTGTGTCTCCCTCTCTCTTCCCCTTCCCTGCTCATGCTCTGTCTCTCTCTGTCTCTCAAAAATGAATAAATGTTAAAAAAAAATTTTTTTTTAAAGAAAGCTTTCATTCTCTAGTAAGTGGCAGTGGCCTTTTCCCCCTTAAATAAGTCAAATCCATTTTTATTCCAGGGCCTTTGCATTTGCTTTCTTCTTAGTATATGTGCTGCTGAAGCGAGCACATCATTTGCTTTCTTCTTGAAGTGTTCTGTTCACAGTCTTTTTTTTTTTTAAATTTTTTTTTTCAACGTTTATTTATTTTTGGGACAGAGAGAGACAGAGCATGAACAGGGGAGGGGCAGAGAGAGAGGGAGACACAGAATCGGAAACAGGCTCCAGGCTCTGAGCCATCAGCCCAGAGCCTGACGCGGGGCTCGAACTCACGGATCGCGAGATCGTGACCTGGCTGAAGTCGGACGCTTAACCGACTGCGCCACTCAGGCGCCCCTGTTCACAGTCTTTACATAAATACGTGGTCTTTCAAAGTTTATCTTTTCAGATAGGATGTACTCCTGCCCTCCAGTCTGATGATTCTTTCCAATCATCTTCTGTTCCACACCCCATTTTATTTTCTTTACAGTATTTATCATTACCTGAGTCATCTTACTCATTTATCTCCTTATTTGCCTCTGCATTTCCATGAGATTAGGGACAGTAGCGGTCCTGTTTATTGCTGTTGTATGCCATGCCTAGAATAATTTCTAGAGGGGTGCCTGGGTGGCTCAGTCAGTTAAGCGTCTGACTTCAGCTCAGGTCATGATCTCAGGTTTCATGAGTTTGAGCCCCATGTAGGGCTGTGTGCTGACAGCCCGGAGCCTGGAGCCTGTTTCAGGTTCTGTGTCTCCCTCTCTCTCTGCCCCTCCCCTGCTTGCACTCTGTCTCTGTCTCTGTCTCTCTCAAAAATAAATAAGCATTAAAAAAAAATTAGAATAATTCCTAGATACCCTATAAATTGTTAGTTAAAGGAAAACCAAATAATTTCCATTTATGTTGTCTCTAATAATTGTATTCAAACAAAAATTAGAAATACTTGATCAACTATATTTCAAACCAAGTAGTGCCTTTTTTCCCAATCCCATTTAAAATTATTTTAAATCATTTATCGTTGCTTAAATGAATACATGGAATACATCTTCAGAGTTAAAATTGTAGTAGTTAACATCAATTGACTTCACCAAAAACGACCTTTCAATCAAGAGACAGTTGAGAATTCCTATCCAGAGCAACTGTGTAGTGGAGTGTGATTAACCTTGACTCTAGTCTGGGATGGCTGACTTGCTTATGCCCTGTCTCTCAATTAGGGATCTATACAAATATGCCATAAATTGATGTTACTCAAGAACACTTCCCTGGAATATGTCTTAGAGTCAGTGTGTTTTAAAAAAATACAAGTTAGACTACGTAGAAAATATATGCAGCCAAATGAAACACTATGATAAAATAATTTATTTTAGATTCTAATTACTTCCATTCTTTAAATTCCTAGTTGGCTGTGTCCTTTGAGGTAAGAACCAATGTCCAGATTTTAAAAATGACTACAGTTTCAAGAATGCTAGGTACTGAGCTGAAAAATGGAAGACATGGAAGTGTCTACTTTTTTTTTTAATGTTTGTTTATTTTTGAGAGAGCAAGCACAAGCAGGGGAGGGGCAGAGAGACAGAGGGGGATACAGAATCCCAAGTAGGCTCAGGCTCTGAGCTGTCAGTGCAGAACCTGACACACAAACTGTGAGATCATGTCCTGAGCCTAAGTCGGGTGTTTAACCGTCTGAGCCCCCCCAGGTGCCTTGGAAGTGCCTACTTTTAATACATTGTCATTTTCATCAAATTTTTTTGGGTGCTTTTCAAATGCCTGTCTCTTCCCTTCACCCTTTCTTTTAGGAAAAGCTTTGTCTTAAGTGAAAGTGAATGCTTTGTATCTTACATAGGTAGGTGTTCTTCTGTTTATCCTCTGTAGCTCCTGAGTATTGGTGTTCCATCGCTTACTTTGAAATGGATGTTCAAGTTGGAGAGACATTTAAGGTTCCTTCAAGCTGCCCTATTGTTACTGTTGATGGATATGTGGACCCTTCTGGAGGAGATCGCTTTTGCTTGGGTCAACTCTCGAATGTCCACAGGACAGAAGCCATTGAAAGAGCAAGGTATTGTTGACTGTATAGTTATTTTAAAAATTGAATATAGTACATTGTCATTTATTCTTCAAAAATTTTTTAATGTTTATTTATTTTTTGAGAGAGAGAGCAGGGGAGGGGCAGAGAGAGAGGGAGACAAGGCTCTGTGGGGCTCAAACTCAAGAGCGATGAGATCACGACCTGAGCCAAAGTCGAACGCTTAACCGACTGAGCGACCCAGGCGCCCCCATTGTCATGTATTCTAAGTTCTGTTTTTCAGTGTAGACTTACAAGATTTTGAATATAGACAAAAAAGTAAAGATCATCTTAAAAAGTCAGAAAATTTGTAAGCACTGCAGTATAATTGTGGATGTTTGTTATTTAAGATATAATAAAAAGTCTTGTTTAAGTTAATGACGTTTCTATGTTTTGAATAGTAAACTAGACCTTTTGGTATCCAGTTTGAAAACTAATCTTTATTTCCTCTGATCATATATTATTTCTACAAATATGTTGAGAGGAAGTAATGTAAAACGAGGATGTTTTTGTAAATATTATTTATAATGTTGGAAAAATGATAAAGGGTAATGCTTAAGCATTTTGATGAACTTTCATTTTTTATGTAGTCATTAAAATGTTAATTAAAAGTTTATATATCAAATGTAAATGCTTAAGATGAAATATTATAGGAAAATATAATAGTTTTAGGCACTTTATGATCTCAACTCTTTAAGGAAGTGTATATGTGCATAAGTATGTACTCATGGTTCTATCACTAGCTATGTGACTTTGGTGGATTACTCTCTAAGCTGGTGCTAATAGAATTATCTGTGATGAAGAAGATAGTTTATATCTGTGCTGTTCACTGCAGCAGCCACTGCCTACATTAAAACATGGCTATTGAGCAGTTAGAATATGGTTCATATGATTAACTGAATTTTATAATTTAATTTAAATAGTCACATGTAGCTAGTAGCTGTTGACTTGGACAGTGTAACTATATGCTTTTATAAGCTTTAGTTTCAACATTTATAAAATGGGTTTAATGGTATCTACCTTACTGAATTGTAAAGGTTAAGTGAGGATTTATGTTAAGTATTCAGCAGGTAGTAAATATTATGTATATGCTCATCGTTATTTTATATGAATAAGATATTTTAAAAAAGGAAATACGCAAGAATGTTAATAATGGCTGTCTTTCAGTTATGGTGTAATATAATGTCTTTTATTTAAAATTTTTTTTAATATTGGGTATGCAATATAATCTGAACCAAAGCTTATTTTTAAATACTTATCCAAACAAAATGTGATTCTCTTTTTCGTCCTAAGGTTGCACATAGGCAAAGGTGTGCAGCTGGAATGTAAAGGTGAAGGTGATGTTTGGGTCAGGTGCCTTAGCGACCATGCAGTCTTTGTGCAGAGTTACTACTTAGACAGAGAAGCGGGGCGTGCACCTGGAGATGCTGTTCATAAGATCTACCCAAGTGCATATATAAAGGTTAGTTACAGTCTTACTCAAATATTTTAGACTTAGAAAGCTCTATTGTTAAAAGAATTGAGATGGAGGTGGGGGCAGTAGAAAAATGTCTTTTACGTATTAAACAATCAGAAGTGATATTTGTGTATAAAACATATTTCCTGGGGCATTTATTGATGTTATTGCCTATTGAGTTTTATGGTTGCATTCATGCCCTATTATTAATAAATTTGTTTATTAATAAATTTGTTTTACAGTAATACACAAGCTCTTGAAAATATTGAGTGAAATCTCCAAATTTGTATTCCTTTGATTTATAAAGTATGTAAAACTCAGACTCTAGAATTTTATCTTAGCCAATCTTCAGGATCGTATGGAGGGGAATTCTAAAATAAATAGCTTTTCAAATTAAGAACCTGAGAAATGAAAAATGCTTCAATACCAGGTTATTAAATGTAATTTTGTGCATTAAATGAACATTTATCTATTGTTTATTATGATATTTATTATATTGTTTTGCATATTAAGCCTGAGGTGTTTATCATTTATTACCTATTCAACCCATTTCAATTTTGGTTTATAACATAAAACACTCTTTTTGAAAGAAGTTGGAATTAGAAAGGCTAAATATATTTTTAATTTCAGATTTTGTACAGTCATCCTAAGCATCTTCATTGTTGGCTATTGTAAATTAGTGGAATTAACTGTATAACTCATCACTTATTTCCAGGAAATTCCTGAACATACAAATAATATAGTCAAATAGTGTATACAGAAATGGAATTGCTTGTTTGCCTCACAACAACAAACCCAATATCTCATTTTCAGTTAAAGGATATAGGGATCTATATAATGAAACTTTTTTTTTATAATGAAATTTCTAAATATTATCAAGTAGAGTGAAAATAAGAAACCTTCATGTACCCCTCATCCAGCTTCAACAATTATCAGCATTCTATCAACCTTTATTGTGCTTACCACTTTACTTTTTTTCTCTAGTAAAGCCATTTCCAAATATTCTTTCAGTTCACTCATAAAATACTCTCGTATGAATTGCTAATTGATAAATATTTCTAAAAGACATAATCACAATGCTATTTATCACACCTTCTGAAATTAACAGTAATTTCCAATAATTTAACAGTAATGTTAAGTCGTGACAGTAGAGAACCATTTATAGTTTTGATCTGTTAGAACAATGGAATACAATAGAACAATAAAATATTGAAATACATTTATTGATAGGATGTTTATGATGTGGAAATGTCAGCTGTTAAACAATACATAGACTATGATCTGTTAAACATTACATAGGATATTTGTATTCGTTTATATATATACCCACAAGTCAGTGGTGTGTACAATGTCTTACCAGGAATTGTCTCTGGGAGGTGGAATTATCTTCACTTGCATTTTCCAATTTCTTCACAAGGAATTTTAGTTATTTGTGCTTTATTGTTATTTTTAAGTGGTGTTGGATTTCCTCGTATGCTTTGCAGTCTATTTTATATTGGTTGGCAAATTTGTCTTGAGAGAATTAATTCTTTTTATTTTTTTTCCTCCCTGTTATTGCTTCTCCCTATAGGGCAGTTTTGCCTTAGTCTGGCACCCTGGGATCCACATCTCAGAACCAATTCTTATATTTAGGAGGTAGAGGAATTTTGTCCCATGAGGAAATTGAGTTCCAATCCCCAGGTATGCTCAGGGCCTAATTCCTATTGCATAGGTTTCTGTTGCTTATCTCTGCCATGGGCAAGAATTTTATTCCCAGGCGCATTTCTGAATTAGCTGTCAGAGTATTTTACCAGCACTTGGTTTATGGGCAAGTGCCCAGTTGTAGACCTCAGAGAGCCTGGCTATTGTATCTTTCCTTATTATTCTAAGAAGTTAAATTACTAACCTCCATACCTTCTTTTTTTGATCTCGGTACCCAAGTACCTCCTGTCTTTACTCCCTGCTCTCCACTGTAGATTTTGTTTATCCATCATCAGTTGATGGACACATGGATTATTTCCATTTTTTGGCTATTGCGAATAATGTTGCTCTGAACATTTACGTACTGGTTTTTAGGTAGATATATGTTTTCAGTTTCTTGGATATATACCTAGGAGTAGAATTGCTGGATTATAAGGCAACTGTGTTCAGCGTTTTTGGATGGATTGCCAGACTATTTCCCAAGTTGCTATGCCATCTTACATTTCCATCAGCAATGTATATATGAGAGTTTTAATTTCTCTGTATTCTCATCAATACTTGTTATTATCTATTTTAGCCATCTTAGTGGGTGTGAAGTAGTATCTCATTGTGGTTTTGATTTGCCCTAATTGATAATAATATTGAACATCTTTTCATGTGTTTATTGGCCATTTGTATATCTTCTCTGGAGAAATATCTATTCAGATCTTTTGCCCATTTTTAAATTGGGTTCTTTGTCATTTTGTTACTGGGTTATAAGAGTTCTTTATATATTTTGGGTATCAGTCCCTTATAAGATACGTGATTTGTGTATATTTTCTTCAATTCTTTGGCTTGTTCTTCATTTCACTTTCTTGGTGATACGACTTGCAGCATGAAAGGTTTTAATTTTGATGTAGTTCAATTTATCTATTCTTTGGTAGCTTTTGCTTTCAATGTCTTATCTAAGAAACTATTGCCTAATCCAAAGTCATGAAGATTTACTTCTATGTTTTCTTCTAAGTATTTTATAGTTTTTGCTCTTTATTTTAGGTCTGTGCTCCATTTTGAGTTAATTTGTGTTTATGGTATAAGGAAGGGATCCAGCTTTATTCTTTTGAATTGGAATATCCAGTTCTGGCAACCATTTGTTGAAAAGACTGTGTTTCTCTTATGAATTATCTTGACATCTTTGGTGAAATTCAGTTGACCTTGAATGTAAAGGCTTATTTCTGTGTTTATATACATATATACATACATATATATATAATATATATATACACACACACACAATTATACATATGTACATATATATACACGTACATATATATGTATATATGTGTATATACACACACATATATACATACATATATACACATACATATATATATATATATATATACACACACGTATATGTGTACACACACACACACACACATACGTATATAATCCTTATGACAGTACTACTCTGACTTGATTACTCTAGCTTTGTGGTAAGTTTTGAAGTTGGGAAGTATGAGTTTTTCAACGTTGTCCTTTCTCAGGATTGACTATTGACCACTCTTTGTATTTCTATGTGAATTTTATGATTGGCTTAAGGGATATATATCTTTAATAATTGTTCTACCCTTTGTATGTGCTTATAGCAGAGAGAAAAAAGTGTTCATGGATACTTACTCATCCATCTTGACTTGGAAATCTCTGGGTTACTTGAATAATTTTTGCAGCAAATGGACAGGGAACTATGTGTTGATTATATACTATGTGTCAGACAAGAGTTATGAATTTATTTGATATAGGGTCATTTTAAAACATTTGAGTAGACTCCTACAATTAAAGTAATTTTTAGGATTGTCAAATAAGTGTAACATCTCTGTTTTAGTACAAATGGCTCTTGAAAAGCTCCTAAGGTATGAGATATATCACCACTTGATAAACCACTGTCAATGGATAGATATTCAAAGTAATATAAGGCTTTTGCTGTGAACAATAAATAACAGTCTTGTGGGACATTTTAGTGGAGTAAAAAACAATATCCTGTTTTTATCATGTTAACTGTTAAGATTTTAAAGGAATGATTTCTGTTTACCAAGCATATTATTGTTCTTCAAAAGAATCTTATTAGCCAGAAAGAAGGACATACAAATATACCCTAAGTCTAACTATTGGCATGTTCTTAATTTACTAACTTTTTAGGCAGTGATAACTAGAGGATCTGTATAATGGTGTTAAGATTTATTGATTCTCACCAGAGATGGTATTACTGGGGTCAATTATATGCAAATAACATGAACCTCTGGAAGGAGGACCCACACATTGGGAATACACCTCTCCCTATCCCCCCAAACATGCATACACACACACAAACACATTTTTCTCTTTTAAAATGAGGAAAACATGAGTTTGGAGAACCATTCTTTCATTTTATAAATCAAGAAGCTAAAGCTAAATTGTGAAGTTTCTTTTCTCCTAAGATGTTGATTTTTCCCCCTTCATCTTTCATGACATTATAGTCATCTTTCATTCATGAAAATCTGATGTAATGAAATGTCATTTTACAAGGTTTAAATGAAGCAAATGTTTGAGTTCTAAGTGGCCTTGTTGTTTTGCTCTCAAAAGTAAGATGTTTTGTTTTGTTTTGTTTTGTTTTGTTTTGTTTTGTTTTGTTTTTGAGAGAGAGCACATGTGCGGGAAGAACGAGTGGGGTAAGGGCAACGGAAGAGGGAGAGAGAATCTTAAGCAGGCTCCACACCCAGCACCGGAAGGCTGATGCCAGGCTTAATCCCACTATCTGGGCAGTCAGGTTTTTTAACAGCTTTATTAAGATATTGAGATATAATTCACATACCATGTAATTCATCCATTTAAATTGTACAGTTCAGTGATTTTTAAAAATATATCCACATAGTTATGCAGCCATCATCACAATCAATTTTTGAGCATTTTCATCAGTCTAGAAAGAAGCCCTGTACCCTTTAGTTATCATTTCTCAATCCCCCATTTCTCTCAGCCCTAAACAACCATTAATTTACTTTCTCTATAGATTTGCCTATTCAGAACATTTTGTATAAATGAATTCAAATAGTGTGGTCTTCTGTGACTTCTTTCTGTCTTTTTTTAAAACGTTTATTTTGAGAGAGAGAAAGCATGCATGCATGAGAAGGGGAGAGGCAGAGAGAGAGAGAGGGGGAGAGAGAGAATCCCAAGTAGGCTCTGCACTGTCAGCACACAGCCTGACGCACATCTCAGTGTCACGAATTGTGAGATTATGACCTGAGCTGAAATCAAGAGTTGGACATTTAATCCACTGAGCCACCCAAGCACCTTTTCTGTGACTGCTTTCATTAGATATAATGTTTCAAGCTTCATCCACATAACAGACATGTGTAGTTCATTCATTTTATGGCAGAATAATATTCCATATACCACATCTTATTTATCCATTCTTCAGTTGATGGATATAGGAGTTTCCATTTTTTGGCTATATTATGAATAATACTGCTACAAACATTAGTGTACAAGGTCTTATGTGAATGTATGTCCTCATTTCTCTTGGGTATATACCTAAGAGAGGTATTGCGGGATCATAAGGTAACTCTGCGTAACATTTTGAGGGACTCCCAAACTGTTTTCCAGAGTGACTTAAACTGTTTTACATTCTGATCTGCAGTGTGGGAAGCTTTCAATTTCTGTACAGTCTCATCAACACTTATTATCTATCTTTTGTATTTTAGCCATCCTAATGGGTGTAGAGTGTTATCTCATTGTGATGGTTATTGATTTGCATTTCCCTGATGATGTTGAGTCAGGTTTGGTTTTGCACACATAAATGCTAGGGGAGGCTTCTAAACCATAGGTAGGCTAGGTTGAAGATTATTATGATCCCCACTTACGTTGATTTCCCAATTACGGTGTATTGTGATTCTTACCTCCAGATCAGGTAACTTAGCAAATTTTTAATGAAGTCTTATGTTCACATGCCCAATATACAACACAATTCCCTTTCTCTTTCTGGGTTGCTATTTCTTGGTGTTGATTCCAACTGAGAGTGTTGTAATTAAGCCTTATAATAGAAAAATGTCAAAATTTGACTCCTGGTTTAAAGTATTCTGAAGATGTTGACATTGAGCTTTAAGTAATAGGTTTGTAATAAATTTATATGAGAGTAACCACAGGAAGCATGCTTAAATAAATGGTAGGAAGGGAGTTGATTAGGTCAGCAGTGGTGATCAGAAATATCTTCTGGATCTGAGCCCAAAAGGGTATTTAAACTTTGATTCCTTTGAATTGTCTTTATTAATAACTCCGATTCTGAAAGGAAGATGGTCACATTTCAATGGTATCCTTAATTTTAGCATCCAGTAAAACAGATAAAATCTGTTATGGTTTAATGGATCAGATACAGTACTAGAAAGGCAACCCAGGTTTTAGTTAGGTTTCAGTTACTGGCAGTATAGCCAGTAATTAGAAGTGTTCTGGTTTGAGTGCTTTAATTACATAAATCTACTCTGGAAGGATTTGCTGAAGTGCTAAATAAATAATTTCTACATCTGCAGATAAAAGTGATAATATTATAAAATTTCATTTTTTGTGGTTACCTATAATAATGTGTAGCTGGTGTTAGCATAGATTTAGGCTAAGACATTCATAATTGTGATTGTTTACAACATTGTAAGGAACTGTGTGTGAAGATCTTTTGGCTATTTTTAATGATTCATGATGGGGGTGAGGGTACATTGAGAGCATATTTGAACCCTAGGCATTTATAAGGTATATTCCCTGCTCCTGGACAGTAAGACTATATAGGTACCATACTTGGTTAGTGATGTTTAAAAAAAATTTTTTTTTTGGTTGTAAAGAGCGAAGTGTAAAACACAAAACTATGAAACTCCTAGAAGAGAACATCAGAGAAAATGTAGATGACCTTGGGTGTGGTGGTGACTTTAGGTATGACACCAGAAGTGCCCCATGAAAAACAATTGATAGGTTGCACTTCCCTGATGAAATTAAAATTAAAAAATTAAAAACTGTGAAAGTTTGTCAAGCAAATGAGAAGATAAGTCACAGACTGGGAGAAAATATTTACAAAAGACACATCTGATAAAGGATTGTTATCTAAAATGTAGAAAACTTTTAAAACTCAGCAATAAGAAAACAACCTGATTTTTTGAATGTGCAGGGGGTGCCTGGGTAGGCTCAGTCAGTGAAGCATCCGACTCTTGATACTGGCTGAGGTCATGATCTCATGGTTGGTGAGTTTTAGCCCCGCATTGCTGCAGAGCCTGCTTGGGATTTTCTCTCTCCCCCTCTCTCTGCCCCTCCCCCACTTCAGTGGGTGCGCTCTCTCTCTCTCTCTCTCTCTCTCTCTCTCTCCCTCCCTCCCTCCCTCCCTCCCTCCCCCCCCCCTCAAAATAAATATTTTAAAAAATGTGTAGGGGTACCTGGGTGGCTCAGTTGGCTGAGCATCCGACTTCAGCTCAGGTCATGATCTTGTGGTACGTGGGTTTGAACCCCACATCGGGCTCTGTGCTGACAGCTCGGAGCCTGGAGCCTGCTTTGGATTCTGTGTCTCCCTCTCTCTCTGCCCTCCCCCCACACTTGTGCTCTGCTCCCTCCCTTCAAAAATAAATAAACAATAAAAATGTTTTTTAATATGTAAAAGACATGAATAAATGCCTCACTGAAGAAGATATACAGATAGCATATGTATATCATATATATGTATATATGTATATACATGTATGTATATCATATATGTGTGTATATATGTATATACATGTATGTATATCATACATATATGTCATATATATGATACATATATCATATATATGTTCCCTATATGTTATTAGGGAATTGCAAATTAAAACAATGAGATACCATTATATACCTAGTGGAATGGCCAAAATCTAAAACGCTGACAACCCCAAATGCTGACAAGGATGTGGAGCAACAGGAACTCACATTTATTGCTGGTGGGAATGCATAATGGTACAGCCACTTTGGAAGACAGTTGGTAGTTTCTTACATAGTTAAACATACTCTTACCATATCATCCAACAATCAGAGTCCTTGGTGTTTACCCAAGTAAATTAAAAACCTATGCCCACATAGAAACATGCACTGGGATGTTTATAGCAGCTTTAATAATTTAATAATTTACTAATTTAATAATTGCCCAAACTTGGAAGCAACCAAGATATTCTTCAGTAGGTGAATGGATAAACTGTGGTACATTCACACAATGGAATATCGTTCAGCCCTAAGAAAACATGAGCTATCAAGCCATGAGAAGACATACAGGAATCTTATATGCATATTACTTAGTGAAAGAAGTCAATATGAAAAGGCTACATACTCTGTGATTCTAACTACATGACGTTCTGGGAAGGTCAGAACTATGGAGACAGTAAGAAGATCAGTGGTTTCCAGGGATGAGCAAGGAGGGAAGGATAAATAGAGCACAGAGGATTTGTAGGGCATTCACACTACTTTGTATGGTACTCAGGTGTTGGATACATGTCATCATACATTTGTCCAGTCCCATTAAAATGTACAAAATCAAGAGTGAAACCTTAAGTAAACTATGACTTTGGTAGGTTTATCGACTGTAACAAATGTACCACTGTGCTGGAGGAGGTTGTACTTGAGTAGTACTTGAGTAGGGACAGGGAACTCTCTTTACTTTCTGCTCATTTTAGCATGAACCTAAAACGGCTCTAAAATAAAAAGTTTTATTAATTTCTTTCTTAAAAAAAAAAAAAGTGGTTGTAGAGCTATTTGGCTTTTCAAATATTTGAGTTCCTGCTTTGTGCTGTGCTGCATAATGCCTTCTGAGAGGTCATAGCCCAGTGGAAAAGTTCAGAATCTAATGGACTCTTCAGAAATCTTGAAAAAACAGTGGTTTCTGTTCTGGGCATAGTGGAATTTCTGATTTTCAGACCTAACTCTGCCATGTTTTCTGTCCTGAAGTCTTTCGGAACTTATAGTTTGGCCGGGTGTTACATACCTATATACTTGACAAATTCTTACCTCTTCAGAAAATGAGATAGTTTAAGTTTTGTCCTTTATTGATGCTAGAAGATAGGCATTGACTAGAGAAGTAAGTAAATAGAAATGTGATTTGCTATTTTGAGAGGATTGTTGTGTTTATTGTTCGTGTGTGTTCTTATTTTTTAGTACCAGGTACCATGATTAAAGACAATCATAATTTCTTTTTTAGGCATCTGAAAATTAGTGGTTTGGGCTCTAAACCTGTTGTTTATCTGAGAAAGTCATATGTTATGCATTATTTGATCTTTTCTTTTCTTGGCAAGGATAATTATGCTTGCTCATATTTGGGTTTTGTGCATACTAAGAGGACTTTTTAAAAACTTAATTTACTCTGAATAAGGAATATAATCACATGGTTCTGAAATTAAAGTTTGCATTGAACAGCCTGTTTCTACTCTGTCCTTGTCTTCCTTTCCCACAGCTTCTGTAGATGACCACTCTGTTTGCTGATCGTTCAGTGCTCTTTTTAAAAGCAAATATAAGCAAATACATTATTTTAGGAAGTTGGCTTTTTACTAGAAAGATGATATGGCTTATCATTCATAATCTGTTGCTTACTTAAAGAGCATGTCAGTACTTTCATAAGGATAAGGGTAAAAGTGGCAATCCCCATAACCAACCCTTGGTGTGGCTGATAAACCACCCGGAGATTACTTAGGAACTCCTTAACTCATCCTGAAAGGTAAATGGTGCAGGGGAGGCCAGAACCAAAATATTAGGTAACATTTATTGACAGCTTAATGTATATTATGCCAAGTTTACAAACTCTATGAAAAAGCATGTACACTTAGCATTCCCATTTTATAGATAAGTAAGTTGAGACTCTAGAGAGGTTAAGAAATTTAATTTAGCCCATGTAATTAATTAGTGACAGAATTCAAAGCTAAACTTTTTTTTAAATGATGAGCATTATCAAACATACAGAAAAGTAGAGAAAAAATAGTTTAATGAAATCCTGTGTACCCATCACTGAGATTCAGTCGTTGTTAACATTTTACATTTGCTTGATCTGTTGTTTTTTCCTTTATTTCTTAAGTATTTTGAAACAAGTCCTGAATGTTATGTGAATTTGCTCCTGTGTACTAAAGCATACATCTCTAAAAAATATAGATTCTTTCTTAAATTACGACAGTGCCATTTATTACACACCTCTAAGTAGCTAGAATGGTAAAAAAGTTGGCCCTGTGACCAAGGCCATCAATCAATTCAGCCTAAAGAGAACTCTCAGCAGTTTGGTTACGAAAGGGTGGTTTATTTTATGCAAGTGGTGGTTGTTCACAAGGACAGTGTGACTGACCCTTGCTGAGCTAGATAAAGGCTGGAGAGGCCCGTGGCAGCCCAAGCCCTGCTGGTAGTGAAGTGTGCCTTTAGGCTGAGTTCCAGTCCCCTTCTCTAACCACCAGCTGTAATTGACATAAAAACTTAGGTTTTTAAATTAATTATTCTGAGAGCTAAATGAAGCTATGAGCTTTAAATAGATTTTGCATTGGCTTTTGATGTGTGGTAGAATCTCTTCTGATGGACTCATAGCATTGAACTTGCACTTCTTGTTTAAAGGTCTTTGATTTGCGTCAGTGTCATCGGCAGATGCAGCAGCAGGCGGCCACTGCTCAAGCTGCAGCCGCTGCGCAGGCCGCCGCCGTGGCAGGAAACATCCCTGGCCCTGGATCAGTAGGTGGAATAGCTCCAGCTATCAGTAAGTATGCTTTTGGTACTTTGTTGTCAAGTGTAGTAGTTGGCACTTTATCTTGATTCACTCAGCTGATTAGTTACTTCAGGCAATAATGGAAACTAAAGTGTTCTTTTACTGGGATGATAACATTTTTGAATTAGCAAAAAACTGTTTTTCTGTAATAGTTGTCCTTTGTCTAGGACACTGTCTTCATTCTTTTTGTATCAAAAAGGGAGTATGGGATAAAGGAGAAAGGGGGTCATTGTTAGATTATATTGATCAATCTCCTGTTTTTTTGTTGATGCTTTTAATTCCTGCCTCACCAGCAAGGGTGGGTTGTAATCACCAATGTGCTTGGCTTTATTCTAGAAGGAGAGCATATTTCAAGTTCAGAATTAGGTACCTCTCCAAATTTTTTTTTAAGTACGCTAAGCATGGAGAGAAAACTTACGTGAGGGTGGTATTTTGATAACTTGTAGACTTTTTTTTAATTTTAGGGTAAAATTGAACTGTGTGCCAGGTTTCACACTGATGGGGAATTTTTTACTGCAGAGTTAAACTCCTGACTATAGACTTTTATGATGGAAACACGTGGCACCCATCTTCCACGTCTGAAGGCATAACTAGTGATTCATTCAACCCCTGTTCTTAACCTCTTCAGTGTGGTAAGCAAATCACACTGGCTAAGAAACTGCAGCGGCCCTGCAGGTTTCTGTACAGCACATGCAGACTCCTCCCACTAGTTTCACTGTGATATTGATGAATGGAGACTGACTATATGACTGTATGTTCTGACTGGAAAATTAGATGCAGAATCTCCTTTGTGACTTATGTTCAGGAGTTTACAGTGTAGAGGTAGATGAGGCATATTCCCTTAGAGAATTTGACTTTTTAAAAAATTTGAGCACCTAAACCATTAATTTGCTAGTGTTGATGTTATAAACATGCTTTTACTAAAGAGGCCAGAATTATTATTAAATTTCTCATTCTTATCTACTGCCCCCATTGAGTAATTGCACGGTACCTCTGTTACACTGTGAAATTGAGAGACAGACATCATCTGGGTCATCCAAGAAGTCTTAGTGGAACCAGGACTATTAACTGTCTCGTTATTAGTCATGTCTTTCATTGAACCAGGCTGTTTAGACAGACTAAGGTTCTTAGAACCAACCTGTGGACATGTGCTACCTCTTAAAAACAAGTTATTTTTTCACCTTCACCTCTCCTTCTAAAGAGAAAAATAGGTGGGGTGTTGGTGGATTGTGGTAATTTACTTTATAGTTGCTGGTAGCTAGAAGACTCCTGTGGAATGTGAATTGTCTTAACCAAAAGTTTTCAGTCCCTGTTGATAAAGCGTAGATCTACACTTAACTTCTTGGCACTTTGACAGAGAAGTTATATGCTGGGGAGAATGAAGTAAAGAAAGCTGGTCACTTTATTGATAAGGTGTAGGGAGGATGGAAGAGATCAGCCTGTCCCTCTGACGTCTTCCAAATCTTTTCTGTTAGGTTTGTCAGCTGCTGCCGGCATTGGTGTCGATGACCTTCGCCGTTTGTGCATACTCAGGATGAGTTTTGTGAAGGGCTGGGGACCGGATTACCCAAGACAGAGCATCAAAGAAACGCCTTGCTGGATCGAGATTCACTTACACCGGGCCCTCCAGCTCTTAGATGAAGTGCTTCATACCATGCCTATTGCTGACCCACAGCCTTTAGACTGAGGTCTTTCAGTGTTGGGGCCCTTAACATTGTCAGGATGGTGGACTATAAAATACAATCCTGTTTATAATCTGAAGATATATTTCACTTTTGTTCTGCTTTTTTCATAAAGGGTTGAAAAGTGTGTTTGCTGCCTTGCTCCTAGCAGACAGAAACTGGATTAAAACAATTTTTTTTCCTACTTAGAACTTTTCAGGCATGGCTCAGAGCTTGAAGATCAGGAAAAACACATTCTTATTAAATCTTTACCAGTTATGTATGAAGGAATCATTCCAGTGCTGGAAAATTTAGCCCTTTAAAATGTCTTAGAGCCTTTTATATGCAGAACATTGATACATGTGTTATTCTACAGAATAAATTCAATATTGCTGATTTTAAAGGAGAGAAGTTCTCAAAGTTAATTCACCTATGTTATTTTGTGTGCAAGTTGTTATTATTGAACATACTTTACTCCAAAATATTGTGCCATGTGGGTGAGTTAATTTTACCAAGAGCAACTTCACTCTGTGTTTAAAAAATAAGATAGTAATGTATTATATAACCTTTTATCCAAAATATTTTTTTGCAAGTTAAAACGAGTGAAGACGATTTCAATTCAGATGGTCTTGCAACTTCAGTTTTATTTTTGCCAAGGCAAAACACTAATCTGTGTGTATACTGGGAATTCCTTAAAATCACCCACAAAAATACACCATTTAAAATTTACACTTGTTATCCCTGTTCAGGGTAACTATTTGTCAAGAAATATTCTTTTGCCCTGTTATACAGTAGATATATTCTTTTATATTTCTAGGCACAAGGTGGTCACTACGGAGCCTAGAAGAGGAATTTCTTTCCTTCATTAATTCATAAGGAAAGGTTTTGTATTTTTAAAAACACTAAAGGCAGTGTCACTTCACCTAATATCTCACCATTCTGCAAAAGTGGCAATGCTTAAACTAAGTGAGTATTTTGGAAACTGCTAAATTCTATGTTAAATACTGTGCAGAATAATGGAAACATTACAGTTCATAATAGCTAGTTTGGATATTTTTGTACTTGATTTGATGTGTGACTTTTTTTTTTTCGTATACTGTTTAAATCATGTATGTTTTGACATTGTTTAAAATTCAGTTTTTGTATCTTGGGGCAAGACTGCAAACTTTTTTATACCTTTTGGTTATTCTAAGCCCTTTGCCATCAATGATCACATTAATTGGCAGTGACTTTGTATAGAGAATTTAAGTAGAAAAGTTGCAAATGTATTGACTGTACCACAGACACAATATGTATGCTTTTTACTTAGCTAGTAGCCTAAATAAAACCGAATCTCAACATACAAAGTTGAATTCTAGGTTTGGTTTTTAAGTTTTGTTTTCTTTTGCACTTTTGAGTTGAACCTCAGAAGCAAGATACCTTCTACTAAATGACAGGCAACAGCCAGTGCTATTGGACAGCTTTGGTTTCCCTCACACTCTGCCAGGACTTCCCCACAGACATTATGTATCGAGTGTAGAGTTGGTTGGGGTTTTTTTGTTTTGTTTTGTTTTATTTTGTTTTAGCTTTTATTTTACTGTAGCAAAATAGGCCTGATTGTCTACAAGGTAAATAGGTTGTCTACAGGATAAAATAGTGTGAAATAAAACCAAGGATTATCTTTCAGATGCTTTTGTGTTTTGCTTGGAGGGCCTTCTTAGGTGTAATAAGATTCTTGAAGGTGTGTTATAAGTATGAGATTTGAGAAACACTTAGAATAGTCATCCTTAAATGACTTAAACGAATAAGTCTTCTACTTCCTTGCTCAGAAGGTCATCTTCAGAAGACCATCCTAGGAGAACCACTGAGTTTGCTTATTGTGATTTAAACATAGATCTGGATCCAAGCTACATGTTTTTTTTTTTGTTTGTTTTAAAATATTTTCTCTGCCAAGCTCATTTGAACTCTTGAGTACTTACGGATACTTTTGTTAAAGACCAAATTTTAATCTGTAAAAGTTTGGTGATTTAAGTTTTATTGGCAGATTTTTTTAAAAAAGATCATCTTCATTCTCTAGAAATTGCTGACTTTAGGTCCATTTTACTGTGAATGAAGAATAGGAGTGATGAGAGATTTTTTAAATCCAGATTATTTGATTAGGATCATTTGATTAGCATGCTGTGATATAATCCGTTGCCTCCTTTTCTCCTTTGAGGAAGGTTTTCATGTTTAAATCGTCTGGGGAAAGTGTGTGGAAATATTTGCTAAAAAGTCTTTCTTTGAGGCCAAGCCACCTGTCTTGGTTTCTTTCTACTAAGAGCCATAATGTTAACTACCAGTATGTAGCATTACTTCTAGTTGTTAATTGCTTTATGTTTGTACCTAGATTCAGTCTTACGCTTCTGAGAAAACATCTAGTATGTTCATGATCAGTTATTTTTGAGAGCTTAGTTGTTAAACAGTATTTCCATTAGAGATAGTCATCTTTGATGAGTAAGACTCAAGAATCACTAGGTTTAAAATTTTATGGCTACTTTAGGGTAGAATAGTTTCTGCAGTTCTCAGAATCTGATTATTTTGAGGATATGGTTCCGGGTAGATTTTCTCCAGCTATTTCATATCTCAAAATGTTGAGCTTCAGTGCAAGCTGAATTGAGAGTTGAACCAAGTACCCTTCTAATCCAGTATGAGGCCATTCCACTTTGGCCCAGTGCCTTTCAGTGCTTTATCAAAGGGAATCCTAAAATGGTGTTGCCTTTATTTTCCAGGGAGTAGATTCTTTTGAGGGATATGCCCTATCTCATTTTTTATAGTGTGCTACCCCTGGTATACAAAGATAATGATAATAAATCACTGCCATATAACCTTGTTTTTCTAGAAACACTGCTCATTTGTATTGACCTACCCACCAAATAGGTCTCTTGTCCCATCCTTCCTGTAGTCATTGTAGGTTCACAGGTTAGGTGGTCTAGTTTAAGGACTACCATCCTCGAATTATCCAAGGAAACTGAATACATGTTAGCTGTGTTGTATTTCAAAGTTAAAAACCCATTTTTGTGGGGGAAGGGTGTGGTATAAAGGGGGGTATTTGTAATAGAAATTTTGAAGGTAAAATAAAATATCCTGTCTTCCAGATGGTAAACATCTTACTTTTACAAGTTTATTGCAGGTATCTTTTTGACTATGCCCATCTGGAAAAGGGAAATTTTACATTGTCCCATGGTGCTCCTCATGCATATATGGAGGTTAAGGAATATAAGGTGAAATATTTCTACTCGTGGTTTGGTGGTAACTGGTTAATAGTTACTCACTAGCTATTATGCAAAATTAGATTAGTTCAGATCTTTTTTAGAACCTTTTGGAAGAAGCAGTTTTATTCTGACTAGGGCAGAATCCTTTTTGGTGATAGTTTCTATAGTTCTCCTCATCATTAAGTCATTTTACTGGCATTTTATTTAACGCTAGCAGATTGGGAAGATGATGAATTTTAGGTTACTAAGGTAAATGAGTATATGAAAGCAATTATCTGCAAAATCACTTAACTTTTTTGTAGAGGGGGCTTGGCTAAGACTAGCAGATAATAGCATGAAGAAATGCTGTTTTTTTCTTCCAGTTTTCAAAACTCCTTACTACACTATTTCACTTGATCTTTATAGTAACTCTGTGAGAGGGGGTTAGAGGGAAGGAAATGCTTTTTTTTTTCTTTCTAAAGGCAGACCTCATCTTGTCACAGGTAGCTCTCTGTGAATAGTTGCCTAAATTCTGCTTTGCAAAGATTACAGAAAAGAGGCTCTGAGAATCTTTTGTGCAAGCCTTTCCATTTTTTTCTGACAACTAGGTAACTTCTCCCAGGATGTATCAGGAAGGATGTATATGGTTAGTGGCCGCATTCACAGAAGCATCCTCGGCTTGGCCTTGTCCCTAAGCACTTGTGCCAGTGCTTCCAGCTGTTGATCTTGTTTATCTGCTGTCACTGTGGAATGGAATTTTCTGCATTACCCAGACTTGCCTTATTTAAGCAGTAAGCCTTTTTATTTTAGCCATTTTGGGGATGGAGTTATTAATGTGTATATCAGAGAACATACTAGATACAGTGTTTTTTTGTGTGTGCCAACCTGTCTTTGGATGTCAGGGGCTGCTAAGGTTTTGCAGACTGCTATGGTTTTGAATGTTTACCTTTTTTCTTTTTTACACAGTACCTTTCAGTATTCTCCCTTTCTGAGAGGTCACTTCGTGTGTAGCTCCCCTTGTAGTTTCTTCTTCGCTTTCTGATTCGTTTTTCCAACTGCTTGGGCAAGAAACCCAGATAACCAGACTTAGAACTACCTTTAAAACACAAGGACAAATTGGGACAGGTCCCAAGAAACTTTCCTGTAAAGTACTGAAAAGGCCTTCAGTGCTTTGGTGTCTGACATCTGTTTGACTGCTTAGAATGATTCCTGATTCTTTGCTGAGTTCAGGTAGTTGAAATAGGGAGAAGTGGGTCAGATTCATATTTTCTGCCTTTGAAAGATTTTGAAAGATTTTGTTGCTTCCATCTCAGTGCTGCTCGTACAAAAACTGGGGTTACAGGGGTTACTAAATTATCATCAGTAGTCAGAGGCATGCCTTGCCTAGAGGATACCAGCAAAAAAACAAACAAACAAAAAAAAAAAACAAACAAAAAAAACCTAAATGAACAACAAAAAACAAACCTTAGGAAATGAGAGGGTTGTTTTTGTTTTGTTTTGGTGTCCCCTTTTGAGTCCTATCTTGGGGCTTTCCTCCTCTACAGATATTTTTGACCTATAGGTGCCTTTATGAGAATTGAGGGTCTGATATCCTGCCCCAAGGAGTAGCTAAAGTAATTGCTAATGTTTTCAGGGATTTTAACATCAGACTTGAATGAATGAATGAAGCATTTTCCTCCCTGCCCCCTCTCCCTCCCACCCTCCTTCCTTCCTTCCTTTCCTCCCTCCCTCCCTCCTTCCCTCCCCCCCTCCCTCCCTCCCTCTGTCTTTCTTTCATAGGAAGGACTGAGGTGAAGACAATCATTTCTGTCTATTGATGTGGATAGTTTTCAGTGTATTTAAGATGCTTTCACAGTAAGACTCAGAGCCCATGTTCTTATTCAGCCTAAAACTGGTGGCTCTGGGCTGGCACCAGGTACACTCTGGTTTGCACTCTGCCACTGATTTGATGTATGACCTTGAGCAGGTCATTTCCCTTCTCTGGGCCTCAGTTGCCTCATCTGTAAAATGAGGGAGTTGGACTAGATGTGTTCTAGCTCCGAAATTTAAGTGACCTTGCCTACCTCGCAGCAGTTTTTGATTTCTTCCTTAGTTTTGCTCTGCTGTTTGAAGGGGCTTTTTACTTACTTCCATGTTATTCAAATGAGATTAGGCTTGATATTTTATTACTATTCTCCAATGGACAAGAAGTTACATAGTATGTCCTTGAGACTTAAATTTAACCAAAGGCCTAGCACCACCTTGCAATAAATACCTAGAAAAAGAAAAAAAAAAAAAAAAACTGAGAGGAAGGGAAAAGCCTTCATTCTCTTTTCCCATCATCTAGATTAAAGGTTTCTTAAGGCTTTTTTTTTTGAGTCATGGCATTCTACCTTTTGGGCTGGTGTGTGTGTGACAGCATCCTCTTAATGCTGTGTGCTGGTGATTTTTTTTCAACTAAAATGAAATTGAAAACTTACTGTAAATGCCTAATGATATTAGAGGTCATTACTTCTGGTCTTTGGTTTCTTATCTCTTTTATAAGTTGAAAACAGGGGAATTCCTCTGAACCACATCAATTAAAATGGTTCATATGATAGAAGAAAACCATACCAGTGGATGATCATTCACTTTATTCTTGGCTCTTTTTGGGTCCATTTTGATTAGAATACTTTTGGGTGGAGCATTCCTTTCAGAGTACTTTTCTGGCCTATTCTTAGATGAGTATCATTAATGAACTTGTCTTTTTCAAGGACCTTGAGGACCTTCCTTGGGGGTGGGTTAAGGGTGGGGGGTTGGGGAGTCCTGGTAGAGGCCAGCTCTGTGATAGCTGGAGAGGAAGGGATGAAACCAACTGCTGTTGCTATGGCTGCTTGTCATTGATAGAAGGACTCATGGGCTTGGATTGGTTGAAAGGCTAAACATGGAGTTGACAGACTTCCTCCACATATTGGGTTCTGGCCAATGTCTTGGACATGTGATTTAAGGGAAAAGTGTGAATGCTTGTAGATGATGAAAACCTGGTGGGCTGCTGAACCATTGGAGGAAGTGACTGGGGGGTGGGGACTTATTTGGTCATGGTATTTCCCAACTCTGTCTCCTCCCCTAAAATCAGAGGAATGCAGCTATGCCAAAACCCAGAGAAGAGCCACACTTAGCTTCTGCTTTTGGGAAAACTGGTCAGCTAAAGCTCCGGTAGTTCCTTTGTGGCTTTCTGTATACTTTTGCCTGGTTGAAGTCTGTGGCTAAGAAATAGTTGAACCTTTCCTGAGAACTCTGTAACAAAGTATGTTTTTGATTAAAAGAGAAAGCCAATTAAATCATTATGTGCTCATTCTTTTTCTTAAGCTTGTGGATGTCTTGAATCTGAAAAGAGTTCCTGATCACTTAGAGAATTCTCAAACTTGAGGACAACAGTTTGCCTTCGCTGCTTTGTGACCGTTGAAATGGAAAATACAGCATTTCAGATATGCCCACGGAAGAACAGTCCCCATTCTCTTCTCATTTCTAAAAGGCGAGGGTGGAGAGATGGCAGTAGAAGAGGTGGATGCTAGAGGATTATGAGAACCAAGACACTTAAGGGAGAGGGGGACACTGAAAACTAGAGACCCTGTCATCGCCCATCTAAGGATTAAGGAAAGCCATTTCCCCCTTTCCCCCAGCTGCCTCTTCTGTGAAATGGGGGTCAAGGTAGCGGGGAGGGGGTCAGATAAGGTGGCTCTATGGCAATGGATTATAAATTTCATGAGCAAATCAATATCTTCTTTCTGATCCTGCTGACGTGAATTCCAGGGACGTTTATTAGGCTGAGAGACTTGTTCTCACCTGATCTAAAGTTTACAGGATTTTATTTTAGACTAGAACTTGAAGGGGGTACTCGTTTGGCATTCTTTGGGGGAAATATAAACCTTTCTTTGTAAAGCACTGACGTATGAAGGGCAGTTGTATGTATTCATCTCTGCTCTCTGCTCTTGACCCTTGACTCTTTATGCTTATCCTGCTCATCAAAACTCTCACAAACCCCAAATCCCCTCAGACCCTTCTTACCCTGTGATAAATTGCAGTGCCCTTTCCCCTCACCCCTTTCTGTTCTAAAAGAATTTTTTTTCTTTTAGCTCTGGCCATACTTTGGGGGTGGCACCCACTTCTGTATTTTGATGTTGGTCTGTTGAGCCACCACTTGGAGCTCATGTTGGACGAGCTGGATGTTGGAACCCTCCAGATGGATGGACAGAATGGGTTCAGAAGGTCAGAGAACTTGTCTCCGGCAGATGTACCTTAAAAGAGTGGCTAAAGGAAGTTCTCTAAACAGAAAGGAAATGATTAAAAAAAAAAAAAAATCTCAGGAAGAAGGAAAAAACATGGTAAGCATAAATATGGACAAATACAGTAGACTTTCCTTTTCATCTTAATTTTTCTAAATTTGATCGCTGAAATCAAACATTGCTGAAATCAAAGCAAAAATCTTATCACTGCCTAACATAATTCTAAATATGTATAAAGGAAATATTTGAAACTACTGAAAAAGCTTTATAAAGAGAGACAAATACTACAGATAAAATGGAATTCTAAAAAAAAGTTCAAGTAACTTAAAATGAGGCAGGTATAAAAAACAGAAGCAAAAAATAGAATGAGAAAATAAAATGGCAGACTTAAGCTTTAATGTGTCAATAATTAAATGTAAATGGTCTAAATATACCAATTAAAAGTCATTGGCAAGCTATTGGCAGGTTAAGAAACATGATCCGACTATATACTGCCTACAGGAAACGTTTCAAATATAATGATGTAGACAAGCTGAAAGAAAAAGTATGGAACATATATATCAAGTAAAAATTAAAGAAAAGCAGGAGTGGCTATGTTAATATCAGATAAAAGATTCCAAAGCAAAAAACAAAAAACAAAGGGACATTATATAATGATAAAAAGGCCAATCCATCAAGAAGATACAGTAATCCTGACTGTGTGTATACCAAACCAGGAAGCTGCAAAATGTGCGAAGCAAAAAGTGATAGGACTGAATGGAGAAATAAATCTGCAACTGTAGTTGGGAACTTCAACATCTTTTTAAACAACTGATAGAACAACTAAAGTCATCAAAGATGTAGAAGCCATCCAACAACACTACCAAACTGCATATGCTTTTCTTTAAAAAAAAATTTGTTTTAAATGTCTATTTTGGGGGGGGAAGGAAGGGCAGAGAGAGAGAGAGAGAGAGAGAGAGAGAGAGAGAGAGAAAATCCCAAGCAGGCTCCATGCTGTCAGCACAGAGCCCAACACAGGGTTCAGTCTCACGACTGTGAGATCATGATCTGAGCCAAAATCAAGAGTCAGATGCTTAACTGACTGAGCCACCCAGGCACCCCTAAAATGCACATGCTTTTCAAGTGAAAACACAACATATACCAAGATAGACTATATCTTGGATAGACCCAAAACTCAACAAAGTTTTAAAAATTGAAATCATAACAGAGTATTCTGACCACAGTGCAATCAAACTGGGAATAAATAATAAAAGGAAAATCTCCAAACACATAGAAAAAGGAGCACACTTCTAAACAATCTATGGGTTAAATAAGTAATTTCAAGGGAAATTAAAAAAACAAACTAAGCTGAATGAAAAGTGAAAATATATTGATATTTGTGAGATACAGCTAATGCAATAATGAAAGGGAAATTTATGGCACTAAATGCAACCATAGAAGAGGAAAAATCTCAAATCAGCACCCCAGGCTTCAACTTCAAACACCTAGAAAAACCCAAAGCAAGCAAGTAAGCAGAAGGAAGGAAATAAAGAGCAGAAATCAATATAGTTGAAACAGAAAAACAATAGAAAATATTAATGAAACAAAGAGCTGGTTCTTAGAAAAGATTAGTAAAATCAACATACCTCTAGCAAGATTGACAAAAGAGAAGATACAAGTTACCAGGATGGGGAAATATCACTTCTAGACTCTGGAAACATCAAAAGGATAATAAGGGAAAACACAAATTTGTCAACTTCCATGATTTCGATATCTAATTTTCAGCAATTTGTTGAAAAGCAAACTATCACAACTCACCCAATATGAAATAAATTATTTGAATGGCTCTATAGCTATGAAGGAAATTAAATTCATAATTATAAAATTCCCCAAAAGAGGGGCACTTGGCTGGCTCAGTCAAAACAGCAAACGACTCTTGATCTTGGGGCTGTGATCCCGAGCCCGTGTTGGGTATAGAGATCACTAAAAAAATAAATAAAATTAAAAATTAAAAAATCCCCAAAATGAAATCTCTAGTCCCAGGTGGTTTCACTGGAAATTCTACCAAACAAAGAAATTTAATACCAACTACCCAGTCTTTTCCAGAAGTGAACACTTCTTAATTCACTTTATAAAGCTAGTATTCTCCTGCTACAGAGCCAAAGACAATGCAAAAAATATCCCTCATGAATATGCATGCAAAGAGATCCTTGACGAAATATTAGCAAAACGAATTCAGCAACATATAAAACATACAGTGGTTGCCAGGGACTGAAGAGGGGATGGGCTGTGAGGGCACTGGATGTGAATGTAAGAGACGGATCCTTGTGGTGATGGAAATGTGTACCTTGACTGTACCTTGTGTTACTGTCCTATAGTTTCTATAGCCTCCCCAGTAGTTTCTATGGGGGGTTTCTCTGTATAATTCGTACAGCTGCGTGTGATCTATATATTGTTTCAAAATAAAAAGTTTAACTTGAAAAAGTCATTACTGAGTGGGTCCAGCTCCAGGATTGGGGCTTTGGGCCCCTAACAGAGTGTGCACCCAAGCAGCTGCTGCCTCCCATTTCTCCTGAGCTAAGGCGAGAGGGGTCTTGAGTGGCGAACCCTGCAAAGTTCCCATGGGAAGCATACAATTCTTAGAACCCACTGTTCAGTCTCCCTCCCCGCATTCTACATCCTCTTTTAACTGTCCCTCATCTGATGCTTAGTACTATATTGTCCACTTAAAACATTTGTTCAGAGGGTAGATCTCAGTGTTTAGTGTTATCACAGTAAAATAAAAAAAATTTAAGTCATTTCTACAATATTTATAATGAAATAGTCAATGATCTTTTAAGAAATTAAAAAGCAGGGGTGCCTGGGTGGCTCAATAGGTAAAGCGTCCAGCTTCGGCTCAGGTCATGATCTCATGGTTTGTGAGTTCGAGCCTCACGTCGGGCTCTGTGCTGACAGGGTGGAGCCTGGAGCCTGCTCCGGATTCTGTGTCTCCCTCTCTCTCTGCCCCTCCCCTGCTCGCTCTCTGTCTCTCTCAAAAATAAATAAACATTTTAAAAAAAGAGCAAGTATTTTAATCTATACTTAATGATTTCTGGTGACTTTCATCCTTTTGTGTAGATTTGAGTTTCCATTTAGCATATCTTCTTTATGCCTCAAGAATTTCCTTATTTCTTACAGCACAGCTCTGCTGGCAGTATGTTTTCTCAGGTTTTGTTTGAGAAAGTTTTGGTTTCATTTTTGAAAATTCCACTGAATAAAGAATTCTACGCCGACAGTATTTTCTTTTAGCACTTTAAAGATTTTATTGCATTGTTTTGTGGGTAAAGATGAATTTGTGTGTCAACTGAAAGAATGTGTCACTAAGAGAAGTAACACAGGGAATTAGGTCTACTAAGCAGGAATCACCTCTCCAAAAACAAATAACCAAAGTACCTAGGGCTGGACAAGGCTTCCATTTCAACGCCTGTGTTAGTGACTAGAGCGGGAAACTCAGTCTTCATTGCTAAGCTCAGAACATCCCCTCCAAAACCAGCTTTTCACCCAAGCAGGGCTGCCTCTTCCAGACCACAGGATCCAACCAGAGAAGCCACACTCCATGCTGATGCTAGTAACCCAGGATCCCTGGGGGCTTACCAGGAGGCCAGAGGCCAAGAGGAGGAGGGGACTGGAGTTCTTGCTCATGGCTTATTTGTCACTCTCTGAAGTCTTCCTGTTGCACGTACTTGGCACCTCAGCTAATAAACGGGGGTGGGGGGGGGTCACACTTCTACATTCCCACCTGCTTGGAACTATTTCTGGCTTTCCTATTCAGTTTCATGGGTTTGCCTATTCCTGTGTTATTAACATACTATTTAAATTCCTATGGCTTTATAATTTAACACATGTGATGTAATATATGGTATGTCAATATTTAATAATATATTTAGAATCTCTGAATAGGTAAGAATATATTTTAAATCTTGCAGGGCTAATGCATTCTCGTAGAAGATCCTAATGCACATAGAGTACAGTACTAGAAACTTGTTTAAAAAAATGTTTTATTTATTTTTGAGAGAGAGAGAGAGAGAGAGAGAGAGAGAGAGAGACAGAGGATGAGAGGGGCAGAGAGAGAGAGAGAGGGAGACACAGAATCTGAAGCAGGCTCCAGACTTTAAGCTGTCAGCGCAGAGCCCGATGCAGGGCTCAAACTCACGAACCATGAGATCATGACCTGAGCCCAAATCAGATGCTTAACCCACTGAGCCACCCAGGCGCCCCTAGAAACTTCTTTGCTGCTTACCTCCTACTTCATTTCTCTCCCTAAAGCTAACTAACTCTCCACAGATGTTTTATATCCTTCGATCTTTCCAATGTTTTTTCAATGTATATTTATACACACAGTTTATTTTCTGCTCACACCAACGAAATTATAATACAACATTTTATTAGCTATAAGATGTCATCAATAATAATATACACACATACTACCAAGAAGAGAATATACTGTAGGTAAACTGACACAGTGCTTGCTTTTCACTTATTTTTTTAAATGTTTATTTTTGAAAGAGAGAGAGAGTGGGCAAGGGAGAGGCAGAGAGAGAGGGAGAGAGAGAGAGAGAGATTGAGAGAATCCCAAGTAGACTCTGTGCTGTGAGCATAGAGCCCCATGAGGGGCTTGAACTCACGAACCGTGATATCGTGACCTGAGCTGAAATCAAGAGTCAGACGCTCAATCAACTGAGCCACCCAGGAGCCCCTTCACTTAAAATTTTTATATTTATTGGAAGTTTAGACTTATTTACACATAAGAAAATTTTGTTTGTATTATATCTCATGTCCATACATTAAACGGAAACATAAATAAGTTGGTTCAGGTGTTTGCTAAATTTCTGAATGTTCAGAATCTGATTTCTGAATCTCTTCTGACCCTAAACTGCCCATGACTGGTTTATACACTGTATCCTCCCGTGCATCATCAAGAACCTTGTGATGCAGCATTTCTTAAAAGACTACTTTGCTACTGTCTCAGGGAGTTTCTTCCAGATTGCTAATCCCTTCCCCAGTTGTTGATACTGCACTTTCTTGGCCTACCCAGGAGTTAACAGAAAGTTGTTAGGTGGTAGGGGTCATGTTCTTCCATCAAATAGTCCATAAGTGTTTATTTTTTTTATTTGAAGAGAGAGAGAGCACATGTGCAAGTGAGCAGGGGAGGGACAGAGAGAGAATCCCAAGTAGGCTCCATGCCATCAGCACAGAGCCCGACAGGGGGCCTGATCTTACAAACCGTGAGATCATGACCTGAGCCCAAATCAAGAGTCGGATGCTTAAGAGCCACATGGGTGCCCCCTTAAATGGTTTTGTTACCTGAAATTTTCAGGGTTTATGTATGCTCGGGCAACATAGCTACATCTCGGCTGGTACTGGGCCAATAGCACTTAAAACAAGCCATTCATTGTAAGGTGAATGTGTGGAAATGTGTTAAGATGTGTGTCTCAGAATCAACTGATAAAATATGACATGTCCGTATTTTTCTGCAACTTCCTTTTCTCACCTAATGACATGTGCAGGAGATCTCATGTTCATTCATATAGACCCGCTGAAGATTTTACATGTAAACACTGTGGTATTTTACAGTATATTCCATATACTGCAGTCTGTCTAAACCCTGTTCTAACCCGAAAAACAATCCAGTGAAGTAATGGGTAGAACACATGAACAGACACTTTCCCAAAGAAGACATCCAGATGGCCAACAGACACATGAAACGATGCCCAACGTCACTCATCATCAGGGAAATACAAATCAGAGCCACACTGAGATGCCACCTCACACCAGTCAGAGTGGCTAAAATGAACAAATCAGGAGACTATAGATGCTGGCGAGGATGTGGAGAAACGGGAACCCTCTTGCACTGTTGGTGGGAATGCAAACTGGTGCAGCCACTCTGGAAACAGTGTGGAGGTTCCTCAAAAAATTAAAAATAGATCTACCTTATGACCCAGCAATGGCACTGCTAGGAATTGACCCAAGGGATACAGGAGTGCTGATGCACAGGGGCACTTGTACCCCAATGTTTATAGCAGCACTTTCAACAATAGCCAAATTATGGAAAGAGCCTAAATGTCCATCAACTGATAAATGGATAATGGAAGATGCAGTGTATATATACAATAGAATAGTACTTGGCAATGGAGAAGAATAAAATCCCGCCATTTGCAGCAATGTGGATGGAACTGGAGGTTATTATGATAAGTGAAATAAGTCAGTCAGAGAAAGACAGATACCGTATGTTTTCATTCATAGGTGGATCCTGAGAAACTTAACAGAAGACAATGGGGGAAGAGAAGGGGGAAAAAAGTTACAAACAGAGAGGGAGGAGGCAAACCATAAGAGACTCTTAAATACAGAGAACAAACTGAGGGTTGATGGGGGGTGGGGAGAGGGGAAAGTGGGTGATGGTCATGAGGAGGGCACTTGTTGGGATGAGCACTGGGTGTTGTATGGAAGGCAATTTTGACAATAAATTATATTTTAAAAAGTAAATAAACCCTGTTCTAGTATAGATACCTGTCTTGTTTCTAAATAGTATGAAACTGCTACCCTAATTATCTTTCACCATGGATATTTCTCTAGGATAGATATTTAGAAGTAAAATTGTTGTTGGGGCGCCTGAGTGGCCCAGTCGGTTAAGCGTCCAGCTTCAGCTCAGGTCAGGTCAGGTCCTGGTTCATGAGTTTGAGCCCCGTATCAGGCTCTGTGCTGACAGCTCAGAGCCTGGAGCCTGCTTCGGATTCTGTGTCTCCCTCTCTCTGTGCCCCTTCCCGCGCATGCTCTGTCTCTCTCTCTCAAAAATAAACACTAAAAAAAATTTTTTTTAAAGAAGTAAAATTCTTGGATTGAAGTGCCTGCCCACTTAAAATTCTGAATTGTCCCCCAGAAGGCCTTATCATTTGCAAGTCTTAACAAATATTTGAGTGTCTGTATTCCTCATCCTTTACCACAATGGACTTTCTCAACTTAGAAATTGTGCCAATAACACTGGATTAAGAGTGATCTCTTGGGGCACCTGGGTGGCTCAGTCGGTTAAGCGTCCAACTCATGGTTTCGGCTCAGGTCGCGATCTCACAGTCTGTGAGTTTGAGCCCCACATCAGGCTCTGAGCTGGCAGCGCAGAGCCTGCTTGGGATTCTCTCTCTGCCCCTCTCTCTGCCCCTTCCCTGCTTGTCTCTCTCTCTCAAAATAAATAAAATATAAAAGAAAAAGAGAAGAGTGATGTTGTGATTTACTTTGCATTTCCCTGATTACTAATAAGATAAAAAGCTTTTGTATATTTATGGTCCACTTACTTTTTGGTGAGTTGCGTGTGCCTAATCTAGTTGTCATTTTAAAATGTATCAGTAGAAGCTTTTATCTACTCTGTATCTGGATATTTATCCTTTGCCTCTTGTATATCTTTAAACGCTTTCTCCCAGCCTGACCCTTGATGCTTTCACTTTTGTTATTGCTCCCAATGTTTACTTGAAACTTTGAGTTGATGGAGTCAAATCTCTCAGAAATTTCCATTACAGCTTCTCTATAGCTTGCTTAGGAAAGCCTTCCCAATTCAAAGTTTACATAAATATTTTTCTACTGTTTTGTGATACTGTAGTGCTTTACAGGCTGTATGGTTATCTACTTATCTTAGGCATTTAATTCAGTTGTAATTTATATATGATGTGAGGTTTCGAGATCTTTCATTTTTTTCCAAAGGGATACCTACCTGATTCCACACCGTTGATTAAATAAGCCATTTAGTCACTGATTTATTTCTTGGTGTGCCTCCTTTATCATGCACAAAACGTCCACACGTGTGTGTGTTCAGTTCTGGGCCCATTATTACATTCCATTGATCTGATTAATCTATCTGTATCCTTGCGTCAATACCAGGAACGTTCTTCTGGCTTTAAAATATTCTTTAATGCCTCCAGGGTACATCTCCCCTCATCGCTTTTCTTTCTCTGGGTGTAGGAGCAGGCATGTCCTGCCATTAGAGCTACCTACAGCAGATTTGAGGGAACACCCTGTCGTGGCAGGTTCCCAGAGAAATGACGACTGGTATTAGTTTTCCATTGCTGTGTAACAAATTATCACATACAGAGCAGATGAAAATAACACCCATTTGTTAGCTCAGATTTTCCGTGGTTCAGGAGGGAGTCTAGCACATTTTAGCTGGTTTCTGTGACATAGAACATAACCTAATCAAAACCAGCGTCTTCACAGTCTCAGGGATTATTCAGAGAAGGTACACCTGGAGTGCAGGAAATGTTGGGGTCCACCTTACAATTCTGCTTTTCATGTCACCTGAAAGGGGTGCAAAAGAGAGACTTCTTACATCGGATAAGAAGTTATACTTGATCACTATTCTATGCTGGGCACAGGCATTTTGCGTGTGTGTGTGTGTGTGTGTGTGTGTGAAGTACCTCCAAAGAAGCCCAGGTAGAGTTTCCACAAGGAGCTCATAGTCTGATAGTCTTAGCAGTTAAAGGGTGCTGGGCCACATGACTTTCTCGATGTCTTCTCTTTCCTAAGGAAACGTCTCCAGCAACCTCATCTATTTCTCATAGGAAATGGCCTCTAGACTTCTCTCCATTACTTGTCTCCTGCTGAGCAGGAGTGGAGAAAACAGGGCAAAGACACAAATTTGCTTCAGGCCAAGGCAGCAGGCAGGCAGGGCCTTAACTGAAGGGCCACCAGGGTCACCAGTGTTCTGTGAAGGAAGCTGGAGGATCAGGGAAAACTTCCTGAGGGAGATGGACTTTGAACGTGGCCTTGAACACTGGGGAGAATCTCAGCGGGACACAGGAAGGGTGATTCCAAGAATGGCACAGCAAGGCATGGATGTCGAAGCCTGTGGGCATTTCCTGGAAGGGCCAGGAGCAGTGTGCAGGGAGCCCCGAGGGCGAGGAGCCGGGAGGAATGCAGAGGCCGGTCTGGCCTACGAAAAGGCAGAGGAGTTCGACTTCCATGAGGATGCCAGATCAGCTTGACTTGTTTTGACATTAGAATGTTTTTTTGCCACTGCCTGGGAGGGAGAGGCTATATTCCAAGGTAATATTCCATGTCAACACCTAACATGAAGAGAGCGAACGAGAAACACAGGAACTTAAGCCTGAAGTAAACGCAAGCATTCCCGAGACCACCAAAGCATCACTGATGAACTAATGGACAGGAGTCACGGCTGAACCAAGTACATCTTTGGAAGGCGGCATCACCTCATAAACGCTGCCAACCCTTTGCTGGCTGTGACAAACCAAGCCCTGGGAACTTCGGTTTTAACTGAGTCAGACCACAAGCACTGGTTATGGGCTGAATTGTGTCCCTCCCCAAAAGATATGCTGAAGTCCTAACTCCTGGGACCTGTGATTGTGACCCTCTTTGGAAATAGGGTCCTTGCAGATGTGATCTGGTTAAGACGAGGTCATTGGGTGGGGCCCTGATCCAATTGGGCCAGTGTCCTTATACATGGAAGAGGAGAGACAGGCTGACACATGAGGAGAGGGCCACGTGAGGACGGAGGCACCCAAGAGACGCATCTACAAGCCCAGGAACGCAGAGCATCGCCAGAGGCAAGGAAGGGTTCTCCCCTACAGGTTCCAGAGGGACCACCCGGAGTTTGGACTTCTGTGACAGAACCGTGAAAGAGTAAGCTTCCGCTGCTTTGAGCCACCTGGTTCATGGTGCTTTGTATGGCAGCTGTAGGAAATTAATACAATGTTCATCTGTCCATTCTTCAAACATGTCACGTGTGCCTGCTGAGCCAGGCTCTGTATGGGGTGAGAGGCTGGCAGCACGGGCCACGGTGTCCCTAAGGGAACCCACCGAGAATGGGAGCCTCAATCGGGAAAGATAAAGGCTGAGGGGCATATGGGACGGGATGGCAGCGAGGCTGCGAAACCACCCAGGACAAGTTAGAGCAGCAGGACTTTGCTGATCGCTTCCTGGGGTCCTGGAGGTGCCATTGTTTGGCTCACCGAGGACCAGCAAAAAGGGGTGCTCAGGCAGGAGGGGGAGTAATGAGCAGAATGTACCCAGGGTGAAGCGCCTCTGCGGTAATCTTTGCACAGTTTACATAAATCAGCTGCCAGGAGCTGGAGCCTGTCTGTCCTAGCGGAGGGTCTTGGTGACTGTCAGATCTTACACCTTCTTTAAGTTTCAGTTTCTTTACCTGTACAACACTGATAGGCATACTTAACGTCTGAGGTTTGACATGGGGCAAAAAGGAGAACAACGAGTGTAACTGTACTTAAAAATGTGCCTGGTGCACAGGAAGGGAAAGCCAGTATGTTTGGGGGATGCCCCTTTACCTTTTTGATGTCCAGTGTGTCACTGTACCCACTGGAGGAGGGCTGCTTTGAGGTCCTCCTTCCTGCACTGGTGACCTCCTCCCCTCACCGGTGCAGCCTCTGCCATCTGGGACGTGTCCTGGGAGCCCCTAATCTGGCCCCAGGCAGACTGTTGCTCCAAACTTTGGGGCTCCGGCTGCCAGATTTCAGGTACAGGGCAAAACCTTTGCCAGGTGACAGACAGCATGAAGCAGAGGACCCCTGGGTCTCCTGGAGGGGGATGGGAGGGGGGGGGGGGGGGAGGAGAGAGGGTCTTTTTCAGCACCGGCTTTGAATTCCCACAGATCTGTCAACAGGAGCCAGGCGAAGGGGTTGGGTAGATCGGTGTTTACTGGGAGACCAACAAGTAGTCAGGGGACAGGTATCCTGGGGGGATGGCGGGGGGAGACCGGCGTCAGAGGCGTGGCCAGTGGGACCCTGGCACCGAGCCGGCTTGTCCCCAGGAGGGGCGGAGGAACGGGGACCAGCGGCCTGGGGCGAGCTGGCAGGGGACAGAGGAACGCAGGCAGTGGCGGGGAGTGGATGGAAGGAGGGAAGGGCCCACCCGGGAATAGGTAGAGAGGCCTGGAGGCGCCTCTCTGGGCTTTCCGCTTCCTGAGATGACCACTAGGTGTCGCCATTGCCCCGCGAAGCCAGCCGGAGCGGCGGTCCTTTGAGGCTCCTCCCTCTCCTCCTTCCCCGGCAGTTCCCAAGTTAGACTTGGTCCTGCAAAGATGACACGCGCCGAGTCCCAGCCTTGAGTCGGATGCCAGAGGCCTGTGCAGAGTGAAGCGGGCCAAGCCCACCTGTTGACCCCTGAGGCCTGGGAACCAGACCGACTCTGATGCTCTTGATACCCGAATTTTTGCATGTTAAGGATGTTGAATTTGATGCTGCAAAGGGCTCCTTGGGAGATTACCTGTGTGACAGCGGTCGTATTTAGTCTACAAGACCCTGGGTCCTGCAGATGAACTAAGCCAGGCCCTTAGTTGCCAAGGATCTGGAAGGTGGTGGTGTAAGCTCTGCTCAGGACATAGACCCCCCCTCCCTGGGACCGTCCAACTTGGAGGCCTGCGGGTGTCCTGGGCCCCTTCCCTTCCTGGGGCCCAGGGGGCGCTCCTCAGGAGCGTTGGGTCAGAAGCTTCCCCGCCGCATGCTAGTGGCTTGGGTTTCAGAACATCAGAAGGAAAGTTGTTACCCCCCACCCAGCATCGGCTCTCCAAAGAGCCCCTGTGGCTGAAAGGCTGCGGGAGCCCCCCTGCACATGGGGAGCTGAAGCCAAAGAGGAAATTCTACAGCCAGGCCCAGGCGGCATGAAAATAACGACGATGCCCAGGAAGACTTACATTTAGTAAGCACTTACTGTAAGCCAGGCACTGTTGTAAGCACATTACCTATAATCACTGACTTAATCCTCATGAAGACTTTATAAAGGAATCTGATCACTTTCGTGCAGATGGGGGGGGGGGGTAGGTAGTGAGGCACAGAGATCTTAAGTCTCTCTGTGACTCAGTTTCCTGAAAAGCCAACAGTTTTGAAGGAAAGTGCCCTAAACACCCCATGTGAAGAGAGTTAACTGACCTGTGGCTCCAGAGGAAAGATTCCCCCCACCCATCCCCCCACCATGTGAGCCATAAATTATTCTACTGAAATAGAAGGCAACTTCATGAATAAGTGGCAAAGTGTAAGGGTGAGACCAGGAAAATGTTTTTTTTGGGGGGGTGGGTAGTGCGGGTTGTATACTCTGCGGTGGGAAGTGAGCATTAGAAAAACTGCTGGAGAGAGCCTGCGGGCTCTAAGGAGCTGCCCGGGAATTTTTCACTTAAAGCGCCCCCTGGTGGTAAGGGCGCGCAGTGCCGCCGCCTTGGCAAAGTTCCTCGGAGGTCAGCCCTGGAAGGGGTTTCTCACCCTGTTGACGGAAAGCCTCCTGGCGGCGTGGGCAAGGGGCAGCTTGACCACTAGACACGAAGCTGGGAGGGACACTCGTGGAGTGACTGTCCCGACTGGTGGCCCGCGACAGGCGGGCGTTTGTCGTGTGTGCACCATGTGGTGGAGGCGGTGTTGGGCAAAGGCAGACTTGAAGGGGCTGGTAAAGGGGGATCTGAAACCACAGCAGTCCCAGAACTGCCAACAGTGTGAGAAATTCCATCACCAGAGGGAAGAGGACATAGCACAAGGCTGGGTCTCACATCTGCCCCTTTCAGAATTTAGAAACCTCTTCTCCCTGTTGAGGCAAGGGCTGGTCCCCAGTCACTTCCTTCCAGGCTAGGAGGCCTAGTTCCACTCCAGGGAGGGCCTCTGAGGAAGGAGCTCATCAGGCACTTTCCAGAGCCTGGGGCTGGGGGTGGGGAGCAGGACCTCCCCCTGGGCCTGCAGAGGGCAGATTGAGGGTGTCTGCCCTCTTTAAGAGCTGCCGTTACAGTGAGAACTCACACTCCTGCCTCTGCTGCCCCAGGCATGGTTGTGGGCGCTCACGGAGCCCTCACACTGCCCTTCTGGGTCGGCAAGTCGCGGTGGGGCACGCTGCTCCTGAGAATCATGTACCCCCATCAGCCTGGGTGCAGGAGCTTTCCAGGCTATTGTTACAGCCCCTCACTTTGCTTGCCAGCTCCAAGGCGCAAGTTTCCTGTCTGGTGCAGCTGCTCTAATGGTTGGGGGCTCCTCTCAGGCTCCCTGGCAGCCCGACCCTCCCCCACGATGCTGGGCCCACAGTGGCTGCAGCTCCCAGTCAGCCAGGGGTCACGGAGGGTCAACCACGGACACACTGACAACCGTCTGTACCCACACCCCATCCTTTTCTTCGCTTTCATTACCTGACATAACCAACGCTTTCTTATAAAACAGGTTCTGTGTGAGACCATTTTACCCGACTGCAGGCTCGGACACGTGTTCCGAGCTCATTGACCCGAGGGTTGGCCAAACTATCGTGTTCCGCACGTGAGGTGTGGTAAATGCCTTTTCAGCCTTACAAGATTTTCAGGTTTATCAGGACGTAACCCCATCGCAAGGGGAAGATACGCCGCAGATGATTAAGTCTCGGAGAGAAGAGGCTGAAGAAACAGAATGCAGCTTTTGGTCAGACGCAGGAGGGTTTCCTTTTTGGAGGGAGCCCGGGAGAAGGAGGCCCAGGGCTCAGAGGTGGTCACCAGCAAGAACTCGCAAGCCTGGCTGCTCAGGTCTGATCCTAGCTCTTCCACTCACGAGCCCGGCCTTCGTTCTTCTGAGCCTCAGTTCCTCATCTGCAGAATGGGAATAATCACGACCCTCATGCGGCTGGCTGTATAAGGATTAAGTGAATTCGTGTATATGAATAACTCAGCACAGTGCCTGGCTTGCTGAGAGGGCTCTCTGTAAGAGCCAGCTCCTACACGTGATCCTTGAACAATGTGGGAGGCTGGCGGGGAGGGGGTTAGGGGCACTGACCTCCCTTCCCAACCCTGAACAGATGAAAGTCCAACTATGACCTTGATTCGCTCAAAACTGTACTACTAATAGGCTGCTGTTGACTGGAAGCCATAAGTGAAAACATAAACTGTCAATTAGCATGTATTTTGTATGTTGTATGTGTTATATACTGTATTCTTACAACAAAGGAAACTAGAGAAAAGAAAAAGGTATTAAGCAAATCCTAAGAGAAGGGGTGTCTGAGTGGCTCAGTGGGGTAAGGGTCCGACTTTGGCTCATGAGTTTGAGGCCCGTGTCAGCTCTGTGCTGACAGCTCAGAGCCTGGAGCCTGCTTTGGATTCTGTGTCTCCCTCTTTCTATGCCCCTCCCCTGCTTGCGCTCTCTCTCTCTCTCAAAAAACAAATAAACATAAAAAAAAAAAAAAAGAAAACCATAAAAGAAAAATACATTCACAGCACTGTACTTTATAAAAAACCCAAACCTGTAAGGGGAACTGCCCAGTTCTAGCCCGTGTTGCTAAAGGGTCAAATGTATTATTTTTCTTCTGAAGTGAACACTTTAGCGAATTTGTGGATACGAGCGGGCAAGGTCCAAGCGGATGTCCAGCCTAATCGTTTCTTCTACAGGTGAGAGCACAGCAGCCGGGAGAGCTGCTCTCCTCGCTCCCACCTGGACCCTGGGCCCAACACCTGCCAACACCTTTCTCTGCCTGCTTGCGGCCAGGTCGGGACTGTTTGTGCAGCTCTCCCGGGAATCTGTGTCTCAGCAGGGGCAGTGCCTGGGAGGGGGCACCATGGCCGGTCTGTGCCTCCGTCCAGGGGCCAGGAGCGGACAGTCCAACTCAGAAGAGTTTAACCCAACAGCAACAAAAAGGTGACGGCCCATGTGAGTGGCAAGTCTGGGGGGCTTTTCAGGTACCGGTGCATCTGGGGCCGGAAAGGATTCCGTGAGGACACAGTGTTTGTGCTTCTCATTTGTGTTTCTTCCGGTGGGTCTCGGTCCCAGGGAGGAATGAGGGGCGGCCACCAGCAGCTACAAGTTTACATTGTCCTCCTGTTTAAAATGTGGGTTTTACTATGATTCAGATGTGATGAGGCCAACCGATCAGGAGACGACTGCCATTGGAAAGATAGTTTGTTACTCAGGGTCCCCAAGAGGGGGCTCACCACGTCCTGCAGGGCCCGCAGGTCAGGAGGCAGAGGGGGCAGGAGGCAAGGGAGGGCAAGAGCCTGTACTATGGACGAGCAGGCTAAGCAGGTTTGGGATTGCTGATTTGGAACAATTTCAGAGAGCTCTGGGGAGGAGGTGTCTGGTCCTGGGCCCTGTGGTGATAAGGGCAGGGAGAGAGTAAGAGCCCCGGGTAGGAGGCGGTTGGAGGGGGGGGTTGTGTGGGCTCTAGACTGGTCCATCTGCATATGGAAGGCAGGAGAATCATTAGCCAACTCTTCGAGGGGCAATCTTGTCAGCAAGTCCCCAGACAAAACATCAGAAATACAGCACAAAAACAAAACAAAACAAAACAAAACAAAACAAAACGTAAAACACCTCCCACCAGTAAGGACGTGCCTCTCAACACCGCCAGCTCACGTCTGGGAGATGCTCTGATTGGCCCTCTGACGTCATAGCTTAACACTAAACGCTGGTAGAGGGTGCCGGGGAAACCGGATCCCCCCTACATTGTTGACCGGGTGGAAAATGGTAGCGACACTCTGAAAATGGCTTGGCAGTCTCTTAAAAAACTCAGCAGACACATGACCTGGCAATGGCACATTTACCCCAGAGAAATGGAAGCTCGCGTCCACACACAAACAAACCTGTGCACGGATATTCATAACCGTTTATTTGGAGTAGCCCCCCAAAAGCCAATCTCAAACTGTCACATGTTGTATGATTTCACTTGTACAACGCTCTTGAAATGACAGAAGTAGAGAGATGGAGAAAGAGGTTCCCGGTTGCCAGGGATTAGGGATGGGCGAGTGGAAGAGGCAGTAGGAGGGTAAACCTCTCTGGAGCTGGACTGGTTCTACATCTTGGCCCCGGGTGGTGGTTCTGGGAATGTGTACACATGGGTACAGCTCTACCCACGCATTGTATCCGCGTCGATTCCTCGGCCACTATACTCATGTAAGATGTAACCACTGGGGGGAAACGCGTGGAGGGTACTTGGGACCTCTCTGTCTTTTTTTTGCCACTTCCCGGGAGTCCGTAACAATTTCTAACTAGAAAGTAAACAGATGTTAAACTCTTAGCTCTAAGGGGTGTTAAAAACCCTTGGTGGGAACTCCAGCTCTGTTAGGCGGACGAACAGTCACAGTTGTCTTGGGGAAAGGCGTGGGTTCCGGCTCTATTTTTCTGCTTGTGTCCCGGGAGGACACAGTCTCTGTTTTGTTCTTCTGTCAAACTCGGTTGCGGCCATGAATCTGCTGAGTGATGAGCGTTAGCTAATCAACCGGGTTAGCTGTGGAGATAAAGAAAGACCGAGGGTCTTTAGAAAGAAGAAAACTGATGGAATTTTATGTGTGTGTGACCAAAATGAATCCCACCTGGCAGCCTGGGAAGAGCTTATGATGTTCAGTGAACTCATTAGGAGACAATTTTATGTGCCCTATGATCGTACGCACATATAACATATAAAAGCAGATGGATGAAAACAGAAAGAGAGTAAGCACAAATGACTATGCTTTTACAGCAGTTGGGTAAATAGTGGATTTTCCTCCTCTGTTTTTTAAACAATTTATGAATTATCTGTGGTATTTTTATTTAAAAAAATTTTTTAGTGTTTATTTATATTTGACAGAGAGAGAGACAGAGCACGAGCGGGAGAGGGGCAGAGAGGGAGAGGGAGACACAGAATCCGAAGCAGGCTCCAGGTTCTGAGCTGCCAGCACAGAGCCCAACGTGGGGCTCGAACTCACAGATTGAGAGATCATGACCTGAGCCGAAGTCAGACACTCAACCGACTGAGTCACCCAGGCGCCCCTATCTGTGGTATTTTTAAAAACCTGCTTATTTATTTATTTTTGAGAGAGACAAAGAGAAAGTGTGCACAAGCCAGGGAGGGGCAGAGAGACAGGGAGACACAGAATCCGAAGCAGGCTCCAGCTTCCAAGCTGTCTGCTCAGAGGCTGACATGGGGCTCGAACCCACGAACTATGAGATCATGACCCGAGCTGAAGTCGGATGCTTAACAGACTGAGCCACCCAGGCACCCCTGGTCTTTTTAGTTTAAATTTTACTTTATTTTTTAAATGTATACTCTGAGATGTATTCTTCTCCCTTGTCCCCCAGCAACCACTTTTGTTAGCGTCTTGTGTGTTCTTCCATATTTCCTTTAATTTTTTTAATATTTATTTTTGAGAGAGAGACTGGGAGTCAGGGAGGGGCAGAAGGAGAGACTCCCAAGCAGGCTCAGCACTATCAGCGTGAAGCCTGATGTGGGGCTCAGACTCACAAAACGTGAGATCGTGACCTGAGCCATAAGTGAGATGCTCACGACTGAGCCACCCAGGCGTCCCTCATATTCTCTTGATGGAAATCCAAGCAAGCCTGAATAAGATTCTTTCCAGCCTCATTCCACCATAAAAGTAGCATTCTAGACGCATTGTTTCTGCTCCTGGTTTTCACCCAGCGATCTTTCCGTATTCGTGCATGGTACTTTTTCCGTAAACAAACCGAGGGGAAAAACAAATGGAACAAATGGGAAAAACACTGCCAATGGAAGTGTGAATGTTGTGACTGTGAACCCGGCAAGGAAATGAGGATTCTGCATGTACAGCTCACCTGGTTGGTCGAAGTGCAGGCCACCTCCCTCCACTGCAGAGCTTTGTCCCCACTCGTCTCCTAGCGAGATGAAGGGCTCACATCCTTTGCCCTTTTACCCGGCAAGCATCACTCTCCAGTCCAGGCAATGGGGCAAACATGTGTCTCCATGTTGTTTCATCAGTTTTGAGGGCTCGATGTGAATGGGCTTTGCCAGCCGCTGGGGGCATGAACCTGCCGTGCCCTTGTCACAACAACTGTGGGGAGCCGAGAGGAGCCCAGGCTCCGGGGGCCGCCCCGTTCCAGTCAGGCTGCTGACCCCACAAAGGCAAGCCTCGTCTGGGACCCTGCTTCGCCTCTTCTGAAAGCGGCAGGCGTCTGGGTGTGGCCGGCCCCACCTCCTGGAGACAGGACTGCACTCGGGGCCCTGAGGGTGGGATGTCCTCAGGAACAGAGGATGGCCTGAGAGTCGAGAAGGTGGCAGAAATGCCAAGCCGAATATCTCACCAGGGGTGACTGCCCTCAGTCCGGCTTAATTTGTGTCTTTCTCCTTCCTCTGCCTGGATGTGGCTCTTGAGGAAAGCCGGTGGGGGGGGGGGGGAGGCTGAGTACCGAATTTTCCTCCCACCTGTGGTACATTATCTGTCCTTGGGGCAGAAGAACCAACAAATGGCCAACAAATGGTGACCTGGCCCTGTAGCATTAGGGCTGGAAAGCCCCAGACCTCAGACACCCTGGGCCTCGGGGCCCCCACTCCAGAGCCAACTCTTTGTATCTGGAGGATGGTCACCTCTCAGGGCCTCAATCTCCTCATGGGAAATGGCTAGAATGGCCACCTTCCCTTTTGTCATGGGGTGCAGCAGAAATAAACAGATCAGACGGCAAACCCAAGTGCCCCTGGTGAGGAGGGAGGTGCGTGGGGGGAGCAGCTGAGGAGAAAAGGGTTTTTTCGCAGAGATACCCAGTCTTCTTGGCGTAGCTCTGATTTCTTTGCCTTTTGATCAAAAGAGGGATGGAAACCATTTCACTCTCCTCTTACCTCTGTTCTGAGAAAAGCCGGACATGTAGCTGATTACGGCCGTGAGCCACGGCAGGACCCCGCGGAGGGGACAGGCAGAGAGAGGGCTGCGGGGCTGGGGGCGCGAAGCCACATCCAAGGGGCAGCAGCTGCTGAGCGCCAGGCAGGAAACAAGGCTCCGGTCCCCAGAGCTAAGTTTCCAGGAGAATTGGAACCCATTTTTTTTACTGACATTTCCTCATGTTGAAACGTTGGCAAATGATTCAAAAAACTGTTAAGACGCCGCGAGCCAATCAAAACAGGTCTGAGGGCCAGATTTCAGCCTCAGTCTGCCAGTTTGCTGACCTCAGACTCAGACCTCTTCAAGGCCGCGTGCTGTCTGAGGGCGCACAGCCAGCCATTTCCGCCAGGGGACAGGGCCCGCGGACCTGCCCCCCTCACCCCCCTCACCCCCCTCACCCCAGGCTGGCATTCAGCTGTGAGACATTGGAATACTTCGTTTTGAGGCAGAAATGCACGAGGGATATTCGGGGAGTTTGGCACCTGTCCTTGTTTCACGGGAGCAGTTTGAAATCACGTGCATGCTCTGCAGTGACACCGGGTGACCCCGGCCAAACCGGTCACTTCTCACTGGGCCTTAGTTTCATCGTCGGTAAAACCGAAGGGGTCCAACGAGACACTCATCCAGGTCAAAATTTCCTTGGCTCCAGGACCAATGTTTTGTGTGGTGGGGTGGAATTTTCGTAACGTGATATTATATGTATTTTTAAAGGTTATTTATTTTGAGTGAATGAGAGAGTGGGGAGGGGCAGAGGGAGAGAGAGAGAATCCTAAGCAGGCTCTGAGCCAACAGCACGGAGCCAGATATGGGGCTCGAACCCATAAACTGTGACATCATGACCTGAGCCAAAACGAAGAGTCTGAGGCTTAACCGACTGAGTCATCCAGGCGCCCCTGAAAATTTTAAATGTAAAATTGAAAAATGTTACATCTGAGGCTCACATCACATTTCTGTTGGACAGTGTGGCCTTAGAGACCCTGAAATTATTGCATTTTAATATCACATTAGGAGGGGCACCTGGGTGGCTCAGTCTGTTGAGTGTCCGACTTGGGCTCAGGTCATGATCTCACAGTTTGTGGGTTTGAGCCCTGCATCAGGTTTCCTGCTGACAGCATGGAGTCTGCTTGGGATTTCCTCTCTCTCCCTCTCTCTCTGCCCCTCCCCTGCTCACTTGTTCTCTCAAAATAAATAAATAAACTTAAAAAAATTTACAAAAAATTTTTCTAGTAGCCGCATTAAGAAATAAAAAGAAATAAGGGTGCCTGGGTGGCTCAGTCAGTTGAGCGTCCGACTTTGGCTCAGGTCATGTTTTCGAGGTATGTGAGTTCGAGCCCCGTGTCAGGCTCTGTGCTGACAGCTCAGAGCCTGGAGCCTGCTTTGGGTTCTGTGTCTCCCTCTCTCTCTACCCCTCCCTCATTAGTACTCTGTCTCTCTCTCAAAAATAAACAAACATTAAAAAAAAATTTTAGGAAGAAATAAAAAGAAATAGATGAAATTAATTTTTTTTAAATTTTTTTTTCAACGTTTATTTATTTTTTGGGGGACAGAGAGAGACAGAGCATGAACGGGGGAGGGGCAGAGAGAGAGGGAGACACAGAATCGGAAGCAGGCTCCAGGCTCTGAGCCATCAGCCCAGAGCCTGACGCGGGGCTTGAACTCACGGACTGCGAGATCGTGACCTGGCTGAAGTTGGACGCTTAACCGATTGCGCCACCCAGGCGCCCCTAGATGAAATTAATTTTAACAATACATTGGATCTAATGCAATATGAAAATATTATCAGGGGGCATCCGACTTTAGCTCAGGTCATGATCTCATGGTTTGTGAGTTTGAGCCCTACATCGGGCTCTGTGCTGTCACTGCAGGGACTGCTTTGGACCTTCTGTCCCCCTCTCTCTCTGCCCCTCTCTTGCTGGTTCTCTCTTTCTCAAAATAAATAAACATTAAAATAAAATATCAGTTTAACTATAATCAATTTAATTTTTAATTTTTAATATTAATTTGTTTAATGTTTATTTTTGAGAAAGAGAGAGAGCGAGTGGGGGAAGGACCGAGACAGAGAGAGAAAGTTCCAAGCAGGCTGCCCTCTGTCAGCACAGAGCCCAGTGTGGGGCTCCAACTCACGAACCATGAGATCATGATCTGAGCAGAAGTCAGACACTTAACTGAGCCACCCAGCTGCCCGTATTTTATTTTATTTATTTATTTTTAAATGTTTACTTATTTATTTTGTGACAGAGAGCATGAGCAGGGGGATGGGGCGGGGGGAGAAGCAGAGAGAGGAGAGAGAGAGAATCCCAAACAGGCTCCATCGCGTCAGTGGGGCTTGACCCCACAAACTACAAGATCACGACCTGAGAGGGAGAGAGAAAATCCTAAGCGGGCCCCACACTCCGTGAGGAGCCCCACGTGGGACTTGATCCCACTACCCTGTGCTGAAATCAAGAGTCGGACGCTCAATCAACTGAGCCACCCAGGCGCCCCCACGTGAATCAATTGTAAAACTATTACTCAGGTATTTTTTATTATTGAAAACCCAGTGCATAGTTTGCACTTCAGCACATGTGGCTGGTGGCCATCAGGTTGGACAGCACAGCTCCAAGGCCGGAAGTGACAACCATTCCCACATTCCCAAGTGAGAGGCCAGGTCCCCCAAGGGGGAGTGAAAATTCTGCCTTTCACCTGGTGCACAAGAGCGGTGCATTATCTTCCTTTCCCTGCACCCAAATTTTCTTTCCACTGAAAACACGTCTTCCTAGCGGAGGGGGGCCGCACCGTGTTCGGCTTGCCTGACACGCACTGCTCTCCGACCCAGGCGATCTGACGCGCGTCTGCTTCCACCCCTCAGCCGCCCGCCCTGGGGGTGCTTCTGAGTAGGCGAGACCTGCATGGGAGACCCGAGGAAGCCACTCTGGGGTCACAGCTGCCCACCACCTTTCAGAGCCGGTGGGGAACATCCTCTGTGTGCTTACCTCCCCCTGAAGGAGCCAGAGGCAGATACCAGCCCAGGCTCCCAGCCTGCAGCAGCCAAGGTGGGTGGGGGGTGGGGGGTGGAGGAGGAGAGGCGGGTGGCGGGAGGGGTGGGGTGAGGGGGGAAGCTTGAACTGGAGATGAAGTTTGGAAGTCCTAGATTACTGAACTGGGGCTATTTTTGTTTCTAGAAGCAATTGGAGGATTTGTCTTGAAATATCCCAGCACACACACACAAAGTGTGTGTGTGCTGGGGGGAGAATGGGGACGGGTGAAACAAGAAAGACCGTTCATAACTGTTGAAGCGGAGTGACTGGCTACGTGGGGTTCATTGCAGCACTTGTACAGACGGTGGTTGTGTGTGAAAATTTCCACAATGAACGTTTTTTGTTTTTTTTTTAAACATTTATTTATTTTTGAGACGGAGAGAGACAGAGCATGAACAGGGGAGGGGCAGAGAGAGAGGGAGACACAGAATCGGAAACAGGCTCCAGGCTCCCAGCCATCAGCCCAGAGCCCGACGCAGGGCTCGAACTCACGGACCGTGAGATCATGACCTGAGCCGAAGTCGGACGATTAACTAACCAAGCCACCCAGGTGCCCCCACAATGAACGTTTTAAAAAACCGTTTAAATGGGGAGTGAACAGGAGAGGCACAGAACCTGCCAGAGACTCACTCCTGTGCAGAATCAGAGCTAGCCCCACAGAACAGGGTTCAGTGGGTAAATTATGGGCAAAAATGGTAAAACAAGGAGACCCTCTAGTCCGATGCACCATTTGTTTTTGCCGGTGGGTGTATACGCTCCCATCCGCCAGCTTTCCCCTGCCTCATTCCTTGGGATGCGCCTTGTTGCTGACTTCCCCGGCACGGCTTTTCTTGGTGATTTGATGACACAGTGGCTTCTCGTGACAGACACCTAGATGGATGTTCCCGAAGCACAGAGGCCCTCGGAGCATGAAAGGACGACCTCTGGGAAGATATTGAGCACAGCAGGGGCCATTAGTCACCAAGGATCATTTGACATTTTGAAATGAACTCATGGTCTCTCATAAATAAGCCCAAACACTGAATCATGCCTGGGGCAGGGCGGCCGTGGCTGGGGGTTGGGAGGTCCCCACACTTCCGCGTGAAGTGCTGCGGGACGCGTTGTATAATGTCTAAATGTGCGTAAAGTGAGCAGAGGGAGCGAGGGGGTCCTTGCGGGTCTCCTTGAGGCCCACTGTTCCAAGCCACAGCCCCCGGTGGCTCCCGGGGCAGGCAGGTGGATGGTTGTAGTCACTATCTGCATTGGTGACCAGCCTTTCCTGGCTCCTGTGCATGAACTTAGCCCTCAAGCTTGGGACCCGGGCCACTGGGCCCGTCCGGCTGCCCTTTCTCAGGCCTGGAAGGTCCTCAGGCCAGAAAAGCCGTTGTTCATGTTGAGCCCATATCTGAGGGTCACAGTTGAGGCCTCCATGGGCTTCTCTGCCTCTCTGAGAAACAAGACTTTCGTTATGGTTTTAACTTCTCCCCCTGAGTAATTAGCGAATCCATTTTGAAGACTTCCAGGGTGCGAGGCATCGTTCAGTACTTGTGTGAATTATTCAACCCTCCCTGAGAGGAGGGGATTATGGCTTCCCTGCCGCATACGGAGATGAGAAAGCGGAGGGGAGGGTTGCAGCAGTTGCTGCTAAGTGACCTAAGGACACACAGCAAGCGATGGTGACCAGATTCAGCCCAGCACCCACTGCGTGATCCCGCCTCCCAGGGAGCGGCAGGAAACCAGGCTCATTGTGCACACAAATCGAAAAGGACCTGACTCAAGGAAGGCTCTGGGGTGGGGTTCCCCTCTGAGGTCCTGGAAAAGGACCGCATTTCCCGAGCCATGCAGCTGTGTGACCGTCCAGTATGTCATGGTGACAAGGCTCCCTTGCCAAGCAGGGGTTCTTGGGTAACCCCAAGGAGAATAATTGATGAAGAAGAATTTGTGATGAGGTCACATGTTCCTTTTGAAGTGCAGGAGAGTCGTTCTGTGGGCTAACCTGCCCTCCACCCAGCTGGCTGCGCCCATCAGGTGACAGACATCTAGACGGATGTTCCCGAAGTACAGAGGCCCTCGGAGCATGGAAGGATGACCTCTGTGAAGATATTGAGCAATGTGCTTGCTCAATTGTTCAGTGGTCCTGCAGAAACCATCTGAAGAAATGAACTAACAACGCTCAGGGTTCACATAGTGCTTTCCTTACGTGATTTGTTTCTCTCTCGCCATAACATGGCAGCCGTACTTTAGACCCATTATAGAGATTAGGAAGCAGCAGCCTACAGTGGCCAGATCTATTGCTTGGCAGCTCGTCCAGGACTCAAAGCGCAAATTCAAAATCAGGTTTTCCAATTAAAACAAAAAATGGAAAAGGAAGACGGATGCCAAGCTGATGGGATTTTAGTACAACCACCTTGTGTGTCCTAAGGATTTCTCTCCAGCCCAGGCCCTCCGTACTTTCTGGTCATCCACATACCCCTCTTCTCCCTCCTCCCAGGGCTTGGTGCTGATGAGTAAAGATACTTTATAGTCACTCACCTTGGACAACGAGGGCAGCGTGATTGCTGAACTCATCAGCAAGCCTAAGTTTGATCAGGCTTCTGGGTCCAGATTTCAATAAAAGTGGATCCTGCCAGGCTGGATGATGGTTTAGGATGAATTAAACTTGACTTTTCATTGCAGTACTTAGATCCATGACAGGGATACAGAATTCATTGAGCCTCCTGAGTAAAGGCTGAGGAAAGCCCAAGGGAGGGGGGCAGGTGGGGTGGGAGAGGGGTTGTGACTTACCTGACACAGGATCATCTTGGCCCCATTTGGCCAACGGGAGCCCAGGGCAGTTAGGAGCCCCCTTCCGAGAGGCAGACGACCCTGCATGCCCTTATTTGATTTCTCAGACCTCTTCTGTGTGTTTTGCCTGCCCCATCCCTCTGGCTATGCCTCCTTGGCCTCTGTCCCTCCCCTGCAGGTCACTAGCCTGCACAGAAACAGTCCTAGCCAAGGGGCTTATAAGGCATTCCTGTTGACAAAGAGCTTCGGTGCAAAGCTTTGAGGCTTCTTTTGCTGACTCCTCCATGAGGATGAAGAAAGGTGGAATGGACTTCTCCAAGGTCACACAGAGCCAAGCTGGAAACCCAAATTTCCTGTTATAAGCCCAAAGTCTTTCTGCTCCAGCGCTGAGAAACAGGTCTCCTTCCTTAACTCCTGCTGCCTGTGGTGTCTTTAAGATGCATGTGCCTGTGAGCATACTCACTTGCCAGGAACTCTTAGATTTGTTATTCATAAATATATATCTCCCCAACTCTGAACTCTAAGCCCTTTGAACCAACTCAGTATATTATAAAACAAATAAACAAAAACAGTGCAAGGAGGCAAAAAAAAAAATGTGCCTATTATTCCTGTGTAAGACCTTTTCCTTAAATCTCCAAATGCCTCCTTCCGACCCTGTTACCCCCCAACTCCAACAGGTAGTGTGGGCCCTGTGGTAGGATATGTGTTTCTAGAAATGCTTCTCAGAGGTGCCTAATATGGACTTGTCCATTGAGAGCTCCCCAAATCTTGGGAATGTTCATTTGCTTGCTTATGTGGGGATGAAAAAGGAAAAAAATATCACAGTTGCTCCTTGAACAATGCAGGGGTTAGGGGTGCTAACACCCTGTGCAGTCAAAAATCCACATATGACTTTTGACTCCCCTGAAAGTTGACTACAAACAGCCTACTGTTGGCTGGAAGCCTTACCGAGGACATAAAATTATTATATTCTTACAATAAAGTAAGCTAGAGAAAAAAATTAAATTATTAAGCAAATCATAAGGAAGAAAAAATATATTTACAGTAGTACACTGTACCTTTATCCATTCATCAGTCAGTGGACATTTGTTCTCTTTCCATAATTTGGCTATCGTTAATAATGCTGCTATAAACATCGGGGTACATGGACCCCCTCGAATCAGTATTTTTATATCCTCTGGATAAATACCTAGTAGTGCAATTGCTGTGTCGTTGGTAGTTCTACTTTTAATTTTTTTTTTTCCAACGTTTATTTATTTTTGGGACAGAGAGAGACAGAGCATGAACGGGGGAGGGGCAGAGAGAGAGGGAGACACAGAATCGGAAACAGGCTCCAGGCTCTGAGCCATCAGCCCAGAGCCCGACGCGGGGCTCGAACTCACGGACCGCGAGATCGTGACCTGGCTGAAGTCGGACGCCTAACCGACTGCACCACCCAGGCGCCCCTGTAGTTCTACTTTTAACTTTCTGAGGAAGCTCCACACTGTTTTCTAGAGTGATCGTGCAGTTGGCTCTTGTGTCTTTGATAGCTCCTTTTCCATCCCTTATGACAAGACATCCTGGGCTCATTTTGTACAATTCTTGTCCCAAACATTTCTCCTTGAGGCACTGGTTCCTTTCAGTGGGAAAGAATGCACTACTATCAAAATCTGGTTACTGAAAATAGCTGAAAACATTACTTTGTGCATGGGGCAGCTGGGTGGCTCAGTTGGTTAAGCTTCCAACTCTTGATTTTGGCCCAAGTCATGATCTCACGGTTTGTGAGATCAAATCCCGGATCTGGCTCTGTGCTGACAGCGTGGAGCCTGCTTGGGATTCGGATTCTCTCTCTCTGCCCCTCCCCCCGCTTGCATGCTCCCATGCACTCTCTCTCTCTCAAAATAAATAAACTTAAAAAAATAAATAGAATAAAATACTCACCTTTAAAAAAAGATTGCTTTGTGTGTGTATACTCCAATCTACCCCTTCCTCATTTTCTTTTAGGAGCATTAATACATATGATAATCTGTCTTTTATACCCTTCATACAGTCTTCGTTTTAATTTTTTTTTAACATTTCTCTATTTTTGAGGGGGGGAGGGGCGGAGAGAGAGGGGGACTGAGAATCCGAAGTGGGCTCTGTGTTGATAGCAGCTAGCCCGATGTGGGGCTCGAAATCACAAACTGTGAGATCATGACCCGAGCCAAGGTCAGACGACTGAGCCACGCAGGTGCCCCGTGCAGTCTTTGTTTTACATACACACACACACACACACACACACACACACACCCCTATACACAGCTGTCATTTGGTTGTCTGAACTTCATTCTCTAGTAGTTTCCTAAGCAAGGGCTATAGAACCCACATGTCCTGCATTTTTACATGTTGTTACTGTAATATTTATATTTAAGAACCAACTTGGCTGGATAAAAAAGTGCTTGGCTTTCGTTTTCTTTCCTTGAGTATCTTAAATATCTAACCCATTTTCTTCTGGCATAAAATTTTGCTGTCAAAATGGTTTTCGACAATTGAATTTTCTTTTCCTTGAGTTACTTGGTCTTTTTGCCTAGGTGTCCAAAAGATGTCTCTCCTTTTTATTTTTAAAGTCCAATATTTTACTAGAATATGGCTTGGTATTGTTCATTTGGAGTCAATTAATGTGGTGTGTCTATTTAGTTCCTTTCAGACTTTTTGTTTCCCCAAAGGTTCTGGGAGAAATGTGTTACCATCTCCTAACGATACTTACAGATTTGTCTATGTTTTGTTTTAGTCATCAATGTTTTGCTTCTTACATTGTTGAGGCTTTTTTATTATGCACATATGGATTTCGATTTGCTAGATCTTTCTGATGAATCAAATTTTTTATTGCTACAAAATATCTCTTTACCGCTAGTACTGCTTCTTGACTTTAAGTCTTTTTTTGTTCTTTTTAAGGAGTTTAATTTTAAGCAGTCTGTCCATGCAACATGGGGCTGGAACTCATGACCCCAAGATCAAGAGTTGCACACTCCACCGACCCAGCCGGCCTGACACCCCCAAAATTATTTTTTCCCCAATATTAATGTCTACTCTGACTTTCGTTAGGTTTTTAATTGCTATATATTTTTCCGTACTTTTAACCTTTCTCTATCTTTTTATTCTAGGTGTGCTTCTTATAATCAACTTATAATTGGGTTTTATTTTTATCAAGTCAGACTATCTTTTAATTGGAGCATTTAGTCTATTTACATTTTAATTTAATTACTAATTCACTTGGGCTCAAATGTTATTCTTTATTTTCTCTTTGTCCCAGTCTAAGTTTTCTTCTCTTTTCTTTCTTGCCTTCTTTGTTCTTTTTATTTTATGTATTTTTTATTTTTTGTTATTTAACTTTATTTATGCTCAAGTTAGTTAACAAACAGCACAGTCTTGGCTTCGGGAGTAGCTTCCTGTGATTCATCACTTACATAGCACACCCAGTGCTCATCCCAACAGGTGCCCTCCTCCATGTCCATCACCCACTTTCCCCACCCCCATCCCAATTGTTTTTATTTTTGAGAGAGAGAGTGTGTGCACAGACACATGCATGTGAGTCGGGGAGGGGCACGGGGAGACACAGAGAGAATCCCAAGCAGGCTCCACACTCAGCTCAGAGCCCAACGTGGGGTGCAATTTCACCACCCTGGGATCATGACCTGAGCTGAAGTTGAGAGATGGACACTCAACTGACTGAACCACCCAGGCGCTCCTGATCCTTTTAAAATTATTTCATTATTTCCTCTCTTAGTTTGGTAGTCATGCTTTTTACAGAGCGTAGTTTCTCGTGGCCAATTTGGAGATTACGATAGTTTTTTGAGTTCTCATGTTTCTAAAAGGAATGATTACTCATGAGTCCCTTAGAAAAACCTTAAGACCATTCATTCGTTTCTGATACACATGCTACTGTGGTCAAGCCTACCTGCCCAGCTGCCTGTGAAGCTTGAGAAGCAAGGCTCAGTCTGCCACCTGCTCTCCTCTGCGTATCAGCAAACGCGCCCCGGCTCTGCGCACCTGCCTCGCCTACCCGAGTTTCCGCTCTCCGTGAGATCTCGGTCCAGTAGTTTTTCAGTCTCATGATAGCCCTTGTCGTATGCCTTCGAAAATTTGCGTATTTCATCCAGCCTTTCTAGTTGGCCCCAGCGAAACCGCTGGTCTGATTGACCTATTCTGTCATTACTGGCAGTGGAAACTGAGAACTATTAACTACGATCCAGTTGATGAAGACCGCTGAGCAGGTCTGGAGGCAGGTGTCGCTGCCAATAGGTTAGCCTATGGCTCTTTAGTGTCCGTGGTGTCTGGGAAGGGCGACTCAGGCCCAGCACGTGCTGTCGTGAGGGTGGTGTGTGTGACAGCCCGCCCTGGGAGCCGGACGTACTGGCTAGCTGTCTGAGTAAACAGAATCCGAGAGGGCACCTGAGGTGGCCTGCGTTGACCTGAGCAGATTTGGGATCCGTGCCCAGGGCCCAGGGCCGCCGGGGCCTACCCAGCCTCTACAGGTCAACATGAAAATAGTGTCTTTGTTGCACTTTCACAAAGATGGTTATAACAAGTGCTCAGTGCTGCTTCAACAGCCTGTAGTTCAAAAACCAGAGTCTGGGCCGAAGGTCAGAGTCAGTGCATCCTTGCCAGGGGCCGAGGAGAGCTAAGACAAGGCGTTCCTGGGGCTGGGGTGCAGTCGACTGACGAATCTGAACGAAGCCGGCATTACGATGGACTGTGGGGGGCTCTGCAGGACCCTCGCTGGCAAGGGCACGATGTGGGGCTGGGATTTGCACACCTTGCACGATGCTGCGGGCTGAACTCAATCTCCCCCAAAGTCACGTGTTGAAGTCCTAATCCCCAGTTCCTCAGAATGCAACTGTCGGTGGGGACAGGGCTTTTAAAAAAGTAATTCGGGTTAAATGAGGTTGTGTGTGGTCCTTAATGCAGTAGGACTGGTGGCCTTCCATGAGGAGGGAGAGACACAGAGATGAGCAGGCCCGGAGAAGAGGCCATGTGAGGACACAGCGAGAAGGCTGCCATCTGCAAGCTGAGGAGAGAGGCCTCAGGAGAATCAAACCTGCCAGCACCTTGGTCTCAGACTTCCAGCTTCTAGGACTTCGAGGAAATAAATTCCTGTCGTGTAAGCCTCCCCCCTCCCCCCACACCCCCCTGTGGTGCTTTATCGGTGGCCTGGGCAAACACACCCGGGGTAGGGTCAGATATTCTCAGGTGACAGGGTGACAGAGGTGATGGTAAGAACCCCTGTCCTTCCTGGAAATTCCCCCCACCCCACCTGGGCCTGCGGTATCTGGCTTTTTGAAAAATCACTTCCAGGGGCGCCTGGGTGGCGCAGTCGGTTAAGCGTCCGACTTCAGCCAGGTCACGATCTCGCGCTCCGTGAGTTCGAGCCCCGCATCAGGCTCTGGGCTGATGGCTCCGAGCCTGGAGCCTGTTTCCAATTCTGTGTCTCCCTCTCTCTCTGCCCCTCCCCCGTTCATGCTCTGTCTCTCTCTGTCCCAAAAATAAATAAAAACGTTGAAAAAAAAAATTAAAAAAAAAAAAAAGAAAAATCACTTCCAAGTGCTCCTCCATGTGCTCTGTTTGTATCTGGCTCTGTCTGCCAGCCCTACCCCATCCTCCTTAACCAACCCCCCCTTCCAAATGACAGGGCTCTAGCAGGTTTCTTTCAGAAGGCAGAGAGCCCAGATCTCTGGGGTTTCATCCCGAGGAGTGCTGGCACCTGCGTTCTCGCCTCTGTTGGAAGCACCAGAAAGACTGTGGATTGGATTTGCTCCTTGGTGGGGTCCCCACATCTCAGGTAGCGGGGACACCTTGCCACCTCATGGGCTGTTCATGACGTGCAATGAACCCACCACTTCTAGACCTCTTGCACCACCTACGGTCTGCTCCTGTGAACCCAGGGCTCTCGGGGAGGCTGAGAATGACCCAGTCAGAGCTGGGGTTCTTGCCCTCATGGTCGGGACAACCCAGGCCTAACTTAGAGGACCCACGACCTGGTGAGGGAGGCCGGAGAGCACGAGAAGCTCCAGCGTCCCTGAGAGGAGGGGGAAGAGGGAGATGAGGCCTCTCACTCTGCCACGGCTCCTGGGGGCAGACCTCACGTGGGTGTGCATGTGTGTGGGCGCGCGCTCACCTCTAGGCAAGGGCACACGCAGAAAATTTACTTTTCACTTATTGACCACAGAGCACTAGAAACTAAGATTTCAGCTGCTTAAACTCAGCGCCTAGTAAGCATACAAGGGATGGGATACCTCCCATGCGTTCCCTCTCTATGCTAGTCCTAAACCCTAAAACACAACTCCCACATAACCCTTCACTCTAGATAATTCTGGAAATCTAGTTCCAACATTAATGTGATAATCGTAAAATCTGAGTCATGTATAAACCTCTTTTAAGAAAAGGAAACCAACAGGTGCCTGGGTAGCTCAGTGGGTTAAGCGTCTGACTTCAGCTCAGGTCAGATCTTGCAGCTCATGAATTTGAGCCCCACATTGGGCTCACTGCTGTCAGATTGTCAGCGCGGAGCCCACTTGTTTCTCTGTCCCCCCCTCTTTGTCCCTCCCCTCCTCGCCCTCTCCCCAAAATAAATATTTTTAAAAAATAAAAAAAATTGGGGCGCCTGGGTGGCTCAGTCGGTTAAGCGGCTGACTTTGGCTCAGGTCATGATCTCGCGGTCCATGAGTTCGAGCCCTGCATCGGGCTCTGTGCTGACAGCTCAGAGCCTGGAGCCTGTTTCGGATTCTGTGTCTCCCCCTCTCTCTGACCCTCCCCCATTCATGCTCTGTCTCTCTCTGTCTCCAAAATAAATAAACGTTAAAAAAAAATTTTTTTTTTTAAATTTAAAAAAATTTAAAAAGGAAACCAAAAGTCTAATGATCCCCAGGGAGGACAAATTATTTTACTCCTAATACGTAAATAACTACGAACACAACGTTATTTAAACTCCGTATACTTAGTAGCCCTTGCACACCTCTAAAGCCAAAACCAGCGTACAAATGAAATGCAGAAAGCCCCTACATCACTGAATCTCAAGGGAGCTTTCTTGACTATGAGCTGCCGTGTTATTTTTCTGCACCAACCACCGAATACCGTGCTTGGTGACACCACCTTGTGTGGAAGAATTGCAAACATCCCACGTGCACAGAACACTATGGTGTTGTTCACGAATGAGGTCCTCCTTGCCATTCATTGAAAAACTACGCTGTGCCTCTGAAATCTCTAGAAACACTCACGTATGAGATGATCTTTCATATGATGTGGAACATGTTTACATTAGTTTTTAAGACCTTTTTGTTCAAACGAAAAGTAGAATTCTCGTAGAGCGGTCTGGGACCTCTGGAATGCGTCTGGCGATTCTCAGGGCATTTGCAGACCCCAATTTAAAAATCGCTGGATTTGGGGCGCCCGGGTGGCTCAGTCGGTTGGGCGTCCGACTTCGGCTCAGGTCATGATCTCACGGCTCATGAGTTCATGCCCCGCGTCAGGCTCTGTGCTGACAGCTCAGAGCCTGGAGCCTGCTTCCGATTCTGTGTCTCCCTCTCTCTCTGCCCCTAACCCACTCTCATTCTCTCTCTCAAAAATAAATAAACATTAAAAAAAATTAAAAAAAATAAATAAAAATCGCTGGATTTGAGGTTCAGGTGAGAAGTTCTCTACCTGCTTCCCTCTGAGCCAGGTTTGTCCCCCGCTACTCTAAGGCCTTGTGGGGCCGAGCCCCCCAAGGTGCATGGGCCTGGCTTGTTTTTATTTTGCTTTTCCTGGGCGGGGCTGGTGCCTGTTATGTGTGCAATGCCTTATAACCGCCCAAGAGAGCGCTCCCAGACCCCCAGCTGTCTGTGGCGCGTCCCCAGAGAGGGGCCTCTGCCACACTGGCTGGGGACTGGCTGGGGACTGTGCCTCCACCAGAGGAAAAAAATAGCAGTTCGGTCCTTGGGAAAAACTAGCACCTCACACGACCAGAATAGCAACTGGAGACGTATTTAAAAACAGAAACACCTGCCTGGGAATGGTGAAAGGAAATGAGATTTCAGAAATGCCTCTGAGAAGCTGGGAGGCAGCAGCCCCTCCCTGCCCCCCGGGAAAGTCCCCTGCCACAGGCCAGCCTGTGGTCCTATGGTGGCCCTGAGGCAGGTGCCAGGGCCCCGGGACCGCTTGGTGCTGTCCAGCGGCGTGTCTGGAGGCTTGGCCAAGCCCCCACTCTCCCCGGTGAGGACCTCTTGGCTGGAACCGAGTCAGAGAGAGTTGGTCATGGAGGGAAGGGGGACAGGTGGCCCTCTGAGGCCCACCCGGCTGAGCCTTTCTTCAATGGACCACACGGCTCCTGCCAAGTCCTCTTGACTGATGACGTCCCTTCAGGGGCCTCCCCGGGAACTTTTAGGGGAAGGGGAGGAGTGCTGTGTTCAGTCCGGGGCAGGGGCTGCAAAGTGGGGCACGTACATTCCGGACGGGGTGCAAGACGATCCATGGCATGGAGGAGAGAACATACTAGTCTATATATTTAGATTAATGTTTTCCTTCAGTGAAAAAGAAAGCTGTGCAGCGTTATTAACACCAAATGCTGATGGATTCCTGATGGACTCAGCCCCTGAAGTGTCCTGAGGGAGGGGAGTCCTGAGGGGGTAGAAGTTGCCGTTCTGGGCAACCGTCCTGTGCCCGCTGATGGGAACGGAGAGATTCCTTATCTATTTTGAAGTGAACAAACTCTAGCAAAATAACAAGTGGCTGTTGATCTCATCTTTTTAAGTTTGTTTTTTTTTTTTTTTGGAGATTTTACATTGTATATAAAATAGGAATATGTACGTAGATATAACTCATAAAATAAGATACATCATCAGAACTCGTGTGGAGGCGGGAAGAGCATTTTGTCCCCCAGGTGAGGGTGGGCGGGCACGACAAACACAGGAGGGTGGGTGATGTAGTTTTTCAAACTTTCAGTGCTTCAGAATTCCCAGGAGGCTTGTTAAAACACTGGTCGCTGGGCCCACCTCCAGAGTTTGGGATTCAGTCCCTCTGGGGTGGGACAGGTGCATCTGAGTGCCTAACAGGTCCCCAGGTAACACTGACTCATCGGGAGCCTGTTGGGTCCAAAGGAACAAGCCCAGCCCGAGGGCAAGCAAGCTGAAGGTGAGCGAGGCCCCCCTCTGCCACTCAACCTTCCTCACAGTGAAGACCAGCGACATCCAGCCCCAGGGGCCACAGGGCCTGGAAGTCACCCTCAGGGACAGATTCCTTAGCCTGAGGCCTGGCTTTGCAACCTCGCCTAGAAAGGGAGGAGCTAGAAACAGCGCTGGGGATTGCTTTTGGCTGCCTGGGGCAGGGGTGGGGGGTTAGGGGCTTAGAGCCCATCTACTGGCCTCACCTGAGGATGTGGAGCTTGGAACCCTCAGGCTGTGTTGTCACAGCGATCCGATGGCTTCCCTGCAGGGCCCTTTGCTAGCTTTTGACTTCAAATCTTCAATAAGGTAAAGTATGTGCAGCGGGACAAAAAAAAAAAAAAATCTTATTTTTCATTCTCTTGCTGCCTTCTGGAAAGGGTGGTATTGGTGGAGGAACTGAATCGCCTCTGGGGGATGGGGTGGGGGCAGGGTGCTGGGGGGGGTGGAAAGGAGGAGGAAGCTGTGGGCCGCACTGGGGAGACTGCTCGTCCCCCACACTCATGCACAAGTTGGGCGGAGATGGTGCAGAGGTCCCGGCCCAGCACCGTGTGGTGGTTTCCTCCACCTCCCCCTGCCCTGGGCTCCCTCCCATAAGTATTCACATCCGGTTTCTTTTTTTTTTTAAAGCATTTTTATAGGGGTCTCTTGAACACCAGAAGCAGTAACACACCAAGGGATGTGGCTGGGATGGCAGGGGATGGCAGGATTTCAAGTTCGGGCTGGGCAGTAAAGAGTCAGTGTCCCTTACACTGGGCCCCCATCACATTCACTCACGGGCCGTGTGCTTCTGAGGGAAGGCCTACTCTCAGATCAGTTTTCTGCACCTGCCTCTGCTGGCTGCCAGTGAAGAATATTAGAATTTCAGCCCCAGACGTGCAGCATAAAGGGAGAGGCCCAGCCCCCAGTGGGGCCAGTACCTGGCGCTTACCTGGGTAGGCTAAGTGTGGGGGTCCCTGGGCTCCTTCCTTCCTCGGCATTTCTCACGGGGCCCAAGCTTTGTCTTTAGAGTTAATTATGGAGCCTCCTTTACCCACAACCGAGTGCCCGTAAGGAGCCAGTGAGAACTATGTGGGGTCCCGTGGGAACTGTGTGGGGTCCCTCGAGACCTGGGGTCCAAATCCTCTCCACCGCTCCCTTGCACAGAGCCATGGGTGAGGAGGGCGCCTACTGCGTATGGTCAGGGTTTGGGATTCAGTCCCTCTGGGGGGACTCAGGGGATGAGGCGAATGTGTACAAAATGCCAGGCCCTTTGGATGCTCCCTTGCAACCTTATTATGTGCTGATTCAATTTGACTAAATTTGAAAAACCTTTGTAGGTTACTGCACTGAAAGCTAAACTTGGAGGATCTTTTTTTTTTAAGTTTATTTTTACTTATTTTTGAGAGAGAGAGAAAGAGAGAGAGCAGGGGAGGGGCAGAGAGAGTGGAAGAGGGACAGAATCCCAAGCAGGCTCCACACTGTCAGCATAGAGCCCAATGTGGGGCTCGAACTCACGAACCCGTGAGATCATGACCTGAGCTGAAATCAAGAGTCGGATGCTTAACCAACTGAGCCACGCAGGCGCCCCTAAACTTGGAGGATCTTATCCCAGCTTCCAGGGCACCTGAAGGTGAGAGACATTAACTCATTCACTCATCCACGCACACAGAAATCTTAGCTTTCTAAGTGCAAGTCAGACAATAAACTAATAAGTGTGTAAGAACAAACAGCAATGAACGCCTCTCCGGGATGGCTACTCCTGCAGAAGGGCCTTGGGGCTCCCTGGCGACTGTACCTGTGGGGGAGGCTGGTAAGGGGGGGCAGGCAGCGGGAGGTACCAGTGGATGGAAGCCCATTGCTGTCTCCAGGCAAAACGGCCGAAGAACCACAGAGGGGCTGCTGGGCTTAAGGGCTCACAGTGAGACAAAGGGGAGCCCAGAAGCTGGAGGGGTTCTGCAGTCTCAGCTTCCCCCTAGCTCTGAGTTGGTGACAGGCTACCATCCCTGCAGGAGCCCTTCTCTGCACACCCTGTCCCCTAGAGGCATCCCAGTGTGCTGAAAAGCACTGAGTCTGGAGCTTTGCCCTCAGGCCTGGATGTTAAACCTCGCTCCCCTGCTCTGCCTTGGGAGAGTCATTTTAGTGCTCCGAGTCTCAGTTTTTCCACCTGTAAAATGGTGATAATCACATCTCCTTATTCCCTCCGCTCAGGAGAATCAAAGGAGATCAGGGGAAGTGCTTTAAGGACAACAGCCTCTTGTACCCAGTACCTACCACGTGGCATCGAAGCGCCAGTCTACACCGGCAGCTTCCTCCTCAAACGGGTTTTTCTACTTTAAAAACAACGAATCAATAACAAAACCCTTCAAAGGTCACAGCAACAGGGAGCAGTCTGACCTTCCAGCCGCATTATGGCGAGGCAAGGATCCCCACAGATGGATGGAGCAGGAGAAAGGAGCTGAATATCGGTGCAGCTGTGCCCAGCTGGCTCACCTCAGCCAGCGTTAAAGCCACGGCTCTGGTGAGGCCCAAGGGGTTCCAGGGACTGCCCCCAGAGGCGGTGGCTGCACAGGAGGCCCCGGGGACTGCATGGCGACAGCAATGGCCCGTCCTCATCCCAGCCTCCATGCCTGGGGTGCTGGGCTGCTGCCCCGCCCCATGCTTTCATCTGAGCCTTCACCTGAGAAGTACAGCCACTGATGGAGGGCACCTTAGAGCAAAGGTCTCCCCTCTGCCTGTTTTGCATGGCCTGTGAGCTAAGAAGCGTTTTCATGCCTTTAAGTGGTATAAAACTTGTTTCAGAAAAATAATTTTTTGTGACATGTGACAATCATAAAATTCAAACGTCAGTGTCCATAAATCGTGGTTTGTTAATTTGTTACGTAGTCGACGGCTACTTGCACGCTGCACTGGTAGGGTTGAGGAGCTGCGACGGAGAACACATGGCCTGCGAAACCTAAGGTACTTATTATCTGGCCCTTCACAGGAAAAGTGTGCCAATCCCTGACTTAGAACTTAAAAAAAAAATTTTTTTTTACATTTATTTTTGAGACAAGTGGGGGGAGGGTCAGAGAGAGAGGGAGACACAGAATCCGAAGCAGGCTCCAGGCTCCGAGCTGTCAGCACAGAGCCCGACGTGGGGCTTAAACTCACGAACTTTGAGGTCATGACCTGAGCTGAAGTTGGATGCTCAACTGACTGAGCCACCCAGGTGCCCCACCTGACTTAGAACTTAAATGGACTCTCACGTCTTCAGCAAATGAGATGAAGCTCATAATGGTGGAATTTAGGCACCTATCTGCGGCAGGTGGCCCCTTCTGGTTGGCTTTTCCTGGAGAAAGTGTGGGGAAAATTAGATACAGGTAACAAAGAGGCAGCAGGATATAAACGAGAAGACTGGAGTTTCTAATTCCAGCTTCAACTAACTAATAATTATGTGATCTGAGCAAAAAGGCTCTTCATGTCCCGGTGCTTTTGTCATCCATTCAAAATCTGCCCTCTTGGCCTCCAACAGGAAGATAATAGCTGTGAAATGCTTTGAGATCTTAAAGCATCACTCAGTTGCAAAGATCAGCCAATTCGAGAGCATCCTGATAAGGTGCATGTCTTCCTTTCAAGGGGAACAAAAGTGACCGCAAGTCTAGTGATTTGTTTTCATCCATCCCAAGTCCAGATCCTTGATTTGACAACAAGACTATTATAGGTCCCAGGCATTTGTGCAATTGAGATTCAGTCCTTCCCAAGCCACCCAGAAGGCCCCTGACTGTATACTTGTCATTTTGCTGATGTACAGAACTCACTTGCTACGGAGTGAATCTAGTGGATTTGTGATGAAGTTTTGGGGTGGTGGGGGGTCCAGAGCCGGCGACCAAGAATTCTTGAAGATGTCTTTGGTGCAAAAAGGTGATTTTATTAAAGCCCAGGGACAGGACCTGTGGGCAGGAAGCGCTGTGTTGGGGTTGTGAAGAACGGCTATGGAGTTGGGGAGGTAGGGTCAAAAGGGAGGCCTCCAGATACCCCAAAGAGGACGCCTAAGATACTGAGCCTTTGCTACTGTGAAGCTAAGGTTGTTTTTCCTCCAGTAAGGCATTAACATTAGGATAGTAGGGGGTGTCTGGGGGAATGTTCTACTCTGTATTTGCCTCAAGTATTTGTCAATGGGCCGCAGGTTTTAAGGAAATTTAATTTTACCCACCATTTCCTTCTTGTCTTTGTTCCCCACCGTTCCCCTATGGGGGGATGGTTGATACTAGGGGCTCCAGAAAATGGAGTCTATAGGTTTCTGGAGATTAGGCTATTGATAAGACTCCCTTTTTCTTATAATTTGTAAACTGATGGAGACTCATGTCCTGCAGGACTGTGATCTCTGTCAGTTAACCATTTTTTTCCTTTGTTCTTGGGCAGCCAGGAGAGCCTGAGGAGTATTACACAGACTCCACCTGGGACAGGGGAGGGGGGATGCTGTTAGCCTACACTTTGCCCTCAGCTTGCCCCCACCCCTTCCCTGCTCCCTCATCAGATGGCCAAGCATCCTCGTCCCAGGATGGCTCGCTGTTCTCTTCTTGTTGTAGCAGATGTAGTAACTAATAAAGTGATTAAAAACTTCCTTCGTCAATAAATGCTCTGTATTCATGACATTGTCCCTGTCAAAAGTCTTGGGAGGTACTCTCCACGAGTGACATGGGTCTATAGTAAAAAGTGTATTTGCAGTCAGGAGACGCGTCTGGGTGGCTGGCTCAGTTGGTTAAGTGTCAGACTTTGGCTCAGGTCATGATCTCACTATCTGTGAGTTCAAACCCCGAGTTGGGTTCTGTGCTGACAGCTCAGAGCCTGGAGCCTGCTTTGGATTCTGTGTCTCCCTCTCTCTCTGCCCCTCCCCCACTTGTACTCTGTCTCTCTCTCTCTCTCTCTCTCTCTCTCTCTCGATCTCTCTCAAAAATAAACAAACATTAAAAAAAAAAAAGAGAGACTGGCTGAGGCAGCCATATCTAGATTCTGTCTCACAGGCCTTTAAGAAAAACTCCAGGAAGTGGCTTCCTTTTATGGCAGTCTCAGTTTCCGGTTCCTAGAAATAGCTGATTCCAATAGCACCTGACGGCCACAAGTCACAAGTCACCTGAGGGGGCCTGAGGCCAGGAGTGGATGACAGCCACATTTTATCTGGACATCCAAACACGCTGCAGTTGCAGGCCGAAGTGCAGCCACACCCTGCAATGGTCCCAGGGCGTGCAACACAATCTGCACTTGATGTGTTTATTTCCATTCCACTGACAGACACGTGTGCTCTTAAAAATGCAAACCCACACTGGCGCCCATGCCTAAGACAGTTGCAACAAATTGCATCACCTGGATTTTCTTGTTTAGAATAGCTAGTCCATGCTGGCAGCGCAAATTGGCCAGTTGTGAGCTATTTTAAACCCTTCCTGCTCTTTTTTCCCATTTGTGCCAAGGGCACACAAAGCTGCCCAGAAGGAAGGAATTCAATCAGCATTAGAAGAATGCACTGAAGTTCTGTTTCCTAAACCCCAGGGGAGATCTGAGTGGGAGGAGAGGACCCAGCTAGCCAAGGACAGAGTCCTTTCTCTGCGTCTGTTACCCCAGGCCAAATGCTGGGCCCAGCTGACAAATGTTAGTGGGAGGGAAGGATGGAGGGTGGCTGGTAGCAAGGAGAGGCCTGGGAAGGAGTGGGGAAGAGGAGGGGGAGGAAGCACTTCCTGAGGATTCATCCTGGCCCCAAAGTTTTCAGCTGCCGCCCCCAGAGCCCCATCCCTCTTGCCTGGCCAGGTCCAGATGGCCCTGGCAGAAAGGGCTGCCGGCAGGACGGGTCATCATCCTGTCCTTACCCTGGTGTCTTTACTCCACCCAAGGCCAGAAACTTTATGGAGCCATACTATTGTTCTTGGACCCTCTAGTCAAGTATCCGGACTGCTGTGCTGAAGGCCCCCTTTTTCTCTGATCTTCCTCTCTGGTCAGTGTCAGAATCAATACATTTTTTTCCCCTCTCTCCAGTCTCCTCCCCCTTTGTGAAATGAAACACAGGTCCCACTCTAGACTCACAGAGGGTTTGGGACGGCTTGGTGGGGTGCCTTGCATGCTGACTCCTCCACGCGGCCAGCCCACTGCCTGGGTTCATTCTGGAAGCTGACGACTGCAGTGCCCGCCGGCCTCCCATTGTGAATAGTGTTGTTCCTTAGTACTGATGCGCTGGCCAGGACTGGAGTCCTCTACAGGCCCCCAGGGTGTCATGGGAGGAGGGGAGGCAGCAATGTGGGATCCAGTCCATCCTCAAAGAGGCACCACACTGCATTGTACCAGCTACTGGGGGTCAGGCTGGCCTTGCAGATAATAGGATACTGGGAGTAAACGCTGGTTCAGTGCCTGTGTGGTAGGTGCTCGGTAATGTGGAATTAAGATACACCAATGTCCAGGAGAGCCTGATTATTATGAACCCCATGGAATAGACGGACATTTTTATGAATGAAGTACTTTATACCCGGGGGGACTCTGTTTGACCATAGTTAATATAAGGTATGAATTCAGAGCTTTAAATGCGGAAACGTTTTGAGTAAAGGTAGGTTCCAGGCTGGCCCTGAGGGAGACTTCCAACCAAATGGGCAGCGTGGGCTCAGCCTCCCCAGTCTTCGCTCTGGCTCAGAGTCTCCTGGCTTTCAGTTCTGACAAATCTGTCGGAGCCTCATCTCCCCCCCACCCCCATCTGCAAAGTGGGGGGAACTGCCCTACATCATAGGATTGGCAGAGGCATCAAATATAATCATATAAGGAACTCTTTCTGGAATGAAGTCAAAAAAAGGAAGTGAGGCATTTAAGTGAGAGACCTGAAGGCCCTGAGTCTGGAGACCTGAGACGAAGAAAATTCTCTCCCTGGCTTGGGCTTCTGTGCCCCCTGCCGTGTGCTGTCAGGGTCCTCCCCCATTTGTACCATCTTTCCTGATCAAAATAGAATGTTACTCAAGTACAGAGCTGTTCGTTCCTCTTTTGGGTTTAGAAGCAACTGCAGCCTATGAAGCCCCTGAAGGACCTGACCTCGGGGAAATCCAGGCACGGATTCCAGTGAGGAAGGGGTTCCCAGAAGCCCGAGGAAAATCATCATCTGTTGCGAAGCCGGAGGATTTCTTCTCGTGACGTGGTTTCGTAGACAGCGAGAGCACAAAAGGTTCTTAAAGATCTCAGTTCCACCTGCCACGAAAGACAGCACTAACACCAGGGATACGCGGTATGTGATAAGCACCTAGGTGCATCGATTTTACTGTTAGAAGTGCATGTGGGGAGTTGAGGCGTTTTGATATCAAATAGGGATGTTGTTTTGGAAAATGCAAATTGCTCACTGATCAAGATTAAACACAAGTCTTCCAAGAAATGTCAGGCTTGCAGCTTAAAGCAGTAATCCACAAGTCTGGCTTTGGGAGAGTGCAACCCCTCCACCTCCTCAGCACACAAGGCCTGCGTGGCCACCCCACGCAGACGGAGTCAGGACCTCCAGGGTGAGGTCTGGCCTCAGAGCGTCCAGAAAGGCTCCCAGGTGACTCTAATGTTCAGATGAAATTAAGGAGTGCGGGCTCAAGGGTGTGCTTGCTCTTGAAACTCAGGGTAGGGGCTGGAAAGGTCTGGGGCACGCTCCCTCAGCACTGGGTTCTGGTCCCTTTGTAGATGAGCTCGTGATTTCTCTAAGATCCGACTGACATCATGACAAAGCCATCGGGGAGCTTTGCTGGATCAAACCAGTGTTCATATCAAGCCCTAGAGGAGGAGGACGTCCACCGAGGTTAGCCCCAAATCTTGTCACGCTGCACAGCGTGGCCTAGGACACTGTATATAGATTCGGCAAAAGGAACCAAGGTGGTAGGTGGCTTTTTCCATCTTTTGATAATGAAGAGTGAACTATCTAACGATGTCTCACAAAGCCCTGCAAGAGTAAGATAGCATCCCCCAACCCCTCCCACGGCCGAGAAGGTTTCTGAAGACCTCTGCTTCCTTCATGGAACCAGGGTTAAATGGATAAAACAGAAAAATTAGACTTCTCAGAAAGGTGCAAATGTCCTAACTTTTTGAATAAGACCTTGGCACCAGTTTATGGACTTTTAGGCAGCTTAGCCCTTCATTGTTTGCTGCACAAACAGCATAGTGTCTTTGACCAAATAGCTTTTGGGGTGTCTTGATACAGCCACCAGGCTTGTGGACAGCCTGTCCGAGGTGGTGGGTGAAGCGGAGAGAGCCCTCAGTCCCTGGAAAGTGCAAGAGAAGGCTTTATGAAGAAGCAGGGGGAGTGCCTCTTAGGAACACCACCTGTGGCATCCCAACCGAATATAAACGGCTCAAGGGCAAGGAAGTAGTAAAGAGCACGGGTGAAGGAGGGCCTCAGAATCCCACCAGCCTGCGTGAATGCCAGTTCTGCCCCTCACTGTGTGGCCTCAGGCAGGCTCATGCATCTGAGATGGCCTTGTCATCTGTAAAAGAAGGGGTACTTCCTTCTCAGAGTTTAAGGATTAAATGCGGCTATATAAATACTTAATAGAACGCTTAACTCAAGTACTCATAAATGGTGGCTATTTTAACCATTTAAAAAGTTTTCTGTCCCTTGCCAATAGAATGTCTAGTACCTAGGATTTAGTCATGTTGACTGGCTGAATGAGGGCTTGGTCAAATGTTTACCTCAATAAATTCAAATGTTTATCTAAAGCAATGGTTCTCAAAGGGGAAATTTTGTCCCCCCCAGGTAACAATCGGCAGTGTCCAAAGGCATTTTGGATTGCTGCAACTGGGTGTGTGTGCGTGCGTGTGCATGTGTGCATGTGTTTGTACAAGTGCCATCTAGTAGGTGGGGAACCGGGATGTTACCAAACATCTACAATGCACAGGACAGCACCAGTCCCCAATTATTTGGCCTGAAATGTCAGTAGTGCGGAGGTTGTAAAAAGGGAGAAGCGGGGGTTAGCCCACTCAGATGAGGGGACAGAGGGAAGCAAATAGACTGAGTCTGGGGTCTGGTAGTAAATGAAAACTCCTGCAGATATCCCTGGAAGAGGAAGCCTCATCTCACTGAGGATAGCATTAGCAGTTATAACACATAAGGTTAAGTTAGAAAACCTGGATTCTGAGTTGATACTCAGAGATCAGAGATCACATCTTTGGTTAAGATGTGAAAAGGCAACAGAAATTAGAAGATCAGGGGTGCCTGAGTGGTTCAGTCAGCTAAGTGTCCGACTTTGGCTCAGGTCATGATCTCACCGGTTTGTGAGTTCGAGCCCCGCGTCGGGCTCTGTGCTGACAGCTCCGAGTCTGGAGCCTGCTTCGCATTCTGTGTCTCCCTCTCTCTCTGACCCTCCCCTGCTCACGCTTTGTCTCTGTCTCAAAAATAAACAAACATTAAAAAAAAAAAATTAGAAGATCAGAATGGGAAAGTGGCTGGAGGTTGAAATGGTGTCCAGAAAAGAAAAAAAGGCCTCACATAGTAGTAATAGATGAGATCCACCCCTGATTTTTAAATTTTTTAAAAAAGACTTTATTTGTGAGTAATCTTTCCACCCAATGTGAGGCTCAAACTCACAACCCTGAGATCAAGAGTTGCACGCTGCACCAACTGAACCAGCCAGGAACATCCCCATCCCTCATTTTTTATTTTCTTCCCAGGAGAAGGCAAGCTACCCACTAAGAGACTATAAAGCACTAAGCAAAGGGAAGCTTCCAAGATTCCGGAAAGACCAATTCCTCAGAAAGTCAACACAGGTATCTGGCTGGGCCAAAATCTGCTCATCCTAGAGCCTCCAAGATGAAATTAAAAACCTAAGTAAAAATCCCGACTTGAACACGGTTTAGGCCAATTTTGACATTTCACTTGCTGGCAGGGCGCGTCGGTGCTCAGTAGGAGTCCACAAATCAATTTTGAAACAAGAATTGGTGCCTTAGCCCAGTCCAAGTCCTTCTCTGTCCTGATAGTTTGAGAATACAGTGTGGCCCTATTGTGGGCTATGGAGACCTTTGATGGGAGTGCCCACGGACTCCCGAACCAGAGTTCAATGAAAAATGCTCACACCTCAGTTGTATAATCTTTCTGAAAATGTTTTCACATTTGGGGATTTTTATTTTTGCCTTAAGCTAGTTAAACTTTTAAGCTTCAGCTTTTTTCCCTGCAAAATGGAGATAATAGTCCCTGCACCCTGAGGGCTGCGGGAAAGATTCCGTGAGATTATGTACCTAAGTTCACTGTACCAACCGGCTCACCCAACTAACAGTGGTTTTCTAAAACCCAAAGGCTTTTTACTGTTGGTTTACACTGCTCTTTAGCAACACTTCATATTTTCTCAGGGCTGTGCAGAGATTTAAAAAGAACCAGAACAAGAGGGATGCTATTTAGGAAAGCAAATTAGTCCCCTCACGGCACCTCTAGGTCTCTGTTTCTTGAGTTTCAGGCAATCCTCACTGGTAATTACTCCCATTTCACAGATAAAGACAATGAGGCTCAAAGTATACAATCTGCAAAATATGGGGTTAGATGCCCTCTACTGAAGCCAGGAAAGGGAACTTGAATCGAAACTGAGACCAACACTGAAAAATCAGCTTTGTGGGCCTAGCCCAGGAGCGGCTTCCAAGATGAAATGACCAGCAAAGCACAGGAGATGACAAAAATGAGATGTAGTCCCTATAAGGTGGCATGCTCAGTTCCTCTCAGCGCTCCACTTGGATTTCACGGCCTCAGAGAGACAATCTGTCTGATTCCACCTTTTACCTGGAAAGAGTCGCCTAAGGATATCCAAATGGTAGTGATGGAAGAGACGGCGGAAGAATGCTAATGCTAGCCAAGTTACAAGAGGTAGGGGCAGGAGCTGAAGGGCCACTGAAGAGGGTGACGAAACAGAATAGCAAGCAGGCTGACCTATCAGCAAAGAAAGTAAAAGCAAAAGGGCCATTTCTGTAATTCTTTCTCACAAATACAATCTTTAACCGGAGGCTAGATTTTCCAGCACATACTAGGAATCACCTGCTTGGGAAGAGAAAACATAAAATATGATCCTGGCTCAAGAGTCCTCAGCATAAGCTTCTAGGCATGAGAATAAGATTTCTTTGATTTTCATGTGGATCAAGAAAAGCCACTGGGATAGGCTAGGAAAATTAGACACTTTCGGAGCTGGTTTGCTCAGCTTTGAATGAGACGGTGGCTCTCAGAATGTCAACTCTGGGAAACTTCACCATGTACTGAAAAAAACAAACCTGTGTCTAGCCTCTAGATACTGGAACTTCCAGAATTAAAAAGAAATATCCTACGCAATACTATTGGGTGACTTAACACACGTGCAAAGAAGAATGTCCTTTCCAAGAAGTACGAATTCAGTAATGTACAGAATAACAGGAAAGCTGCTACTGAATCCAAACACAACCGAGAGCCCATTCATCATCTTTTCTTGGTTTTCCCCAATAGTCTGATACAGAAAAAAAAAAGTCCTCAGCTGAGGTAGTACAGACTTTTAAGAAAGAAGCTTTAAGAGCTGCTTTCAGACACCCACACAATTATTTTCACACATACACAGTTCTTAAAATTATTTCCACCAAGTTCTTGTAGACTCCACCAACATGGAAGAAATTAGCCCATCTCTCCTGTGTTCTCTGTGGTTTTAAAGTCTTACTTTCAGAAAAACTTTTTTTCCTAAGTGATATTAACCATTTCCTAACAATAAATAGGCATGGCTTTTCTTACTAACTCTACCATCATATTCTTCTAATTGTCACCCAACAGTGAACCTTGAAGACTTTATTTAAATAAAGGTTATTTACAAACGTTCAGCATTAGCGAAATCCACAAGCTAGCAATCCTTTTTGAAATCTTAACTCTGTAAGTTGTAAGTTCATGTTTCAAGTACAAGGCCTAGTTTCCGTATTTCAGCACATCTATGACTCAGGTAGACGTGAAATCACTACCCCATTCAGGTCACTTGTTATGTCTTGGTAATTCCCTTGAAGTTGCAGGAACAGAGAATGTCAAAAGTTCCACTGTTTGCTTTTGATCTTGGGAAATGTCACGGAAGATATGAGCCTTGATGCTTTAAAATAGAGAAATACCTACAATTCATTTCCCAGTTAAAAAAAATTGCCTTCTTACAGTTCCAGGATCACATTTAAAAAGCCCTCTAATTTTTGTAGTTAGTAGAGGCTAACTACTGTTGACTTTTCCAAGAACATTCTAACTTAACAGCCTCTCCATCTGTCTCTGGGGGGGCATAGGTCATCTCTGTATTTTGAAGTTTTATACAGCCTTTAAGATGGTGAGACCACCTTTTCCCATCTTGATGCTCAGTATTAATGTATGCCATAAATTATGCAGAACACTGCTGGAGGCTTTGGGTAAACACTGAAATGTTGCTGGGAGGCACTGAACAAAAATTTACATAATCTTGGCCCTCATTTCCTGTTTCAAACTAGCAAGCTTCGTATTACTAAGCCAGTTCTTTTCAGTTTTGCCGTTGTGTGTTCAGCTGAGTGTCATAGCTCCTCCTTAAGACTTTCATGTTTAATAAGTTATTTATGCACACTCTCACAAAGATTGAAGATTTATAATTTTTAAATTTTCTTAAATGTTTATTCTGAGAGACCAAGCTAGAGGGCACAAGTAGGGGAGGGACAGAGAGAGACAGAGAATCCTAAGCAGGCTCCGTGCTGTCAGAGCAGAGCCTGACACAGGGCTCTATCTCACAAACTGAACCCTGAGATCATGACCTGAGCCGAAATCAAAGGATGCTTAACCAACTTGAGCCACCCAGGTACCCTGAAGGTTTATAATTTTTAAACACAAACACAAAGGCAGCAGCAACTCATTTAGGCAAATTGTTACACCTCCATTTTCCATTAGACGTTAAAAAAAACACCCTGATGACCTAGCAATGTGTGGTTTCTCTTCAGCTCTTTCCTCTTGGGTTATCAATCCCCATCTCGGATCAATGAACTCTGTTTACCATTTAAAGTATCTAGGGGCACCTGGGTGGTTCAGTTGGTTAAGCATCCCACTTGGGCTCAGGTCATAGCTCACGATTCGTGAGCTCGAGTCCCATGTCGGGCTCTGTGCTGACAGTTTAGAATCCCTGCTTGGGATTCTGTCTCCCTCTCTCTCTCTCTGCCCCTCCCTGACCCATAGCCTGTCTCTCAAAAATGAATAAATGTTGAAAAGAAAGTTATCTAACCATTTATCCTCCCAAAGGAAGTTCTCTTGCATTGGTGTACCCATGCTACCTCTAAAATGTAAAAGCAGGGGTGCCTACATGGCTCAGTCTGTTGATCATCCAACTTTGGCTGAGGTGATGATCTCACAGTTCATGAGTTTGAGCCCTGCTCAGAGCCTGGAGCCTACTTCAGATTGTGTTTCCCTCTCTCTGCCCCTCCCCCACTGGTGCTGTATCAAAAAATATATACATAAAAAAGATATTTAAGATGTAAAAGCAGATGAACATTAATACGGGGGCAGCATAGAAAGTCCCATGTGGTAGGGAAATCTAACATTCACAACTTTCAGTTATTTCACATGGTCAGCTTGAAGATACGTAATGGGAATACTCTAAGATACCCAAAAAGGAAGGTATGGCAGTTTAAAGAAAACAGCTATTCTGAATCTTTATTAAATGGAATCTCATTAGGTTACTCAACACCCCTTCCTAATTCATCAGTGCTCCACTGCCCATAGTTACTTAATCACTAACAGAAAACAGTTAAGGTGTGGAATAGCCATAAAATAGTATTACTGCAACCACTGAATTATGTGCTTCAGGAGACTAAGTATACAGACATGAAAGACATGTTTGCAGTATATTATTAATAATCCTTATTATTTACAAAAAGTTTTGGAATGAGCAAAGTAGAAACTTAAGTGGGGCTGGGAGTAGGGGGAGTTGGTAGCATATTGAGAACCATCGTCTGGTTTTTATGCTAACAGATGCACTGATAAGAATAATTGGAAGTGTTGTAAGTACCTGTATGTGCTTTCAAAACCTAATTATTCTAGCCTCTTCATTCTTGCTAAAAACCTGCTTTGCAAGGGACTTTTGATAAAATCCTGTATTGAAAGAATTACTGCTAGCTGTTTTCAGTTCAGCATCTACCCTCCAAGGCTGTGAAAATGGAATACAGGTGACCTCCGCTATCTGAAAGTTTGCTTTGCACTGCTTTGCTTTTATGAAAGACCCACATTAGTACCTGTTTTCGTCAACCAAAAGAAATCTGAAGAGGATTTTTACTTTTTAACTGCTTCTATGTCTGTTCGGTTTACAAAAGTTTTCACGGGAACACTTCAATTTCAGCTAGGGGGGGGGGAAACATGTAATATCAAGTACTCAGTAGGTCTGCCTAATTCTTAATTGTTCACGTTGTGGATTATCCAGTGGTGTAGCAATTCCCTGGTAACACGGGTCCACAGGCTTCCTAGAGCCTCTCTTCTCCAATACTTCTAAAAGCAAGAAAATTAACGCAAGCATCCAAGGAAAGGCGGATCCAGACTTAGAACTTGGGTAAATGCTTATCCGTTTTGCTAACATTGGTTTCAGATAGTTTCGGTTTCCTCTGGCAAGGAAAGCCTCCAAAGTAGCTTATTTTCAAGGTCCTCTGAAAGATCTTGACCTTATATTAAGTAAAAGAAATTCATATTCACTGGTCAGCCTACATTGGGGCTGACCATGGTTAATACTGAGCCCTAAATTTACTGTTTTTCCCTATAGGTGCATGCCTACGATCAAGTTAATTTATAAATTAGACACAAAAGATTAACAAGAATAAAAACAATTATAACAATATGTTGCAATAAAAGTTATGTAAATGTGGTCTCTTTCTCTCAGAACATCCCCCTTCTTTCGTGATGAGAGATGATAAAATGCCTACGTGACGAGATGAAGTCGGGTGTCTGTCTCCAGACCAACAGCAGCTGACCGTGGGTCACTGAAATGGCAGAAAAGGAAAACCGCGAATTGGGGGGACAGAACCTGGCACTGTAACACACCCCAAAATTTTGCCCTTGTAGAGATTAATCCTAAAATTAGCAAAGTAATTCCAGGGCAGTGATCTTACCCATCGTCAAATCTATGTTTTCCAGTCTCCTAGCACAGCCTCAGAATTTGTCCAACACCTAGTATGGAAGGACTTACGATGGCTGTGCAATCTAAGAATGAACAGAATTTTGGTTTCTTTAAAACATCTTAGAAAGGTCTTTATTTTTGTTTTGTAACAAATGGCAACAATTTAATCAGTATCAAATTGTTTCATTAGTGGAGTAATATTTTTATCAACCACAAACCTTTCAGAAGGTACTAAGCAACTGAAAGTTAAAAACTTGTTACCTTCGTATTAGAAAGAAATTGTTTTTCTAGATTTAGTGATAAAAAGATAAAAACCCGTAACAAAGGATAGAAACTGAATAGAGTCTAAATGGATTCAGGATTTTAGTTAACGTCAGTGTATAAAAAGTCATTTACTGTTTTGTCTAATGTACTTGTGGTCAACTACACAAACAAGCAACCAATCTAACACTAGCTAAATCTCTAATTTTACTATAATGTAACACTCATTTAAGGGAAAAGCTAAATTTGGGTACGAGCCTAAGTGACACATTTAACACTAAGAACACACTAACAAAAACCACTGAAAGAAGGAACACAGGTAGCTGGCGTGTGAGAGGGGCAGTTCTGTAATAGACATGCTGTTTTGGTAAATGGCTATCTTCCAGTCTAAACTAATGATGGCATGAAAAACACCAGGGAGAATACATTCAAGTTAATGGAAACAAGTCTTTATTAAGTAACTTTTAATATCAGAAAAATAAAACTCTTATAATTCTCTTTACAGCAAATATATAATATCAGTGCTTTGGCCATCTTAAGTTAAAGGCCCTTTATCATAAAATATATGGTTTTAAACTTTACTCAAATTGAATTTATAATCCCTATGACTTCCCTACATATACATAACAAAAGAGTGTAGTAAAATTAGCAAATACTAAACTATATTGATAATTTATCATTCTTAGTTTGTGGTTTTTAGAAACAGTACACGCACCTAATATATGTCGATTCCTTGGCTTATTAGTTGCAGTGTACGATGCAACAAAATACAAAATACATGCTTGGTGAACATTCGTTCGTATCTACAAGACGGCAGCTAAAGATTAGGTTTCAATACTGACATTTAACTATCCTACAAGCAGTTAGCATTACATCATAATATGCCATCAAGGCAATTTTTATACTGAAAAAATCAAAATAAAAACCGTTATTTGTAAACTTTTATACGAAATGTAACTCTTCAAGTGGAAATAAAAAATAAAATTTGTCTATTTACTATTCAATACACATAGGATTTTCAATTTTTGTTATATTGAGAAAAAAAGCTCTTTTGTGTTGGGAAAATAATGCTTCAAAAAATAATTAGTAGAAAAACCCACCAGTATATTGTTTTTGTCCTTTCAATGCCAGCACAGATTTGGGAACATACTGAGGATGAAGTTACAGACATCCACAGGTGAAATGTAAAAGTGTATCTTAAAGAAATCTTTCCTCGTGATTGGAAATAGTTTTGAAATGAAGTAAACTGATTGAAGGTCATCATCACAGCTGCTTTCGTAAATTATGCTAAGGGCATTATTATCCCTCTCTCCCTCCCCTCCCCTAAATTACTAAAAAATAAAAATATATTTATAATGTGCAAGACAAATATGGATTGAACATAAAATGTTTCACATTTTGATCTATAGTCTAAAAATTAATCAACAGCTTGATCAGACTAATGAATGGAATGTTCGCATCCTCAATTAGCCAATATAGGTGCATCCCAAAGCCCTTCCCGAAATGGGAAAACCCAGGTGGTCACTTCCACATTCATCGAGGGAGGCAATGGGTAGGAATTCACAATCGACACAATTGCATTCCTGATCCAATGATCATACCAGCCGTGAGCATTCTGGGCGAGATGAAGGTCAATGTAGCAGTTTTTGTCCCAAATTATAACCAGTGATCGAGTAAACTGCCATCAGCCCTATTATTACCAATAAGTAATCACAATGCATTAAAAAGTTACTTGCAATCCTGCAGAATTAGGCATAAGTTGTTGTAAAATAAAAAACGAACCTGTTTTGTCAAAACTGGCAGTGTAAAGAAGGCAGCACTGGAAGTGTCTGAATCATCTGTAATGCCAAGTACCCTCCATAAACTCTTAATGTGGTTAGGCTTTGGGACCCACTGTTTTGAAATCTAGACGTATATACTTTTCTCATAGGCCACACAACCTATGATTATCTTCACTCAGCCAAGCTGAACTTCAGTTTTAGCAATTCTTATACAAGCTATGTCTCTGGGTCTACAGGATAGTATTAATAATTCAAACCAAACTAATAGACAAGAGACCACTTAGGTTTAGTGTTACCATAGCAGCCTTTTATAAGTTTACTAACAACTTTAGCCTAATCCCAATAAAGCCTGATAACAGTCATAAGAATTCATTAGGAAGTTTACTGGGGGTACCATTATACCCATGCCTTTACGAGTCCATATAGAGATATAGTATTTATGTATATATATATAGTTAAGAGTGAATCTGGATTGCCTGAGTAACAGCTGTCTGGCAAACTGGACATGATGGCGTTCTCTTTTCACAGATCTTGTTGGCACATTCCATGCAGAAGAGGTTGTGGCCACATGGAACTAGGGCAGCAATAACTTCATTCTCAAAGCAAATCACACAATCGTGCTTTCGTCTCGATTCTGGAGGTGAGCTAGAGGTGGAACCACCATTGGAAGAAGAGTAACTATTGGTACCATTAGAAAAAGCAGGGATGTATATTGGAAGGCCGACGTGGTTGCCTGTACTAGGTGGGTCGCTCCTAACCCTCCGAGCAAGTGGGTGTTCAATGCTCTCGGGAAACGTAGGAGACAGACGAGGAGTAGATGGCTGACTTCCTCTACGCTGAGTCTTCATGTTACCAGAAGGATCACTCCCAAAGCCAGAGAGTGGGTTAACTGGTTCAAAGGGGGTCCAGATAGTTTGAGCAGATGTTGGTAAAGAGTCAAAGGCAGGAGAATCAACCGCAAGATCTTCTGAGCCTACAGATGGTAGTGTATCTCCAAACCAAAAGTTCCCTGTGCTAAATGGGCTCGTTGGACTAAAGTCAGCCAGCCTATTGCTTCCAAAGTAGGAATCTGTGGAGCCGCTTCCCAGAGAACTGGAACTATCGTTTCGGTAATTGGAGATCATTCTTGCGCGGCTAGGAGGAACCGGATTGGAGGAGAGCCACGCGGAGCCAAGAGTGCCACCTTCAAAGCTTACGTCGGTACCGTTGTAATGGAAATCATTCTCTTCGTTGAGCTCAATATAGTTTCCTGTACGCATGGCAATATGCATTTCTATTTCTTCTCGCGCTCGGTCGACATTTTCGGGCATCCCTGTCACTTCAAAGACAGGCTCCTTATCTCTGCTTGGAGTTACTATGTATGTGTGGGTCTGCTGCTGAATTCTTTTAATAGTTGCTCCTTTCGGTCCAACTACCAATCCCACGACACGATAGGGGACCCTCACTTGAACGGTGGTTTGACCGGGCAGATTTGGACTACACGACAATCCTCCCAGGGCAGGGCCATTTTTGTTTCGAGATGCACGAATCATGGAGAAGTGCTCTGCAGCTGAGAGAATCTCTCTTTTGGCCATGGCAACATCTTCTTTCCGTCCAGTGACAACAAAAATGGGCTCCTCACCACGAACAGGTGTCTTGATATATGTGTTTGTCTTGGCTCTCAGTGCTTTAATTTTACAACCTGTTAGAAAGAACATATTTCATAAGAATCAACATTTATGTCAATGATATTGATAAAGACAAATCACAGAAAGCTCCGTGCAAGCCAAATGTCTGCTTCTGGACAGCTGCGTTTTTGTTGTTGTTGTTGCTGTTGTTGTTTTAATTTTAGTTTTTCTTCATCATAAAAACTTATCACTAGATGAGAAAACTTTCCTAACTCCACAAATGCTCCCTGGTCCTCCGGTATACTTGTGACCTGGTCTTTCACTTAGGAAGAGGCGGTGCCTCTACCAGGAGATCTTAGAAGTCATGCTAATTGTTTCCTTTCCCTTGTTATCAGTCACTGCAAATGATGCATGAAATCCTCTGTACAGGCAAGCTAGACCACAAGCAGGTCTGACTTTCAGAACGGTAATAATTAGCTCGCTTGCAGGATGTTGGTGGCAAAGAAAAAACCACTAATGCATATGTAAGACACTGACCATCTACTGTCTCATTCAATCTATACAAGAACCCTAACAACTTGATTATTACACTTTTATTGATAAGGAAAATGAAGCTCAGGAAAACGGTTAAACCCAGTCTAACTTAAAATCTATGGTCTTTTTGTCAGTCGAGAATCTCAAATTTCATACAACTATACTATAAAACAGAAGTTCTTTAACAGCTTTCCACTTAATTGTCATCTTTTAACATTACTCTTTCCTCTGCAAACTCACCTGATGAGCAAAATGCTCATGGCCCAAAGGCTGTCTCACATCTGCTGCCATCAGTTGAATGTGAGGCTTACTAAGTAAGGTATCCCCATAACTGCTTATTCTAGTTGTACACAAGCACTAACTCAATTAACTATGACACAAAAACCAGTGAAACATGAATGCAAAAAGACACTGTACTTGTATGAAAATTAAGATGATTATTTTTGAAAGTCTCAATAAATATATGTACCTTAAAGAAGAGAAGGGTGAATTATGCATGAGTGAGATGACTGTAAAGGCCTGGGGTAAAAAACTAACACAGAATGATGCTGCACTCACTGTAAAGTTCTTGCTAAATTCAAAAGAAACATATTGGAAATTGTATGGAATATGGGCACTGGATGGATTTTATTAAAAGACTACTCAGATTGGCAGACCCACTCTCAAATGAAAGGTTTTGGCCCCAAATCCTAAATGCATTTAAGTTAAAATAAAATATCAGAGATGCACATACATGACAATCCATTAATTCTTTAATTGACTTTTTAGAGCAATCACCTATTACCAGAACCAACTACATGAGATTAGAGGGCTTCAAAGTGTAACTTAAAGTGTTAAATGGACAACTGAGCCATGGGGTTATAGTTTTCAAAGATCTTACCATGAAGCTTGCTAGAATACATCTGTTCTCATGAATATATTATGTTATCTAGGTTCCTCAAAATGAAGAGGACAGGTTTTTTTTGTTTGTTTTTTTTTAGAGAGAGAGAGAGAGAGAGTGCAAATAGGGGAGAGAGGGAGAGAGAAAGAGGGAAAGAGAATCCCAAGCAGGTTCCATGCTCTACACAGACCCTGATGCGGGCAGGGCTTGACCCTTGGGATCATGACCTGAGACAAAATCAAGAGTCACTGGCTGAGAAACCCAGGTACCCTGAGGCCAGGTGCTCTTAAAGACACATGTCACACTTTGGGGGTGGTCTTTTTCTTAAATCTTTCCTCCCTTTTTTGCCCCCAATGAATTCATAACACATACAAACTGAGTCTTTACATACATCATTTCTAACCTGCTAACTGTAAAAGCTCCTCCTCCCCCAAGTCTCCCTGCCTCCAGTCCCACCTCACTCCAACCCATTGGCTATATTCATTTTAATCAAATGATGGTTTCTAAATAAAGCACAGATCACATGATCACTTCTTTGCATAAAGTGCTCTTTAATGGTTCCCTTTTACCACAAGGATAAAGTCCAAGCAATTTGGCACACAAGGCTCCTCTTTACCTGGGAACCGATGACCTCTCTCTAGATCTATCTCTTTACCACTTGCTTTTTCTCCTTCCTCACTTCTGTAACTCTGCAGTGTGCTCTTACCGTATTAAACTCCTTACCCATGCTCCCTTGCTTCTGTGACTAGAATGTTCCTTTGTCCTTGCCTCTTTACTCCCACCTCTGTTTGCTTTTTAATTCCTGCTGGCCTTCATATTTTAGTTTAGATGCCTCATCCTCTACAAAGGTTCCTATCCCTCAGGACTGCTTTGTGTACCCTTCTAAGCATAAGCATTCCCAAACCACTGGATGGTTGACTAGAAGTATATACCTTTAGGGCGCTCATACAGCACGTGTTGAAACAAAGATTGGTTTCCTTTATAAACACTGGGCCTTTCTTATCCATATTGCTTTGAATGTAAGGTTGTTTTTTGCTGAGCTTTTCAAGACTTTCATCTTCTAGCCCCACATTGCTAACGCAACTTTGTTGAAGGGAACTGATTATGCTAACTTCAATTGTAACATATGCAACACAACTTTCTTCAACCTACCATTGGATTTTTGGAACTTAACCCACACCTTTCAACAAACTGTAAAACTTACAAAGAAATGGCTTGTTTTCTCACTGCTGGATCCTAGATGCCTATCATAAAAACACTTTGAGGGTCAAGATTACTCTAATTCAAAGATATTCATTTGAGAAGATTTGGCAGGGAGGGGCTAAAAGCAAAACTGCAAGGAAAGCATTTAGTGCAGTAACTGGATAAGGTAAGAAGGGTCAAGGGGAGGAGGTGGCTTGGGGGCAATCAAGAAATTACTTCAATGAGTTGAATTTATGCTACTGTAAAACTCGAAAGTTTTAACTACAAAGACTGCTGCTGTAGGGGTGCCTAGGTGGCTTGGTCGGTTAAGCGTTAAACTCTTGATTTTGGCTCAGGTCATGATCTCACGGTTGTGGGATGAAGTCCCGCATTGGGCTCTGTGCTGGGCACGGAGCCTGCTTGGGATTCTCTCTCTCCCTCTGCCCTCTCCCTTGCTTGTACATGCTCTCTCTCTCTCAAATGAATGGACGAATGAATAAATAGTGCTGCTGTAAATTTACATTTATAAAGAACTACAAGAAGATTGAGTTGATAGTGAGAACTACAAGAAGATTGAGTTGATAGTGTTACTTTTGACTATAAGGCAATGCTACTGCTTTTGCTCCATAATAGAGAGTGAATTAGAAGACACGAGCAATAAAACTTCCATATCTATTTTTTTATATAGACTGAATCTTCAGAAGACTCCCTCTTTCAGCACAAAAGATGTTGCTTAGGGCTGTGAACCGAGAGCACTTTCCATTGGCCAATATGTGACTGATGGAGAGCTATCTAAGAAATTCTAAAAGGCTGCGATGTGAACAAATAACTAACTGTTTACATTATACATCCAGGGGAGTTATTGTTATTATTCAGATACTCTGGGCTACAATTTAACAAGAAGGCAGTCTGCTGGAATCACATTTCTAACAAAGAGGGTCCTGTTCATCCTGCAGAAAAACACTGGGAATTTCTATTAAGGACAAAGAGAGAAATAACCAAAGAGTTTGAGGTTAGTTCCTCTCAATCCTTACTGATACTGACCACTAGAAAATTGAATTAAGTAAACTTCTCCAAATAAATACTTTTGAGACTAGAAGCAACCATCAGTCACATGATACAACACTTTTTAATACCTAGTAGGAAGAAAATATGCCTAAAGGTACCCAGAATGCTATCTGGCCTAAGGCCGGTACTAACAAAGAGGTGTTTAATAACTGGCTCTGGAGGACTGAAGACAAATATTTTGAGTGGGGACCACTTCTGATATAGGGGAGTCAGATAGGCCTATCCTGTGCCAAAGGACTGTGTACTTATTTAGGTCTTCCAGGTCAGAGGAGGTAATGGGAAGGTAGCAAAGCCCAGCCCCTCTAAGCCACTGCCAACAAAAATAAAAGAATGTATTTCTTCTCTCTCCTAAATTTTCTAAGACAGTTTTAACACAATAGCCTCAATTTGGATTAGGACTACAGGAAACCTCATCAATCATAATGTTGTTTCTATAGGAACATATACACTGAGGTTCAAACAACCAACACATGATTTCTAGGAATGAATATATATATATATAACAAAGTTGGGGACAATCTGACTAGGGAGACTTCTAAATAGGCAACACAAACTAAAGAAAAAACAAACTTGTTTTATTATTTTATAGGTGAAGGAGGTCAAAGGTTTTTAGAGTATTTTAGATTAAGTTTCTATTTGCAAAGTCTAAGATATTTAAAAAATCATTGAAGAATTTATAATCTCAGAGTGGCATAAAATTCAGAGGCCATAAAAGTACAGATAAATTAGATTACACTTAAAAAATCTGCTGCATGGCAAAAGTCACCAAAAATAATTTAAAGAAATAATTATTTACAACTTATACCGCAAATGGCTAATTTCTCTCTCTTACATACACACATATACCTGCCCTACGTATCAGAACACCAAAACCTAATTTAAAAAAATAAAAGAAACTGTTCACCGAAAAGGAAATCTACAAATGGCTACGAAACATGAAAATTCCCATTTCCATGTGAACTGAAGGGTCTTTTTCCACCTATAAGAATATCAAATATCAAAACAAGTATCAAAAACAGTGCTACTAAGAACAGGGAAAAGGACCTTTATATTTAGTTGCTGGGAGTATGAACTGCCCAAGGGCAGTTTGTATTATTTATCAAAATTACAACTGCATGGATCCTTCTGCCCCTACAGTCCCACTCATAGAACTGATCCTGCAGAAATACTTGCACAGGTATAAAATGACCTTTGTATTATATTACTTAATTATATTAGCATGAGGCCAGTACAGCTATATAATGGAATACAATGCAGTCCTAAAACTGGTTCACTTAGGGGGACAGGGTAGAAGGGAGCCTTAATTTTCCTCCACACTCTTTATTATTTTAATAATTTTGAACCATACAAATGCATTCGTTTTTTCCAAGAAGTATGATTAAACCAGAAAAGTTTTTTAACATATAAAGAAATGACACATTTTACTGGACTTAGCATATATATTCATTAGACTTTTGGCTAGTACTGACATTATTTTAAATTGTATGAACTGCAGGGTAAATGATTTCATAACCTGAAATCTGAACAAGGCTTTTTAATTCTAAGAGGTGAGGTCTAACCATCGTCTTCTTACAGCTACTGATAAAAAGAACAGATGTCAAGCTTTGTACCAGAATGTGTAGATGTAGAATGTGTAGAATGTTAAGAACTAGGATAGCACAAAGTTTTATAGTTGTAATTCTGTTTTGATTTGGAAGTAAATCCCCCAAATGAAAAAGTCTCCAATCTAGCCCTAGTATAAGAACTCATTTCCCCTTTCTATCTATATCACTTGGCTGGGGCTGGGTTTGCCTTAAAACCCTGGAGCTGTGGCCAGATTCATGGCCTTCTTGCTCCCTGGTGAGCAGAGGTCCGGTCCCGCCTTGCTTCTGCAGAGTAAAGAGAACCTCTCCTGCCAGAGGCCTCAGCAGTAAAGAGGGACCCGTCTCTCTCTCATTGCTGGGAGAGGACTTAAAAGGAAGAAAAAGAACTGAAACGATGGATGTTCAGGGTTTCTCAAACCTGGGGTTGCAGTATCAATTTAATAGGCTGTAATCAACATTAAAAACAACCATTAAAATTAAAAACAATAACAAAACTCAACATGTTCCAAATATTTCAGTACAACATGTGTAAGAAGGGCTGCAATGCCAAATGTTCTTTTACTGGGGGTGGGGTGGGGGTTATCAAAGAAAAGTTTAACTGAAAGTAGTAGAGAGATGTGATGTGCTCTGGATAGCCTGCGAACCAGCCAACAGTCCCCACTGTGAACTGCCTATGGAGGCCTTCTGGCAGGACACTGTAGGTGGACTCTAGAAGCTGGAAGGAAAATGGAAGGCTCAATCCAGAAATCTTTTTCTGTTCTTTAATTTTGCTTACTATCTGCCTTAGATTTCTAATGCTGCCAAAGTTACCACACACAGTGAAAGGTGGACACATCTTCAATGACAGCAAGGGGTTTAAATTCCATCTTGTAGGGGCAAAGAATCTTTTTTTTTTTTTAATGTTTAGTTATTATGAGAGAGAGGGAGTAGGAGGGAGGAAGGGAGGGGGGGGGGGGAGAGAGAGAGAGAGAGAGAGAGAGAGAGAGAGAGCGCATAAATGTGCGCGTGGGGGAGGGACAGAGAGAGAATCCCAAGAGGGCTCCACGAGGGGCTTGATCTCAGGAACTGTGAGATCATGACCTGAGCCGAAATCAACAGAGTTGGACACTTAACCTACTGAGCCACCACATGCCCATTTTTTTTTCTTTCCTTTTTCTCCTTCTCCTTCTCCTTCTTCTTCTTCTTCTTCTTTTTTTAAAGAAACAAGCCCCAAATGTTATGTGAGCTGTTGCTGATTTTTCACAGAGTATTTTGTTTTCTAGAAGTTCATTGTATTTTCCATTCACTTCATAAATTAGCTACATATACCTTAACTTAAGGTGACTTGAGAAAGCTAAACACCAAAATTGCATTATGTGTATATATCCACTTTGGGTCATCCTTGGCATGTACCTTTATTCAAAACTTCTCCCCAAGAGTGTTGTTTTAAGGGAAAAGAATCCTACTAGGATATCGGTGTAGTACACACACACACACACACACACACACACACACACACACACACACTTTAAATAAGTCGTGGTGGTGGTAGGGCGCCTGCATGGCTCAGTTGGGTGGCTCTGCATTGACAGTGCTGAGCCTGCTTGGGATTCTTTCTCTCTCTCTCTGCCCCTCCCTTGCTTGCAGGCTCTCACTCTCTCTCAGAACAAATAAACATTTATAAAGAGATAGACAGATAGACAGACACACAGACACACAGATAAGGAGGGGGAATGAAACTCTGTGAGTAGCTCTTTTACCTTTGAGAAAATTAGAACTCCTTGGCCTGACATTAAAACCACCCGCTGCCCCCCTCCCCCACTTCTCTCCCATCGAGTAGCCATAACCCAGCTTCTTCTAGACTTTATCATCTCCTAAACATGCCCTGTTCCTCCTGTTCCTCTTCTGTCTCTGCTCAGATACTTCCCTAAATAATGTGGAAAACCCATAGTACTTCTGCTCCACACCTTATAGCTTCTGAGTAACAACCATGGCCGTTTGGAAGATGAGGCTGTACATGTGAAGGCTGGCTCTATGAACTCAAAATAGTACAAGGGGCTATTAGTAAAGGTGCAGACTCATTATTACTGCTACCACATATGAATCTTCCAACGCATAGTTTAAAGGAAACAATGTAAGAAGCAAAATACTGATCATCTGAAGGCCTGGGTCTTAAGTCTATCACCAGTTTCTCCTCCCCCCCCCACCCCGTTTCTACTCCTGGTTTCAATGTCAGGTCATTCAACCTCTAGGTCCTTTCTGATGCTTACATTTTTGACCAAGTCCCTCTTCTCCTAGGAAAAAGTCACTGTTTCTTTTTTAAAGTCGTAAAAGAACTTGGGACAATCAGATACTACCTTATTTCATACACATATATCTTTTCTTCCTTTCCTCAAGGAAAAGTAGGTTGAGTAATAATGGTTGGGAACATTGACTTCGGATGATCACTAACCAGCTTTGTGAACTTTAGCAGGTCAGTAAACCTTTATCTTTCCTTCATGGGTGAGGAACTATGATTAAAGATACTTTTCTCACTTGGTTCTTACAAGGATTAAATGAAATCATGTATTAAAAATGCTTATTACAATGCCCGTTTTTCAAGTAGGTGGCTCTGTAAAGGGTAACTTTTTTTTTAAGTATTTATTTTTGAGAGAGAAAGAGCACACACATATGTGAGGGAGGGAGGGGCAGAGAGAGAAGAGGACAGAAGATCTGAAGTGGGCTCTGCTGAGAGCCTTGAGCCTGATGCGGGGCTCGAACCCATGAAATGAACTGTGAGATCATGACCTGAGCTGAAGTCAGACGCCTAACCTACTGACCCCACCCTGGCTCCCCAGTAAAGGGTAACTTACAAGACTACCCAACCATGCCCAACCACTCTTCAAGTATTTCCTGAAATAATAATGATAAAATAAAAATCTGTAGCACACTTTTCAGTTTTCCAAACTTGTCTAGATTTATTCCCATTTAATCATCATACCAGTGCTTTAAGAAGGGCAGGAAAGAACCTGAACTGCTCAAGATCTCCCAGCGGGAAAGTCAGATCTCAAACCCACGTTGTCTTAACAACCCCACATGCCTCTTATGACTCCATACTATTTTTTTCTAAAAGCACTGGAGGAACATATTATTTCATGTTTCATGATATATTAGAATTAAGAGGGGATCCTATTCCTTGAGGGATAGTCCAGACACACTATTCAAAAGCTCCTTTAACTTTACAGGAACTCAATTTCGGTATTATGTTTTCCAAGACTGATGGATATCAGCTAAATCCCAATAAGAGAGTGTTTCTTATGCATACTAACTTAACCCAACAGTTACACTGTTTAGATCAGCAATGCAAACTATTCATAAATGCACAGTATCATAAATGCTTTCCTTTCTAGAGTTCAAGTGAAGTGTCCTTGTAGCTCTTCTAGTCAAAATCCTCAAATCTTTTGTGAATACAGTCTCACTGTAGACATCATCATTCTGTCAGCACTTCAAACAGCTTCATTATTGTGATTTTAGTTTTGTTATTATTGACTTTTAATGCCTTAAATCAAGAAGGTTGCTACTGGCCATAAAACAAAGCTCCAAATTAAGTTCAGGTTGACTGGCTCCTTACATAAAGGGTTGGGGATAAAAGCAAGAGGGAAGAAAACCCCAATTACCACAATATGGAAATTAAAACAGGAATAGTAAAATGGCAAGTCTAATCCAACAATCCAGTTAAATACAATAAACATCACAAGCATCTACCTTGCTTTGGGTACTTTATCAAGGATGCAAAGATGACCAAGATTCAGTGCTGCCCTCACTGACTTGTATCAGTTTCAAGCACCAGAATGATCTGATGTTTACACATGTTCATATACAGATATCAGTCTCTTTTCTTATATTGTAGATAGTATTCAAACCTTCTGTATCTTTGCTGATCTTTTTGTCTGCTTGTTCTACCACTTACTGAGATAGCAGTGTTTAAGTCTCCAATTCCATGAGATTGAGACCCTGGGTAAGTTACTTATATCCCCATAGATCTGTTTCCTTACCTGTATGGTGGGAATAAGAATGGATCAAATGAGACGATACACTGTCTCACACACTTGAAGGTTTATAATTAAAAAAAAAAAAAAAAAGTTGTTTGACTTTGAATCAATTTTCTATAGGAAGTTGAAAACACTTAAAGGATTTATCTCCTGAAGATAAAACTTAACATTTTGATTATATTATATAAAGCATGCTGAAATATTATCAACTTTACTGAACTTGGAGGGGATATGTCAAAGTCAATCTAACTGGGAATCTGAAATCTGGTATACTTTTGCATGATTGTAGGGACTCTTTTTGGACAAAAATCAGAATGTGAGAGCACTAAGAAATAATCTAATTCAACCTCATTTTATACATGAAGAAAACCGAAGCCTAGAATTGCCCAAAATTATGAACTAATAACTCCTAAAATACACCATTCTCTCAACCTAACTTATTTTTCTAGTAGATTCTTAAGGAGTTAAACAAAATCTAAAATTCCCCTTCTTTTTTCACTTAGACAAGAGAACTGAAATACTTAATAAAAAAAAAAAAAAAAAGGCTCATATTTAGCCTTTCACCAAAGCTGAAACACCTAGATAAGGGTGTAAATTAGAGAAGAAAGCTAGAACAATTCTCCTAACTGGGGATTTTAAAATTAGGATCATGCGCTTTAGAGGATGTTAATAGAAACCTTAGAATTACTTCTATTTGGGTACCATATAATAATCAGATTCATTTGTAAACTTAAAAAAAAATATATACTGTGGACCATTTAGTTAGTGGTATACCCTGGGAAAAACTTACTAAAGTGACAATTTTCAGTTTCAACGTAGTATGTGCTCAGAGTACAAATCTAGCAGATTTATAAACTTTACCCTGCCTCATATATAATTTATTATGTCTGTACTTTCAATTGTGCTATGAATCTGTACTAATGACATCTTCTCAAACTTGATCCCAACAACAAGTGGGGGATGGAAGGGGCCAGGAAGAACAAGTCATTGGAACAGGTTTTTTTCCCACAAGAAATGCTCAGTAAGGTTAAGTGATTTGTCCAAGGTCACAGGCAACAAATGGTGAAACCAAGTCTTTAACAAGTTTTTTTCTAAACTCCCAAGTTCCAATGTCCTTTCCTACAGTACATTAAAATGGTACTGATGGCAAGGGAGAAGGTATGTCAAAGGGAAGATGAGTGGTAAGGAAAAAGGGACAGTAATAAAAAGGTCAGCCTGAAATGTAAATACTGTTAATAATAGCAACCCTTCTGGGAAATTTTTTAGTTGTTTGGAACTATTCCCTCCCTACACTCCTCCAATGGTGTCCAAAAGATCAACTACTTCACGCTAATCTTTTTTTTTTCCAACGTTTTTTAAATTTATTTTTGGGACAGAGAGAGACAGAGCATGAACGGGGGAGGGGCAGAGAAAGAGGGAGACACAGAATTGGAAACAGGCTCCAGGCTCCGAGCCATCAGCCCAGAGCCTGACGCGGGGCTCGAACTCACTGACCGCGAGATCGTGACCTGGCTGAAGTCGGACGCTTCACCGACTGCGCCACCCAGGCGCCCCTACTTCACGCTAATCTTGAACTACACCTGCAGTTTTCATTAAAGGACTGTCTTTATAATTTCAAGGCCAATCTTATTATTCCATGGTACTTTATTTGTAGTCAAATCAGGATTCTCTGCATATAATGAATTGTAATTTTTGCTTACTGGACAAAGGCAACAAACCATGCCCACATGAATTGTTCTTAAATCCCAAACACTGGCACGGAAGAGGTTCTAATGTTATGCAGTGCTCAATCATAGAATAAAGACTCGAACTGTCCAAATGGCACTAGGCTGTGCATATATTCAACGTAGTATAGTTGGACTTGGTAATACTAATACTAGAAAATTATTTTAAAAGCTTAAATATCATATTTAATCTTTAAGAATGTCCATATGGTACCTAATGGTGGCATGGGGAAAAAAGTTAAAAGTAAACTCAGAAATTATGGTCTAAAAGCCATCTGGGAGGTATTAAGATGTAGTTTAATAATAATAATAATAATAATAATAATAATAATAATAATAAAAAAAACTATCACTTTGGAATTACCTGAAGATCAATGGGGTTTTAAAATAGATCTTCCATAATCTACCTGGAGTTTCCTAAAGGAGGTTTTAAACTGCAAATACACTTACCTATTTAGTCTCTTATGAACATTGTTGCTTATTTTTTCATTTGGAGTTCAACTTCAAAAATTCTACATGGCCTAAATTACATTAAAAATTCTGTAACAATCCCTTTGATCATAAAATAATACTGTGGCAGTCACTATAGCTGTTCAGTAATATTCTGGCTCTCTTCTGTGGGCACATGGTTGTAATGGACCTTCTTACCTACTTGAAGTTAGGTGTGGCCCCATGACTTACTCTGATTAACAAAACAGGAGATGTAATTATTACTTCCGGGTCTAACATTTAAAGACCAGGATGTCCTATGCTACTGTCTCTTATTCCGCTGGCACATGGGAAGACCAGCTAACACTTGAGATGGTGGCCACTGCACTGGCCCGTGTCCCTGAATAACTGAAATGAGCAGAGCCCCTGTGAATAAGAAATTACCCTTTATTGTTTTAATACTGAGATGCTGGGGTTCGTTGTCATCACAACATAATTCAAATCTATCCAGACAGAAGTGCCGTGTAGCCAGAAGGCATTCAGACATCAGATGGTTCTAGTTGTTACACGTTAGAAGAAGAATATAATGTGTGAAACTGCTAAAGCCAAGAAAGGTAAATGAGATTAAAAAGTGGTTCGACTTAATTTCAGATTTAACTCAACAAAAACAGTATGTACTTATCGCTTAAAGTTTCATGTGTTTCCATTTATTTGTATCATTCAGTTTCTAGAGGTATTATCGATAAGGTTACATCCAGCTGAAGAGGTATCTGAAGCCTAGGGAGCTTAAGTGACTTGTCCAAGATCACAAAGTGAGTTACTGGCACAGAGTAATCAAATTTAGAAATTTTAATTTCTGATTGTAGACTCTTTCCAATATACCACAGCTGAGCAGAGACTGTTGAGGGAATTTGGGTAGTTTTTTATATTAAAACATATATTCTGAACATTTTTGTATTCGGTTTAAGGCAAAAGTATCAAATCCTTCAATCTGTACAAATATCAAATTCATTCAAAACCAAATCCACAAAATATTAAGCACTATCTTATAACTAAATACTATCTTTCCTTGAAAACTTAAGATATAAGAAGAGCTACATAGAATTCCAACCCATAAACTTTGTTGAAAACTTTCCTAAACAGGAATCTCTAACAGAGTAACAGTTCCCGTATACTTGACTCCCTGGATCATTTTTAGATTGTTGGTAACCAGGGGGTAGAAAATACACCCTTGTATTACCACCTTATTTTCCATTTCCTCCTAGTGAATCCAAATAGTTCATTAGCTGAATGAGCCAGGAAGAAAAGGCAGTAGATTCCCCACCCATTTGCAAAACAATAATTGAACCTTTCCCAAAGCTCCCAGAGCTAACAAACTATTATCAACTAAATTTAAATTTTAAAGCCTAGAAGTTACAATATAAGCTTTGTAAAGCTAGTAGGTATATAACACAAATTAACTCTCTGTACTATAAATAACAGTGAATTTTTAGTTAGGCATATGAGAAGGAGAATATTAGAATGATAACTGTGCCTTCTGGGTAGCAGAGACATCAAAATTTTATTAAGTAAATCAGTTTGCAGAGTGAGGATATCTGAAGTTATCTATACTAGAAATACAGTATCCCAAAGATTAGGGAAGAAATTAACTCAAATATCATTAACCTTCCTGAGCAGGATGCTTGAATACAGAGGCAGCAACTTAATCTTTGATGTCAAACAAACTGGTCTAAATCCAAGTTCCACTTTTTTTTCTTGGAGCAAGTTATCTCTTGGAGCTTCAGTTTCTACACCCATAAAATGGGGATGACGGCCTAGAAGGATTATGGTACCTGGCAAAGAGAAGGCCAATAATCCCCCCTACTCCATAAAAGAAAAAGATAATGTACTTTAGCGTTGTTCTGAAACAGTTTCTCCTCAAGAAATGTGTATTTCTTCTTGAATAGGGAATTTATGTATGGCATGACCTAAGTTTCTCTTTTTCTTTTGAACAAACATACACAAATAAGCATATACCTTATTTCAATTATGTTAAAACTTAAGAGTGGTTCTACCCTAATAAAATGGGGAAAATTGTCATAAGGATGTGTTTATGAGATATTGAAACAATGTAACATACTCATTATTTTAAAAGTGACCACACAACCACTGGGAAATCAGTGGAGACAGAGTAGCTCAATAAAGAAGAAAACAATGTCCGAAGGGGTCTAGCTCAGTGACAGCCAAAGGTACAGAGCCCACTAGAGTGTAGACACAAAAAAAATAGAACTCCAATTTCCACTGTTACCTCATTCTTTAAATTTTTTACATGTTTTTATAGTATATATCAGATACATATCATTCATACATAAATATACAAACTTTGGAAGTACAAGATTAATTTTTTTGACAGGATGTACAATAAAAAAAAGCTGGAGACAACTCTTCCAGGCTATGAGGCAAGAGAACAACATACATATAAAGTCACTATTGAAAATAGATGAAGACCCATGTTAAGCTTAAACAGTAACATACACCCCCTATGTTACAAATTTCTAAGACAACTGAATATATGACATTCAATATTTACTTATAATGTAGTTAAGAATGGGTATAGAGTTTATTTTAACTCACTTTTTAACCTAACTGGACATCAATGGCTGTACATTAAACCTCATATTAACTACTGCGAATGTGTCTTGTGGGTACTATGTTCAACAAAAGTTTAAGTTTTAAGTCTGTTGTCAGGTGTTTTTTTTTTTTAAGTTTACTTCATTTATTTTTGAGACACACACACACAGACACGCGCGCGCACACACACACACACACACACACACACACACACACGAACGGGGGGGAGGGGCAGAAAGAAACGGAGAGAGAGGAGGCCAAGCAGGCTCTGCACTGTCAGCATGGAGCCTGATGTGGGGCTTGATCCCACAAACTGTGTGAGATCACGACCTGAGCCTAAATCAAGAGTCAGACACTTAAACTGACTGAGCCACCCAGGCTCCCCAAGTCTATTGTCAGGTTTAATCTCTAGCCCATATTCTAAAACTTCAGTCTTATCAAAAAGCCCCTTTATTTAGCTCATGGCTTTATTTTACAGTATTGTTGGTTTCAATATGAGATGCAAATCTTAAAAAAATGGGGCCAATTTAACATTTGCAAATATGGGAGTGCAAATATGAGGTCAACACTGACAACTTTCATCACTATCAAAAGCAGTGGGTTGTTTGTTTTTTTTTAAAGATACTGGAACCAGAGGCCATCTACGTGAGTTCTAGTCTATATGACTCAGAATTCCATTTGTCCTACCCTTTGCTTCAGAGCTGAAGTCAGAAATGTCTCCATCTGTGTCATATTTATTTCCAAAACCAATTAAGAGATGACAAACAGAAAATTACGACTTTAGGTAATGAATAAAATGGCAGGAATGGATAATCCTTAAGAATGAAAGTTTAGTTCATTCAAAGCAGACAAGTAAATTAAGTGATTTGCCCCATTTATTCGCTTGGAGAAAAGAGAAATTACCACCCTATAGAAGGATGCAAACATTAGAAGTTGCCTTGTTCCTGGTGGGAGTGGGAACACACTTTACAGGTTTGGTTATGGTGCTGGCTGCCAGGTGGAGATGGGGAAGGGGTCAATGATCCACTAGGTGCATGGTTCAGAACAGGAAAAGGGGGACAAGACTTTCTGCTCTTAAGATAAGATAGCGGATGATGACATCCTTTTAACAGGACTGTCAGCTCTGGGAAATATTAAGTGCAAGAGAATAGTCAGCAATTTGTCTCCATGTCCTAAGACATAAATAGAACCACATTTCCTTATTAACCAATGAGCACAGCCCAGAAAAACTAAAGATTTCATCTCATTTGCTGTAATTCAGGAGATGGTACAAAATAAAAACTCAGAATGAATTCAGTTTACTTTTAAATAATGGATTTGTATAAAGACAACAGTCTGTGCAATTAGGGATCATTTTTTCGTGCTTTAAATATAGAAAAGGACAAAAGTTTGTATTTAACTAAATATACAAAAGATATCATTATCTTGTCCTTAGTCAAACTGGCAAATAATGTAAATGTTCTTTTCTTTTGTTATCCTAAACTGTAAGCACACTAAAGCAACTTGTGCTCAGGCAGTGCAATCCTAGTATAGCATTTAGTTTTTCGTACTTTGGCCTGAATAGACACCTTCCCAGCCTCTTTTCGCCACACTCCTTTTAAGACCCCAAGTATCAAAAACAAAAACAAAAACAAAACCCCCAAAACTTTCTAATCATACTTAGAGATCATTCCTCCACACCTTTCCCTCACATTGTTCCTCAGTCCTTCTCCTTCATCTCCATTTAAGTCCTATCCATTCTCCAAGTCCCTACAGGGCTGATGTTCTCACAAGCCATGTCTGTTTGTCACACACTCACTAGAGTGAGTGCCATTAAACGACATGTTAGTTTAGTGCCATTTCACTGTTTATTAGACTCCTAGTTTAAGGGCAGCAAGTTTGTCTGAATCAACCTCACATTCCCAACTGCCATAAACCCTCACCTGGCAAAACAGAAGCTTGAAACATAGCAATTCCTTGATGTACTTAATTGAATGGCCAACTCATTTTGGATTTATAAATTGAGATGTTACAGTTTTATTCTATGTAAGGTGAAACAGCGCTCTCCTAGATTAGTATCTTAAGTATGGCAAAACAAAGAACAAAAAAGCCCCCCAAGCCCATCCAAACAAGACAAAACAAAACAAAAACAAGGCATCTGAATCTTATTTACCAAACTACAGGAATAAATTCTCAGTTGAATGGTACCAGCTTCGAACCTTTAAAGTGCCTTTAAAGTACTAGTCATCAGGCAGTCTGAAATAAGCTATCTCCTTTATCCAGATTTCAGACGGGTTTTTCTTATTAAAATCCGAGAGGTAAGAAATGAGCCAACTCTGACATTTGAAACCACCATTTCCACAGACCTCTTATTTATGTGTACTTTAGACCACTTGGGAAAGATGAGATCATTTAAGCAGCAGCGCCATTATTTCTCTTTATTTGACCCCAACAATGCTCTCAACCTAACAGTAAAGAGACATGCATCAACCAGGCTAAGCTATATTGAAATAAGGCAGCTGGGGTAGTATTTACTCCTTTAGTATTGGGGGGGGAGGGGCTGGGGGGAAGCTATACTAAAGAGCAGAGGACCTTCCCTAAAAATGTCGGTTACAGAGGTACTCTGGGCATCCCCTTCCCCCACCTTCACAAATCTACTCCTGGAATCTGAGACATAGGTCCTTTGTCTGAACAATGTGGGAGGAGTCTGTCTGCAGTGCTGGTGTGCTGGCAAGTGAAGAGAATTTACTGAAAACTGTATAATCGCATAGAGTTCCTTAACTCAATTACCTTACTGTCCATTTTCTCTTCATCGTGTCCACTAGAGTAGTTCTAAAAGACAGCCAATGTGGCATTTCGAGAGTTAAAATGTATCAAAGGGAATACAGAAAGATCAACAGAGTTAGGCTGCTCTTCAAAAGCTAAGTTTCTGAATAGCAGAGGGGTGGAGGGGGGTGATGGCATTACCCACCACTTGAACATCCCCTTCCCTCTCGACTGAGCTCTTGTACAAAGCCTCCATTCCTGTCAATTTCTTCGTCTGAACACGCTGCTCCCTAAGGTGAGCTGGGTACTGTCGGCTGCGCAAACTTGCAATCTCGCAGCTTTCCGTGCACAACACCGAATCCACCACCGACCCGACCTTTTACCACCTCACTGAGGTTTTTGGTGCCACGCCAGCCTGGTGTTCCACGAATACAGCCCGAGTTAAGTGAACACCACCGGATTGGGTGCCTCGAGAAACTTAACACCTTTCACCATGCAAAACGAGCGGAATGCCGTGGGTTTTCGCAAGGTGACCCACCTTCTCATCTTATCTACCCACGGTTCCTCGCAGACCCCTTCGCGATGGATTTGGGGGACTCGCCGGGTTCAATGTTGCAGCCGGGAGCTCGCCTCTTTCGGCTCCCCCACCCACGCCCGGGGCCATGCCCAGCTGGACTCCCCTCCTCCCCGCCGCACTCACCCTGGCGACCGACAATCTCGGCGACATGCTCGGAGCTGGGCACCGGGACGCACTCGGTGGTGTTGACGCTCTTCCTCCGGAGCAGGGCCGCCTGCTCCCCGTTTAGGGCTGCCGCCGCCGCCGCCCCGCAGCCGCCGGGGCCGTAGGCGTGGGACAGCATCGCCGCCATCATGCCCTGGGCATCGTCCCCTCCGTAGAGCACCCCCGCCGCCGCGGCCGCCGCGGCCGCCTCCCGGGCATCGAAGCCGGCGGCGGGCAGCAGCACCGACCCCAGGGACCCGCCCGGGATCGGCTGGGTCTGGGAGGTGGCGGTCGCGGGCGGCGACAGCAGCAGCAGCGACTGTCGGTCCTCCTCCTCTGCCTCCTCCAGCTCCTCCTCCTCCAGCAAGTCTCCGTCCAGCTCCGCTTCCTCCCCCTCCTCCTCCTCCTCGTCCTCCTCCAGCTCCAGCTCGGCCGCCTCCGGGGCCCCGGGCCGGCCGGGCGGAGCCCGCTCCTCCGGAGACAGCCCCGCCGCCCGCCGGGCCTGGCCCTGCGCCGCCGCCGCCGCGGCCCGAAGCGCCGGGGTGCCGGGCTCCGCCGGGCTGGGGTCTTCGAGGCCTAGCGCGGCCAGGCGCTCCCTCAGCAGGAGCCCGTCCCCCTCCAGCTCCGGGCCGCCCGCGGGCGGCGGCAGCGGCGGCGGCGGCGGCGGCTGCGGCAGGGGGGCCGGGGCCGCCGCCAGGGCCAGGGCCGCGGAGCTGCCGCTCGGCATCGCGGCGGCGCGCTGTCAATGGCGGCGGCGGCGGCAGCGGCCGGGTCAGGCGCGGCGGGCGGCGAGCCCCATGGCGGACAGGGCTCGGGCCCTGCTCAGCGCGCAAACACCTTTCCTCTGGGGAGGCGGCGGGGCTGGCGACCCGGGCCGAGGAGCGCCAGGGCCGCCCGGAGACTGGAGAGGGCGGGGTGGAGGGGCAGAGGAAGGAGGCAGAGGTAGGTAACTAGGTGGGTGGGTGGGGACGGCAGCGGGGCGGGCTGCTGGAGGTGGCAGCGGCTCCCCTCTCAGGGTTTCTTTTGTTTCATGGCCTTAACCAGCCCCCGGCGCGCGCGGCGGCGGCGACGCCCCACGCCGCTCTCCGAAAGAAGCCGGCGAGCTCTGATTGGCTGCTTTTAATCTCTGGGAGCCCGCCCTCTGCTCCCCGCAGCCTTCTAATGCCTTTCCCTAGCCCCACTCCCCCACCCTCTTCTCGGGCCCCGCCCCACTCCTCCCCAGAGCTCTCTGATTGGGTGACCGGGACAAGCCAGTCCCCGAAGCCTTTTCCTTCCGTCCTCTCCCCTCCCCCCTCCCCTCCCTCCCCTGTCCCTACTGGCTCACGAGGAGAGGGACTGTGATTGTTCGCTTTACACGTCACTCATTGTGACGTACCCAGGAGGGGGCGGGGAAAAGTAGGAGGGACGAAGGCGCTGTAACAGGCTGAAACTGGGGCTGAGCAGGGGTTTTCGCGCAGGCGCGTGCAGCTGCAGCGCACAGCTAGGTTTCTTCCTTTCTCCTCGTCCCACTTGCCCACAAGGGTCGGGTCTTTTAGGGCACTGTGTGAGCGGCCTTGGAGTGGGGTAGTCGTGGGCACGGTGGGCGTTGTTTCCCCGGGTTGAGAACGAGATTACCTTCTTTCAGGGTTAGGGCCTAGGGAGAGTCATCGGAGGAGGGGCCAGTGAAGTGTCCTCCTATCCAGCCGTGGGGGTGGTTTGCTGAGCCGCGTGGCTTCTGGGCCTTCCCTGAGCGACCCGGGAGCGCTCCTCCCTCCGGGCAGGGCCCTCCCACGCCTGGCTGGCCAGGCTGGCCAGGCTTCCAGTGCCAGGAGGCCGCTGGGTTACTGCGGGAGCCTTGATGGGCCGAACTTTCGATCTTTGGGGCTTTTCAAGGAAATTAAGTCATTGTTTCCTCCTCCTAGACGGGAGCGTCTTCCCACAGTATGGCCCGGGTGATTCCGGACCGTGCTATCTTTTCTAAGAGGTTTATTCTTAAATGGCTTGTTAAAAACCAAGCCTATTACTTTCCAGCATCTTAGGCCATGCCATAACTCCCACCCCTACCCCAGGTACCAGTTGGGTCTCCCCAGGTCAATCTTAACCCACGTTGCCCTAAGAGGTATAATGTGAGCAACATAGTGTAATTTTAAGGTTTCTAGTGGCCCCATTAGAAAAAATGAGAAGAAATAGTAGACTTGATTCAATGTTTACAATGTCATTTCAACATACAATCGATATAAAATTATTAGTGAATTGTTTTATAGTTTTTTCAGTCATTGAAAATGGTGTGGGGGCGCCTGGGTGGCGCAGTCGGTTAAGCGTCCGACTTCAGCCAGGTCACGATCTCGCGGGCCTTGAGTTCGAGCCCCGCGTCAGGCTCTGGGCTGATGGCTCAGAGCCTGGAGCCTGTTTCCGATTCTGTGTCTCCCTCTCTCTCTGCCCATCCCCCGTTCATGCTCTGTCTCTCTCTGTCCCAAAAATAAATAAACGTTGAAAAAAAAAAATTAAAAAAAAAAAAAAAAGAAAATGGTGTGTATTTTACTCTTGCATACACTTAGCATATCTCAGTTCAGTTCGCTTCACATTAGTCATATTTTAAGTACTAAGTACAAGGACCTCAGGACCTCTTGATTTTTGAATTATAACTTGGGACCCTTTCTACATTGGATTTATTTATGATATCTTGCTTCAAACTCAGATCTTATGAATGAATTTTAATTGAGCACCTACTCTTCTAAGTTGTCTAGAATGTTCCAAAGCCAGTACAAGAGAAAGCTATAAACTATGTCTTCTCTTTCTCTTGTTTGATCCCTTACGGTTACCTGCACAATCCTTACTCTAATTTACCCCACCCCTCCAATCAAAGGCCTAGAGAATTTTAGCTAAGACTAAAACTTCCCTGTTACTCCAAGGTTTCCCTAGACTTCATATTCTGTATGTTGCTTCTCTAACAACTTATTTGTAGATCTAAGCTCTGGAGCAGTGATTTCACCCCTGGATGTACATCAAAGTCAAGAAGGGCTTTAAAAAAAGATAAATGCAGAGCGGGGAGAGGCAAACTCTGGGTATTTGGATTTACTAGATCTGGAGAGGACATGTTTTTAAAAAGCCACACAGGTTCTTCTGAAGCTCAGCCAGGGTTGAGAACACTAATCTAGGGTGTGGTTTTGGGTTTACAGAAGGAATTTGCTATTAACTGTACTGAAAAGTGATCTTTTTCTCCCCTACCTTCCCAATTAGGTACAATTTTCACTGATTTATTACACCTACACCCTTTGTGAGATATGCCCCAAGGACATATTATTTCACAACATCTTAATAATATACCAGTGAATGGCTCGTATAACTCAACATTTACTTAATAGAATATACAAATACTGTATATTTGCTGTCTGATATTTCAGTTTAAACAATAATCATTATTTGAAGGGTAGGTCATCTAGCAAAGCAAATCTCATCAAGGGTGAAAATCGAAATATGCAGTGGCCACTCCCAGAATACGTTGGTCATTGGCAGAAAATACGTAGAAGTACAAATGAAATTATCGGAAGTTCCTTTCACCACCTCTTTCCATGAGTTGTCATGTAATGCTCATGCCTGGGTCCTAAGTTCTCTTCCCAAGGACCCAAAGCAAAAGCGGGAGTGATCCTCTGCCAAACAGTTTTCTTCTGAGAGGGAGAGATGTGAAGAATAGATTCATACAGGGAAGGTCCACTCAGCTAAGATTTTTTAAAATGCTAAATGGTTTAACTTAGGTATTCATAATATAAAAATTGCTTTCTGCTTCATTCTCACGTAATAAATGAGGTTTCATTAAGTTCCCATACACAAATGTATGCATTCATGCATTAATTTATACTTGATCAATATCGTGATTTATGAACAAGGTAGGTGATATTGAAGCTCACGGACCTTCCCATTTGGGTCTAAATTTGTCTTGTATTAAATTTTGTTTAGGAAGCAAATTTAAGATTTGCTTCTGCTCTAAATATATGCTTGGGATTCTTTCATTTAAATTCACTTAACAACCCAATCCTTTCTATCCCAGCCACACAACACACTAATTTGTCCCTGAGTAGGGTTTCTCTTTCATTCCTCTGCTGCCTTTATGAGGTGGGTTGATACACTGGGGTAGAAGAGTTGCTTTAAGGATCTCAGGACAAAAGGTGAACGACAGAATTGGCTACATTTTATCAACTCACAGGCTGACTGCTGAACTAGCCTTTTAAACGTATCTAATTATAATGATTTTAAGGTTGGAACAACTGTACACTAAACAAAGCTTAACAAAGATGTTGGCCCTGGCAAGAACACAGATTATCAGACAGCGATTTTGCAGCAATTCCTTAAAGACTGCCACAAAAGTGCCCACAAAAGCACACTGAAAGATGCCACTGAGACCCTCATCTAGGACCCAAAACTAAACATCTGCTTCATTTTAAGGCAGGATAAGTTTCTTTAGGATAGGACGTCCCGTGGGAGTGGCAGTACCCAGCCCCAAAATAAGTCTTTTAGAGCATGACAATGACCATGTCCTCCTGCTTGAAATGGCTCCTAATTGCCTAGGAGCCAAGTCTCCTACCTGAAATTCCAGGCCTTCCACGCTCTGGTCAGTCATTCTTCCAAGTGCTCAAAATTGTTACCTAAACACATTTAAATCTTTCCTACATTAACAAACAAGAAGTGTTCCTTGATGGCATCCCCCTTCCTGTCACCACTCTTTTTTCTCCAAATCCACTGCTCCAACAGTTGTCTGGGTTTTTTTTAATTAAAAAGAAAAAAGTTTATTTTTGAGAGAGAGACAGAGCATGAGCAGGGGAGGGGAAGGGAGAGAGGGAGACACAGAATCTGAAGCAGGCTCCAGGCTCCAAACTGTCAGCACACAGCCCGACATGGGGCTTGAACTCACCTAGCATGAGATCATGACGTGAGCTGAAGTCAGATGCTTAACTGACTGAGCCACTGAGGCGTCCCTGTCTGTTCTTCTCCACCGCACACTGCTGTGCACCCATGGGCTCTTGCGGTTTCCTGGAAATTATCCTCACCCTGTCCTTGAATTCAATGAGCACTGTTTATCCTTTCTCAGCTTAACCTTTCCAGGGCAGGATTTGACACCACTGACTGCTCCTTAAAAGCACTTTGTCTCTTGGTCTGCCTTCTGCTTCCCTTCCTGCTTCCATAGTCCTGCCTCGTTGTCTTCTGCAGGCTCCGTGTCCGTATCACTCCCTTGGGTAAGTCATCCAGGATCTGTCTCAGGCTGCATTCTGCTTACTCCGTACTCTCCACCTAAAATCTTATCCATTCCCAAGATTTCTGTTACCTTGTTGACAATTTCCAGATTCCTGACCTCTCCATTGAGTTCTATCGATGTCTCCACTTGGCAATTCAAGTTCGACCCCAATTTAAGCTCCACTTCCTAAACTGAAATCTCAGTGAAAAGCCACTTTTTAGCTTCATACTCAAAATCACCACTATCTACTCAGTTCCTCTGACCAAAAGCCTGGTAGACATTCTTGACCTCCCCTTAACCCGCATGCCCTGTAAAGATCAAGTCCTGTGGGTTTTACCTCAAATCCATGTATCTTTCTGGATTTTTACCACCATTCCCAGAGTCGAGGCCACCATCATTTACATCATGAACTATCACAATAGTCCCCAAACAATATTCTTCTATCCAGTCTTTGCTGCCCTCCAATTCATTTGCCATGCTGCAGCTGAAATGATTTTAATTCAGGTTTACTTCTTCCACTGCCCTGCTTAAAATCTTTGCTGTCCTTAGAATAACATCTTAATTTGTTAACATAACTTACAGCGTCTTTTATATCTGGGTCCTGCCTACCTCTTTAGCCTGATTTCATGCCATTCTTCCTCTTTCATTCTTCCCCTCTGCCAAAGAGGACTTCTAGCAGCCATTTCTATGTATATGATACGTACTTTATTATGCCTTCAGGCCTGAAATATGGCTCTCCCCTGCCCACTCTTAGCTAACACGTGCTTGTCCTTCAGGGTTCAACCTATATATCACTTCCTCTAATCTTCTAGGGGTAAGATTAGTGTCCTTGTAGCAGGCTCTCATGGCATCCTACATATCCGTAGCAGCTATTCATATCTCACTGTTTAATTGTCCCTCTTGCTCTGTTTTCACCCTTACCGAGCCAGTGTCTACTCTACGTCCTGGCACATAGATGAGCCATATGAATTTGCATAACTAAATGGATATTCTTCCAAATAAACTCTATACTTCAGCTAGTCTGAGCTTTTGGCCATTTTTCAAACACATAATCTCCCATCTTTGTGCCTCTGCTTGTGATGTTTTTCTGCCTAGATTCCCCTTACCTTCTATCTTACCCTCCTACCTCTCCACCTATTGTTAAGCCTCAGTTTAAATTTGACTTCTCCCAGCATACTTTCCTAATTGAGAAAGGGCTAGTTGGTCCCTCTGCCTAGGAAAATGCAATTTTCCCTTGCAAAATGCAACTGAAGGCAACATTTTGTATATGTCTTCTGAATGCTTAAACAAACCCCTAAAGTCTATCCATGGACCCCTTTAGGTTCCTTAGACCTGTGACACAGACTGGTGAGATGCTCACTAAGACCATTTTCTCTTCTTCCTGAGCACATAGCTAGCCTACATTTCCTGGGCTCTACTGCAGTTGGGAGGAGTTTTACACCATTTCCATTCCAAGCCCTTAGAAATCCCTCACACATTATCTTCCGCATTCCTTTCCCATCTGTGATGTAGATGAGTGTGATGCCCATGGAGCCACATGTTAAAGATGTCAGAGCCACAAGATGAGAGGAGTCTGAATCACCACATGGAGGAGAGGTGCCCTCCTATCAGAGATACGTGTTTTAGACTTATGTGAGAGGAAAAATATTTTTGTTGAGTTTGAAGTATTATATATTTTTGTGTACATTTGTTAAAGCAGTTAACCCATTTTAACTAGTATAAATGGCTGGGTTGAAAACCTCCAGTTTGTAAGGAGACAGTGAAATGATCAGTTGTACCAGGCATTAAGGAAAAGGAAGAAATAAATAGAAGGAGCACAGAGGTGGGTTTTTAGGGCAGTGAAACTATTCTGTTTGTAACTATAATAGTGGATATATGTCATTATACATTTATCAAGACCCATAAAATATACAGTACCAAGAGTGAACTCTAATGTGAGCTAATGGCTTTGGGAGATAATGATATGTCAGTGCAGGTTCATTGGTTGTAACAAATGTACCACTTTGATGCAGGGTAGTAGAGGGAGAAGCTATGTGTGTGTAGAATCAGGGTGTACTTTCTGCTCAGTTTTGTGCTAACCTAAAAATGATTTAAAAAATAAAGTCTTTTGGGATGCCTGGGTGGCTTAGTCAGTTAAGTGTCTGACTCTTGTTTTCCGCTTGAGTCATGATCTCATGGTTTGTGAGTTTGAGCCCTGTGTGGGGCTCCACGCTGACAGTGCGGAGCCTGCTTGGGATTCTCTCTCTCTCCACCCCTCCTCTGCTCATGCTCTCTATCTCAAAATAAATAAACTTAAAAAAAAGTCTACTAAAAACGTTTTTAAACTTGTTTTGCACATTGGCAATATTGAGTTTGAGAATTGGTATGCTTTGGTCACAAACTGCCTGGGATGATCCCACTTGTAGCACAGAACCTGATAATATTTATTTATATGAGGATCAACCCACCGAGATGACACAGCATTCCTCAAAGTACGTGCACCAAACAACAGAGCTTCAAAATATATGAAAAACAAAAAACCTGATAAAGCTGAAAGGAGAAATAAACAAATTCACAATTATAGTTGGGGCCTTCAATGCTCCTTTCTCAGCAATTGATAAAACTGTCAGCCAAAAAAATGAGAAAAAATGTAAAAGAACTAAATAATACAGTTAGCCAAGAGGATCCAATTGATATTTATAGAGTACTCTACCCAACAACAGCAGAATACATGTTGTGCCAACTGCCCATGCAAACTTTCACATACATACCCTGGGCTGTGAAAAAAATCTCAACAAATCTAGAAGAATTGAAATCATATAGAGTACACTCTCTGACCATAATAGAATCAGACTAGAAATCAATAGCATAGAATAAATAAATTTTGAAATACATGGAAATTATATAACACTCTTCTAAACAATCCGTAGATCAATGAGGAAGTCTCAAGGGAAAAGTTAAAAAATACATCAAATGGAATGAAAACTAAAATGCAACATTAAAATTTGTGGGACACAGCTGAAGCAGAGTAATTTATGGCATGAAATGCTTTTGTTAGAAAAGAGAAAAGTTCTCAAATCTTTGATAGAAAAGAGAAGAGGTCTCAAATCAGAAATCTAAGTGCCTATCTAAAAAAAAAAAAAAAAAAGAAGAGCAAAATAAACCCAAATAAAATTGATACAGCTTTAGCAAGACTGACAGAGAAGATACAGATCACCAATATCAGCACTGGAACAGTGGACCAGTGGACATCACTACAGATCCTGCAGCCAGTAAGAGGATAAGAATACAATATTGTTAATGTTCATGACAACTTAAAATAAATGAACTCATTCCTCAAAAATCACAAAGTACCAACCAATATGAAATAGACAATTTAAATATCCTGTAATGGTTAAGAAAAGTGAACTTGGTTTTTGTTTTTACTTTTTTAAGTTCTTATTTAAATTCCAGTTATTTAATATATAGTGTTACATTAGCTTCAGGTATACAATTTAGTGATTCAATACTTCCACACAACACTGGTACTCATCAGAAGTCACTCCTTTATCTCCATTACCTGTTTCCCCCCTCCTCCACCCACCTCCCCTCTGTTAACTATCAGTTTGTTCTCTCTAGTTAACAGGCTGTTTCTTGGTAAGAAAATTGAACTCATAATTGAAAAACTCCTGAAAATGAAATCTCCAGGACCAGATGGTTTCACTGGAGAATTCTACTAAATATTTAAAGAGGAATTAAGACTAATTTTATGCAGTCTCTTCCAAAAAATAGAAGAGGAAAGAATACTTCACAGTCATTTTATTATGGCAGCACAGATACTAAAACCAGACAAAGACAATACAAAGAAAACAAAATAAAACTATAGACCAAAATCTCTCATAAAGACAAACACAAAAATCTCAACAAAATTTTATAAAATCAAACCTAGCAACATATAAAAAGAAGCATACATACATCACCACCAAATGGAATTTATTTCAGATATTTAAAGCTGGTTCAATATTTAAAATCCATCAATGGAAAACATATGTTCACACAAAAACTTGCCAGGAATGTTCATTACAGCATTATTCATAATGGCCAAAAAATGGAAACCACCAAGATATTATCAGCTGATAAATGGATAAACAAAATATGCTGTATCCATCCCATAGAATATTATTCAGCCATAAAAAAAGAATGACACAGAGGAATCCTGAAAACATTTTGCTAAGTGAAAGAAGTCAGTCACAAAAGGCCACATACTGTATTATTCCATTTATATGAATATCCGGAATAGGAAAATACATAAAATCAGAAAGCAGATTAGTAGCTGCCAGGGACTAGGGAGTAGGGAGAAAGGGAGTGACTGCTGAAAGGTATGGAGTTTCTTCTTGGGGTGATGAAATGTTTTGGAATTCATGGTGATGGTTTAAAATCCTGTGAATATTTTAAAAGCCATGGAATTGTACACTTTAAATGTGTGCATTATGTTGTAAATTATATCTAAGTTAAAAAGCCAATGAATGTAATCTACCATATCAACAGTCTAAAAATCTCATTATCCTCTCAATTGGTGCAGAAAAAGCATATCACAAAATTCAATACACATTTGTGATAAAAACTCTCAGAAAACTAGGAATGATGGGACACATCCTCAACTTGATAAAATCTAGGGGAGCCTGGGTGGCTTGGTTGGTTAAGCATCAGACTTTGGCTCATGTCATGATCTTGCAATCTGTGAGTTCAAGTCCCACATCAGGCTCTGTGCTGACAGCTCAGAGCCTGGAGCCTGCTTTGGATTCTGTGTCTCCCTCTCTCTCTGCTCCTTCCCCACTCACGCTCTGTCTCTCTCTCTCTCTCTCTCTCAAAAATAAATAAACATTTAAAAAATTTTTAAAAAGCAAATAAACATTAAAATTTTTTTTAAATTAAAAAAAAAGAAAATCTACCAAAAAACCCTATAGCTAACATTATACTTAATGGTGAAAGACTGAATGCTTTTCCTCTAAGATTGAAAACATGGCAAAGATGTCTACTCTTAGCATTCTTATTTAACATAGAACTGGGAGTTTTAACCAGAGCAATAAAGCAAGAGAAAGAAACAAAAGATATGCAGCATGGGAAGGAGGAATATTTATTTATTGTTATTTTTTAAAGTTTATTTATTTTGAGAGAGATAAAGCATGTGTGCATGTGCTTGCTTGAGCAGGGGAGGGACAGAGAGAGGGTGAGAGAGAAGCCCATGCAGGCCCCATGCTGTCAGCGTGGAGCCTGACTCAGGGATTGAACCCATGAACTATGAAGTCATGACCTGAGCTGAAACCAAGAATCCGATGCTTAACTGACTTTGCTACCCAGGTACTCCAGAAAGGAAGAATATTTAGATGGAATTGTCAAATATAAACAGGAAGTTAGTTGAAAACCCAAAAGGGAAGACCATCTCAATAACAAATTTCTGTTGTTGTTTTTTTTTTTTCAAAAGAGAAACCAGCAGAATTGATCCCCAAATTTGTATGGAACTGGTTTAAAATTCTCATTGCAAAGGAGTAGTTATTACAAAAAGTACAGTCAGAAAAAATGACACATAGGCACCAAAAAATTGAAAAGGGAGAAAAAGTTTCATTGGCTAACTAAAGAGTTAAGCTAACTAAGAATTAACACAAAGATAAGCTATGGCAGATGCTGTGCACAATATATAAAACAACACATTTGATGAAAAATTAAACAAAAAAAAACTGAAGAGGGAAGTAAAATGCAAGCTATAAACAGGGAAAGGAAAACTATTGAATCTGGAATAAGTAAGTAAATATTAATTGATAGAGATGCTAAAGAAAATGTCTTCATAAGGCTGGAAAGGAAATCTGATTACACAACCATGTTGCAAGTAAACAACATGATTTGTATTGGAAATTTATGATTATAAGTTTATAATTATAGGCTTAAATACTCAAGCTATATAAAGAGGTTTGATGGATGAACGTGTAAACAATTACATTCTTTCATTTTTTCCCTTATTTTGGGTAGCAGCGTACAGGACTCTTACTCCACTCTATTTCTAATTGTCTGCCTGTTTTTAAAATTTAATTATTGTGTAATGTTGGCTTTCATAACTTTGGAGGTTCATCCATTCAGAACTCAGCATCTCTACCAAGTTCTAACCCGTGGAATACGTCTTCCGAAGACAGTGGGAAATGTGTACCAAACAAAGGGGAGTTTGCTACTTTTCAGCTCGACAAATTGTTTACCCTGTCTGTGCCTCAGTTTCTTCACAGATAAAATATGGAGTCATTCATTCATTTATTCAAAAATAATTATTTAACTTCTACATGTCCCAGGTGCTTGGAAGTATTTGGAATACATTAGTGAACAAAAGAAAGATCTCTGTTCCTGAAGAACTTACACATTTAATGGGGGGGGGGGGGGGGAGCATAAAAACATAAACAACAAATGTAATATATAAACTGCATAGTATGTTAGAAGGTGATCGTACTATAAAAAAGAAACAAGATCGGAATAGAGGAAGGATGGTATAGACTGCAAGGTCCTAGGGCATGATGCAGCTTTGTATTAGAAAGTCGGAGTAGGACTAATTGAGAAGGAGATGTCTAATCAAAGACTTGTAGGCGAAGACGTCATCCAGGTGCAAATCCAGGGGAAGAACAAGCCAGGAAGAGCAACACATCTAGAGTGAAGGGCTAAGTTTGGAGCAGATTAGCCAAAGCTCTGTAGGCCATTTAAAGAACTTTAGCTTCACTTTGTGTAGAATGAGAAACCATTGCTGGGTTTTAAGCAGAGAAGTGATGTTTTCCAAGGTGTTGAGAATTTTGCTTATAGGAGCCACAGATAAGAGCAGGGTCATAAGACATAGTAGGATTCAGGACACATTTTTGAGGACAGGGCCAGCTGGCTCTGTGGTTTTGACGATCGTGGCAATCAGAACGATGGTGATTCCATCAGCGGCGAGAGCTGCAGCCAGATCAGGTTTGGGACACATATTTTTGGATTTCAGGATCATTGGTAGCCTCTTTTGTGGCTCTTCTCTGACTTGGTGTTTCTCATCATCCCTGCTGGTCATTCCCCTCGTCAGCTTTGCAACCCTCTAAGTCTTGTTTTTAGGGAGGTAGATCAGCCTAATTTTCCAGGCAGCCTATTGGCTGGTTTCTCTCACACTTAGCACTTAATTGTCAGTGTCTGCTAAGCCCTCTCCCACAGGACGGTGGTCCTTGAGGGAATATGAATGACTCTTTGTTGGGAAGAAACAGAAACAAAAACAAAAAGCCTCCTAATACTTTCATTCTTCTTAAAGTTTTTTGATGATTAATTTTTTCTTAAAAATTGTTCTTAAAATTATCTTTTACAATAATTCAACTTTTGGACGCAAATTTGATATTCATTTTGCAATACTAGAGGGTTAATTTCTCTAGATAAGGAGGATATGGAAGCATTTTTTTCTTCCTGTATTTAGTAGAATGTTTGGACCTTGATCAGGAGGAACTCCCCTTAGGGATGAGCATGAAATACACCTTCCATATCAATGTAATCTCTGATTTCTTTATTTTGGGTCAAGTGTAGGAGTTTTTGAGTTTGCAGTGGATAGGATGAGTTTTAAAATATGCCAATTGTCCCCTAGGACTTGGGTTGAAACGATAAACTTATTTTATTCTGGTCCCTGCATAATTGTGATAGAGGCACTGGTCCCTGTGGTCAGGTTTGCACTAAAGTCATTGCACAGCAAAACTTCCCCAAGGCTACGTTTTTATGTTTCGTTTTCAGACTGTTGGTGCCATAGGAGCAGTTAAAATTTGTGAATAATGTCTGTTTCCCCCTTGGTAAGTCATGTGGATGGCCTGCAGTCTGCTCTTATTCATGGCAAGGGATTTAACAGGCTATTGTGTTAGTAACAATGTGGATGCAAATTGTAAACATTTGTCATCGCCAAAGTTTCTTGCAATTTTCAAAGCAATGCCAATTGAAACAGATGCTCTGAACCTCCCAAATCAAACAATCTTTAGCCAATTTCTCCACATTCTTCAAAAACACTGTGTCTCCCCATAACTGGTAATTTCTTATAAAAAAATAATATTGTAAAATCTACTAGAAAGTGAGTAGTAAGGGATAAACATTTTAATGTAATGTCCTTTAAAAGTAGTTTCCTATCTCTTTAGATGCTATGAACTATTATTAGGATGTATCAGTAACACCTCCCATATTCTGGAATGTAGGAGCAAGTTCCCTTTGCATGTTTACGAGGAGGTAAACTGCATATATGCTAGTGAAATTTTCCCAATATATTTATCTACAATCTCAGGATTTTACAGTTGATATTATCTTCACTCATGAAAATCACTCATCCTAATAGGAAAGGCCAAAGATTTGAAAGGCTTAACATGGAACTAATATTTTGCCAAGCGGGGGAAAATCTTGAAGAATTCTTACGTCTCCCAGTACAGCGGGTTGAAGGAAACAGGCATGGACCAACATGTATTGGCTAATTTCTTCTTACAAGGCCTTGGACTAAGCATGTGGAAATACAAAGATGTATAAGGCATAGACTTGATCTCAAGAGGCTCACAATCTAGCTTGCAAGATGGTCAAAAGTTAAAACATTACATGGGCATAAAAGACAATAGTAATTAAAAGGATAACAGAGAAGCATATTTTAGGCATTTTGAAAAAACTATTTTTGTGAGATAATCAGGAAAGACCTTTTTAAAAAAGTTACTTATTTATTTATTTATTTATGTATGTATGTATTTATTTATTTATTTATTTATTTATTTATTTATTTATTTTGAGAGAGAGAGAGAGACAGAGCATGTGAGTGGGGGAGGGGCAGAGAGAGAGAGAGAGAGAGAGAGAGAGAGAGAATTCTAATCAGGGCTCCGCACTGGCAGGGCTTGAATTGATGAACTGTGAGCCAAAACCAAGAGTTGGACGCTTAACCTACTGAGCCACCCAGGTGCTCCCCGCCCCCACTGCCTTGTTTTTTAAAGTTTTTACAATTTATTTAGGTAATCAGGAGAGACTTAATGGAATAAGTAAAATTAATCAGAGATTCAAGGAAGGTGAACTCTCAATAGGGTGAAAAGTGGGGGGCAGGGGAGTAGGCAGAGCACTGGTGAGAAAGTATTTCTTTACTCCAAGTACAAGAGAAGCTGTCAGGCTTGGGGGTAGAGGTGGTGGCATTGGGAGACAAACACACAGGCTTGATTAAAGTGAGGGATAGAGGTTTGGCAACAAAAGGAAGCAAAGCCTGGGAATTTGAAAAAAGTTAAGGTGTTTAGACTCTATTTTGAGGCCCATCCACTGTGAGGAGCTTGGTTTTCTGTATAAGGATTCAGGCAACATAGATTCAGTCCCAGGTCTGCTACATCCAAACAACATGTTACTTAGTGATTTAACTTTTCCGAGCCTCAGTTTCCCTTCTATACAATGGAGATTTTATCTACCAAGCAGAGTTGTGAAGGCTGCACAAAATAACATTTTCATTGTCACATTAGCTGTCTCTTCCTCTCTAGTAAATGGGCGGGGCAGGGAGGCTTGTGAAGAGGAAAATGACATTATGAAAGGGATGGATGTGATATTATGGGAATGCCAATTTTGTGAGGGTGTGCAGGATGAACTGAGGAAGGGGAGCGTGTGTGTGTGTGTGTGTGTGTGTGTGTGTTAGAGGTGGGGGGAACCAGGAACATGAGCTTGTTAGACCACATAGAAAGACACAGGGCCCTGAACTAGCCATACTGGCTATGGCCACGTCAGTGGAAATGATGAAGTGAATATCAGGAGGAGGAATGAAGCATTTGGTGAAGATAGAGCCACATATAAAAAATGAAATCCAGAAGAAAAATTTCTTGATTTCAGGATGAAAAAAGCAGCATACTAGTAAAAGAAAGTACTGAGGAAAATTGTCTAATGGACACTTGATTTTTTTTGTTTCTGTTTTATTTTGTTTTGTTTGCTTAGTGTCCTAACCCACTGTTTCAGGTTAGCTGCCCTATTGTCTCTGGATAGATCCTTTTTCTGGCAAATCAGAGTCCTTCATTTTCTTGGCACAAAGACTGGCCTGGAGGTAAGCTTTTCACAAGGTTAAGTCAAAGTCAGCCAGAGTCCTTCTCTAGGATTTTCTACCCGAAGATAAGTCCTCTTGGCATCTCTTTTATTTTTATTTACTTATTTATTTTTAATTTATTTTTTAAAAAAATTTATATCCAAGTTAGCATAGAGTGTAACAATGATTTCAAGAGTAGATTCCTTAATGCCCCTTCCCCATTTAGCCCATCCCCCCTTCCACAACCCCTCCAGTAACCCTCTGTTTGTTCTCCATATTTATGAGTCTCTTATGTTTTGTCCTCCTCCCTGTTTTTATATTATTTTTGCTTCCCTGCCTTTATGTTAATCTGTTTTGTATCTTAAAGTCCTCATCTGAGTGAAGTCATATGATATTTGTCTTTCTCTGACTGACAAATTTCGCTTAGCATAATACCCTCTAGTTCCATCCACGTAGTTGCAAATGGCAAGATTTCATTCTTTTTAATTTTGGCCTCTCTTTTAGAAGCTAAAAGGATATCAGTCTGGAGAAAGCTGAGGGTAGACATATAAGAAGCCAAATGGAGACCAGACGAAATGAGGGAAGCAGAAGAACAGACTTACAGGTTGGATGATGTTGAGATTAGTTTCATTTCCTAAAATCAGAGTTGCCCTGATTTCTGTAGGATCTCTTTGTATGTTTCTGTGAGCTAACTACTATCCTTCTAATAACCCCCTTTATATTCTTAAATAGAATAGGTTATATGTTATATGAAAAAGACACCAACAGATTTGATTGAACAAAAGTTAAAAGTTTCTGCAAGGCAGAGTATGATAAACAAAATCAAATCAAAGAAATTGGGAAACATTTGCAACAAATACAACATGACCAAAAAAAGGGGTAACTATTCTTGTTACATGGAGTTTATAGATCAGTAAGAAAATACTTACATTGCAAGAAAAAAATAACTAGAGGCCATGAACCATTTGCAGAAGAAGAAAAAGAGTCAATAAGTAAGAATCTGCCTTGATTATTTATATATATATATATATATATATATATAAATCAAAACAATTCGATATGCTATTTCACTAATCAGATTGCAAAGGTGAAGAATATGGTAAAAATGATTGGGTACAAGGTGTGTGAGGGTTATTCCACTTTAACTAATTAATTATTTATTTATTTTTAAGTTTTTTTTTAATGTTTATTTATTTTTGAGACAGAGCATGAGCTGAGGATGGTAGAGAGAGAGAAGGAGACACAGAATCAGAAGCAGGCTCCAGGCTCTGAGCTATCAGCACAGAGGCCGACACGGGGCTTGAACTCAAAAGCTGTGAGATCATGACCTGAGCTGAAGTCGGACACCCAACTGACTGAGCCACCCAGGCACCCCTCCACTTTAATTTTTTAATTAATTAATTAATTAATTTATTTATTTATTTATTTACTAGAAAGAGAGAGCACTTGGATGTGAGCCAGGGAGGGGCAGAGAGAAGGAGAGAGAGAATCCCAAGCAGGCTCTGTGCTGGCACAGAACTCAACATAGGGCTCAGTCTTACAACAGTGAGATCATGACCTGAGCCAAAATCAAGAGTTGGACGCTTAACTGACTGAGCCACCCAAGCATATCTTTTTTTTAAATTTATTTTTTTAATTTATTTTTTGAGGGGGGGAGGGGCAGAGAGAGAGGGGGACAGAGAACCCGAAGCAAGCTCCTCACTGACAACAGAGAGTCTGATGCAGGGCTTGAACTCATGAACTGTGAGATTATGACCTGAGCCAAAGTTGGATGTTCAACTGACTGAACCCTTTTAATTTATTTATGATTTATGATTATTATTATTTTAGAAGGGGGGTAGTTATTCCACTTTTCTTGAAGGGTTTTCTCTGCTTTATGTATCAAGAGCCTTAAAAATTTCCATAACCTTTGATTGAAACATTTTCCTCCTAGGAATTATCCTAAGGATATAATCAAAGATGTGAACAAGGTTACATGCAAGGATGTTTATTGCAGTGATAATTATATTAGCCTAATTGTAAATGTCTGATCTGGTGATGGTTGAATAATTAATGAAAAATGGACAGTCATATAATAAAAATTATGAGCCAATAAAAATCACATTTTTGGAAAATACTTCCTTGACATGGGAAATACTCACCACATGATACTAATGAAAAGCAAGTAGGGTGTAAAATGATGTAATGTGGTTCCAATTATTATTATTATATTATATTATATTATATTATATTATATTATATTATATGTGTATGTGTGTGTGTGTGCGTGTTATACAGGTATTAGAATGTGAAGTGAAATTTTTCTATTGAACTTTTTGTCAAAGCCCAAAGCTGAAAATAATTGATAATAGTATCCTCACATTCTCAAGAAAGGGGTTAAAATACAGTCTTGCATTATGTAGTATAAATTTTAGAAAGAAAAAGAAAAATTAAAGAAGCCTAGTACTTTAATTTTCCTTTCCTTTTTCTTTTTCAGAAGGAATGATCTGAGGTGAATGTATAGGGTTAGAGTGTGCTTTTTGGCACAGACCCTTGTGCCTGATGCTGCCCTGGAGGTATCTGAAAGTGAGAAATTGGCTGGGCAGAGAAAGGGGTGGGGGGCAGCAGTGGGACCCAGGCCTTGGTTTTACATTTGGGGTAAGTGCATGGGGAAATTCCTGGGGGATCCCCGCGGTGGGACAAGGAGCAGGAAAGACCAGGCCATTGCCTCCTTCTCAGCTCCCAGGCCCCAAGGTCCAGAAAGGCCTGGGCTGGTGGGAGAAAGCAGCATTGCCTTGATGTAGATCCCATGGGACTTTTTCACTTCTGCACATGCAAGGGTTTTGATGTCTGAAAGTGACGGGACAGCTGTGGCTCTGCCTGCATCATGGCCAAAGGCCAAGGACGGAGAAACTCAAGCTGTTTTACCTTTGTACTCAACCTAGTTCACCTCATTTAATAATCACTCTTAAAGTCACCAATCAAGGCTGGGAAAAATACACCAAAACGGTTATCTCAAACCATCTCTGGGCAGTGAGAGGAGAGGTGCTTTTCAATGCCTTCTTTATATTTTTTCTATATTTTTTCACATTTTCCAAAGTAAAACATGTGCACTTTTATAATAATTTAAACAGACATAAAAAAAGAAACGCGGAGAGAAAATGGCTCAAGAGAAAAAAGAAGACCCAAAGTTAGAGCTTTAAAAGTAAATGCATTGCCCCCTTCTTAGTCTAATGAGCTGCCTATGACATCAGTATTTCTGTTGACAAGCCTTTTGTAGGTCCCCCTGTCTTCATTTTCATGCTACCACACCGGTGCTGACTCTCCCATCTCCCTCTTAGAGATGGCAGTGACCTCATAATTAGTGACCTTCCTCCCACCCACCTCCACACCCCAAGTAGGACCATCTTTCCAAACACTATCTCCTCTCTTTCATTGCTTCCCAATTGTTCCCACCCCCCCACCCCCACCCCCACCCCCCCCACACCCCTCCCTGCTTCAAGCAGGCCAGTTTCTTCACAGTCTCTTGTGAGGGCTGAGCTTGACCTACCTGGGCTCTCCAAAGTGACCTTTCAGTCTATTCAAATAATAGCCATCTCCCAGAGCTCACCTGGGTTCCCACCCCTTCTCTCCTTTCAGAAAGCAAGAGGTAACTTGGTTTGGGAGTTGGTTCCATGTAAAACAGAGATCTCTACTTTGTCATACATGTAAATTGAATAAAGACATAGAAACTCCACAGGTGATGGGGCCTTTTTGGCCCACAGTGTGCTTTTGCGTGTCTTTCTCCACATCACACACTACATTGTTTAGTACAGAATGTCTCAGAAGATATTGTTGAGTTGATTGAATCTAAGAGGTTATGGAACTATTAATCTGTTAATCCACTACCAAAGCTACTAGGATTCTGGCATGTAAAATAGCTCATCAGTTCCAACCTTTCCTGAATCTGGTAAATTTTCTAAGCCATCTTTTTCTTTTTTCACTTCTGGTATGTGGTCATGCGAAAGCAGTTTGACATCATAATATCTAAAATGTAGAACAAGAGGGGTGTTCTGACTCTTGATTTCAGCTCAGGTGATGATTATGAGATCCTGGTTCCTGGGATCAGTCTCTGCCTTGGGCTCTGCCCTGACAGTGTGGAGCCTGCTTGAGATTCTCTCTCTCCTCTCTCTCCACCACCTGCCCCCTGCTCCTCCCTCTGCATGTGCTGTCTCTCAAAATAAATAAATAAACTTAAAAAAAATGTAGACTACAAAAGTGGACTTAAATAAGAGAAAACAACACTTAGTTAAGTCCATTGAGTGGGTGGGGTGATGGGTGAAATAGGTGATGGGGACTAAAGAGCTCACATAGCATGGTGAGCAGTGAGTAATGAATGGAAGTATTGAATCACTATATTGTGCACCTGAAACTGATATAACACTGTATGTTAACTATACTGGAATTAAAATTTAAAAACCTACAACAAAATAAATAAATCCATCCATACTTGCAATAAAAAAACTCGCTTACGTATTACTATTGTCATTTAAATTTTACTTTTCTGAGCCTTCTAACAGGAGCAATTAAAAATACAGCAGTCCCCCTTTGTCTGTGGTTTTTCTTTCCTTGGTTTCTACCCCATCAACAGCCAACTGGAGGCAGATGGTCCTGCTGACGACGGGTCAGAAGGTCAGTGGTCACCTACCTCTACGTCACAATCCTGCGTCCTTCACCGACTTCTCATCACAGAGGCATTTTCTCACCTCACATCATTACGAGTAGGGTGAGTACAGGGCAATTAGATATTTGGAGAAGATTCTCATAACTTTTATTACATTACATCAATTTATAATGGTTCTTTTTTTATTACTAGTTATTGTTAATCTCGTACTGTGCTTACTTTATCAATAAGACGTCACCCTAGATATGTATGTATAGAAAAAACATATATAGGGTTCAGTACCATTTGTGGTTTCAGGCATTCACCGGGGGTCTTGGAACCTATTCCCTGCAGATAAAGGGGGACTACTGTATGGAAACTTTTTGTACCCCTTTCCCTACTCCACAACCTAGGGAAACATTTTTTTTTTCTTGGCCTTTCAAACAGATCCAAGGAAATAAAATAGAGGCTCATGCTTGTTTTCTCCACACTAAATTTTTTTATTTGCAAGCAGATTTACCCTGACTCCACAGAAGCCAAGTATTAAAGTGTAAATAAGAGAGAGAGATTGGACATAGAGGTGAAACATTCTCTCATGTCTGCAAAAGGGTCACATCCAAGGGGACTTATAAACGTTAAGTATTTCTGTGGGTTGTATAATTCAGAAAGCTACGGTATAGGTATTAAATTTGATCTGACCTCCTTAACAAACATAGTACTGATCACAATATCAATCTAGCTTTAGTTTTTAAAAGTTTTTTTTTGTTTAACTCCTTATTTGACCTCACCTAGAAACCCACAGACCGCAGACACATTTTCCTTAGTTCCTACCCGCTCTTGCACTGGAACTCCCCCCTCTCTAGCTCTCTATAGCAGCAATGCTGTAGTGCGGACCAGGCGTGTCTTGTGGGGAGAAGCTCAGGAAAGCAGCCTGTGTCTCTGGAAGACCCTAAAACCCAGAGGCTGCTGGGCTCTCCCACCCTCCACCCCAGCTCTCCTCCCTCTACAGTCTGGTTCCTCTTCCCAGCATCCCCCTCACCCAAACCCCTTTCTTAAAAATAAAACATTCTAGGCTTCTGGCGTTTCCCTACCATTGGGTTGGCAGGCTGTGGAAGGTGGATACTGGCCTGTCCCTGCTGATAGCAGAGACACAGGTATGTTCACGGCTGGAACTCAGAGCTCATTTTCCCATAGAGACAGTAGAACTGTGCTGTACTGTTAGGTAGGTTCTGGAGTACATTTAGAACTCCAGATGAGGTAAGTGAGTCAAATGGACTTTTGTGAGTTCTCTCTCTCTCTCAACATACTCCTTTTCTGTTGTTTCATTAGGAAAATGGCTCTGAGCTCCCAACAGTTGACCATAAATTTTCTTTGTGTAGAGGGAACCCCAGGGGCAGAGGCCTAAATTGTTTGCTGTGAATCCAGACTGGTGTGGGCCCCTTTGGGGGGCATGGCCCACTCTACACCACTCCAGGCCCAAGACTTCTGAGCTGTTAGAGAAACCAGGAACCCCCTTAGAGTGAGCACCCAAAAGGAAAATAACATACCTAAATGGTGGGAGGGTGTGTATGAACTTGGTACAAGACCATGGCTAAGGCAGGAAGGCAGGAAGCTTAGGGATGGTAGGGGTGAAGGCCCAGCTCCTAGAGATTTTAATCGTGGTATACTTTGAAGGTAGTTTCTACAGATAAGTGCCAGTCATTGACAGGAGGGTTATAATAAAAAGCAAGTGGAACAAAGAACTAAATCTTTAGAGTACTCCATGAGATGGAATCTGGGAGTAGAGTACATCACGTGTGTGTGTGTGTGTGTGTGTGTGTGTGTGTGTGTGATTCCACTGTTCAGCCAGAACAAAATAAACGTGTAGCTATAGCCAAGGCCACACCCACCTGGTGATGACAGGAAGTGTGATAGTAACAGTAGGGAAAGCAGGTAACCTTTTAAAATGATGAATGAACTGGAAGCTGCCATAAAGTAGGAGAAAAATGATCATGGCCATTTATGAATCTGTGTGGGATATCCTAGGATCAGAAAGAAGAGGTTCAGGGACACTGGAATTCAGAGACTGAGATGGAGGGGTCTGATCTAGATTTAGCAAATAATTACTGTTCTTGTCACTCTTTTGATTGTGCTCTGGGGAATCCTAGCTGCTTTTATATATATCCTTTGGTGTTTAGTATGGTATCATGCATAATAAAGTAGCCCTCAATAAGTATTACTGACAGCCTACACAAATAAAACTAAATAAAAATAGAATAAAACTAAATAAATATATTGAGATTCAGACAAAAGGTGAAGAGTGTCATGTGCTCCAATACTGAAGATACACTGCGTAGATCTGGAAGCTGATTTTAGTTTTTGTTTGTAACTGTTGAGTGTGTCCATCCAGGAACTCAATTATGAAGAGAAACCAGCCTTTACTGAGATAAAGTTTGTTTTATGGTCTTTAGAAGTGCTCTGCTAGGGCTTTGAGCCTTCTCTCCTAACTGGAGATGTGGTAGATAATATTATGGAGCATGAGTTGGCAAGATCTCAAGGTGATGATAGCAGTGGTGGTCATGGTGGGGAGGAAGGAGTTTTGGATGAGAGGTATAACATGTATTCTGACTCCTGTAGCTGGAAGGAGCTGTCGCAAGCATTGGGAGTAGAGTATGACTGCAGACAGAAACTGGCCCTTCTATCCAAAAATTCCACCTATGTGTAACGTTTTGGCACATGAGTTGGGTGTGGGGAAAGAGGACTGCCTTGCTCTAATCTATGCAATAGACAAAATGTATGCAACCAAACTATTTATTAAAAGATCTTACTCATGAAAAGTGCCCTTAATCATCTTTTGATTTAACAAGCGTATATTGAACTCTTAATATGTGCCAGGATTCGGCCCTCTGGAGGTACTGGCGATGGCCCCAAGTTTCTATGTTTTTATGACTATAATTCCTCAAGACCAGAGACTTAGACCATTTAATTCATTGTTTCATTCCTTTGTGTCTCTTTCCTGGGGCTTTTTCAATGCAGCAGTGGAAGCTATAGGTCTCTTTCTTTTTAGATTCCAGACTGCTGGCAGACATGTCCCTTGCCACTTGGAGGGCCTTGAGAGAATGAGCCCTCACTACAGGCAGAAGCCAAGCAGAGAGGGAGAGCAATGAAGAGAAGAGAGAGAGAGGGCAGGACAGAGAGCAAGTCCTGATAATTTTAGATTTAGTTGTGAAGTCTTTGCTACCTATACCTTTCCATCATCTGGCTTTATGAACCATGAAGTTGCCCAAGGTAGTTTGACATGGCTTTTCAGGACTTGCAGCCAGCAAGTCCTGGATTACACAATATGCAACACTGAACCCAATGTTTTCCTTTCCCAAAGCTACCCCTTCCTGTGTCCTGGTTAATGGTTCCACTTACAACCTCATCCCCTCAGGTCAGAAATCTGGGAGTCATTCTAGAATCCTCCCTTCGCATCACTCCTGACAGTCAGTGATAATCATCAAGTCCTAACAATGTGGCTTCTAAAGAGCCCTTGAACCTATCTCCTCCCCAATCCTATGATCACCACTTTAGGACAGGCCCTCATGAACTCTTGCCTAGGGCTTTGCAATGGCCTTGTATCTGGGCTTCTTTTAGTCTCGTCCTTGTTAAATCTCATTTCCACATGGCAGCTACCGTAAGGTGCAAATCTAGTTTTGTCAATACAATGCCCCAATTTCCCATGACCCAGTCCCTACCTCTGCAATTTCTCACTTGACATTTTACACTGTGTTGATCAACACAAAGTTTATTTCACACACGAATCAAGTTCAGGCTGTCATGTTACCAGCGATGAGCGCTTTGATACTGAGGAGGAGAGATGGTCCGTTTCCATTGACTTAATCTTCAGCAGTCTCATTTCCTACAAGATGTAGCTTAAATTTTGTAGGTTGTCATTTAATGACTTCCAGTCTTTTCAAGCTCCCCTCTCCCCAACTGAACTCTGTAAGAATCATTGCTTCAGCAGACTGTTCTGTAATAATACAGTTACCTGTCAATATCTTTCCCCCTCTGGTTGTTTGTTTATGCAGAGCTTTGTGCCTGAGGAGCTCTTTACTTCTTTTCTGCCCATTCACTTGTACCTACCCTCAAGGCATTCCATCCCACACTGATTTCTTGCTCTTTCAGCATCTAAGTTCTTATTATTTGCACAGTTCTTTTGATCACTTATTATATATTCCTTTATATTGATATTTGACTTTTCATGAATATGTCCTACCTCTGCTGCAAGTTTCCAAGCTCTGTGAGAACAAGAACCATGCCTTAAGCCTTTGAGTCTGCCTAGCACATTGTCTTGTATATGATGAGTACTCAGTAGATGTCTGTAGATTTTCTTCTACTGGATCCATTCTCTGGAGTCATGGCAGCCCCACACTTTGGTGAATTTTTAATAAATGGGTCCACAGAAGATAAAAGGTTAGTGTCTAAAATATATAAAGAACTTATATAACTCAACACCCAAAAAACAAACAATCTAATTAGAAAATGGTCAGAAAGCATGAACAGACATTTCTGCAAAGAAGGTATATGGACGGCTAACAGACATGAAAAGATGGTCAACATCACTCATCATCAGGGAAATGCAAATCAAAACTACAATGAGGTATCACCTCACACCTGTCAGAATGGCTAAAATAAAAAACACAAGGAACAACTGGTTTTGTCAAGGATGTAGAGGAAAAGGAACCCTCTTGCACTTTTGGTGGGAATGCAAACTGGTGCAGCTACTGTGGAAAACAGTACGGAGGGTCCTCAAAAAGTTAAAAATCCAACTACCCTATGAGCCAGTAATCACACTACTGGGTATTTACCCTAAAAATACAAAAACACTAATTCAAAGGGATACATGCACCCCTATGTTTATAGCAGCACTATTTGTAACAGCCAAATTATAGATGCAACCCAAATGTCTATAGATAGTTGAATGAATAAAGAAGATGTGGTATATATATTTGTGTATACACACACATGCACACACACACACACAATGAAATATTCATTCATAAAAACAAATGAAATATTGCCATTTGCAATGACATGGATGGAACTAGAGAGTATGAGGCTAAGTGAAATAAATCAGAGAAAGACAAATACCATATGATTTCACTCATATGTGGAATGTAAGAAATAAAACAAACAAAGGGAAAAAAAAGGGAGAGACAAACCAAGAAATAGCCTCAACTATGGAGAACAAACTGATGTTTGCTAGAGGAGAGGAGAGGAGAGAAATAGGTGATAAGGATTAAGGAGTGCACTTGTGATGAGCGCTGGGGGATGCATGGAATTGTTGAATCACTATATTGTACACCTGCAATTAATATAACACTGTATGCTAACTATACTGGAGTTAAAATAAAAAAAAATAAGCGGGTCCATAGAAGACAAGGTCAGTAAATTTTCGCTTCCAAAGGTAAAAGTTATTCAAGGTCAAAATCTTCAATTCCCACAAAGAGGAAAATCACTTTTGTGAGATGCCTAGCAACGGTCTTAAGTTCTACTGAGCAAGTCCCAGGAGTCTGTAACTTTTGTGTCAATGAAAATTATAATTACTGAGTACAATTACAATGCCATGGAAATCATGAATATTATAATTCATGCATCTGTAAAATTGCCATTTCAGGGCTCATGAAAGATACAAGCTCAAGACAAAAGAGAACAAGAAAACCTTGGAACCAGATTTCTGGTCACAATAAAAATTACTTTGAGGCAGTCTGGGACTATAATTTTTAATTCTAATTTAATATATTCCTATTTATTTCTGACTGTTTCGCAAATTGGAGTTCATAACATAGAAACTCTTCTGGTATTTTAATCTATTTTCCTGCTCTCAAGATATTTTTATCTGCTTTCATAATCTCTTATGATTATGATAAGAATTTTTGTCAACCTTTGATCATCTTGATATATAAGGCATTTTCTTTAAAGGCCTTAAACATAGGTTACATTTCATTTATCCTCCCATAGAATTTAGCATTCTTTCTATTGTAAGTGACATTTTGTACTTCCTTGGCTTATTCAAAAATAAAAGAATTTATTGGCTCATCTAAGTTGAGAGTGTAGGCTAGATCAAGCTTCAGGCACAGCTGGAGTTGGAGCCAAAAAAATGTCATAAATATTTGGTTTCTCACAATCTTTCTTTTCTGCCTCTAGTCCTATACCGGTAGCAAAATGGCAGTAACAGCTTCAGGCTCTGTATCTCCTCAAGTTTCAGGACCGTGGAAAAGAGTGATACTCTCTTTCCTAGAAGTATCAACAAATGGATCTCATTAACACTCTGTGGTTACATGCCCACCTCTAAACAAGTTACCATGGCTATAATTTACTTAAACCTGGTGGGGAGGCATGGTAGTTACCCCTGACCTCAAGGGTGTAACCTGTTCCACCGAAGTTTATGGACTAATAGTGTAGGTGAATTGGTATTGATCTTCCAGAAGTCCACTCCCTGAATTCTTAGGAGCATCAACCTTGTTGACGACATCCTCTTTTAATACTATTTTCTTGTCTTTTTTGATGCTGTAGGCTCTTGGTGGCTTTTTTATCGGGTCATTGAATGTTCAGGTCTCTCAGTGCTACGTCCTAGACACTCTTCTTGCTGGCCTTTATTCTAGGTGATTTCATTCATACACAAGGATTTAATAACCGCCTAAGAACCAAAGCTTTGAAATTCTTCTGCAACACAGAGGAAACTCTGAATTTCTATCTCCAACTACCCACTGACCTTTCTGTTTGGTTCTCTCTCTTTTTTTTTTTTTTAATTTTTTTAAATGTTTACTTATTTTTGAGAGAGACAGAGACAGAATGTGAGTGGGTTAGGGGCAGAGAGAGAGGGAGACACAGAATCTGAAGCAGGCTCCAGGCTCCAAGCTGTCAGCACAGAGCCCGATGTGGGGCTTGAACTCACAAGCTGTGAGATCATGACCTGAGCCGAAGTTGGACACTCAACCAACTGAGCCACCCGGGTGCCCCTGTTTCGTTCTCTTAAAGTCACTTCAAACTCAGCATGTTCAAAACCACATCCCTTTTCCCCCAAACAAACCTGGTCTGAGCTGTGTTTTTTTGTTGTGGTGAACTGAACCACTATTTATCCAGTTCAGCATGTTAGAAACCTATGTGCCATCTTTTTAAAATTTATATATAAAGTTTATTTATTTTGAGAGAGAGAGGGAGAGAGAGAGAGAGAGAGAGAGAGAGAGAGAGAGAGAGAAGGAGAATGAACAGGGAAGGGGCAGAGAGAGAGAGGGAGAGAGAGAATCCTAAGCAGGTTCTGCACTGTCAGTGCAGAGTGTGATGTGGGGAACTTACAAACTGCGAGATCATGACCTGAGCTGAAACCAAGAGTTGGATGCTCAATTGATTGAGACACCCAGGCTCCCCTACGTACCATCTTTAACATGGCCTTGACCCTTACTACCCACTGCTTAACTTATCTATTGCCAAGTCCCACAAGATTTACTTCTTCCATATCTCTCAAATATTTCCATTTCTCTCCACCTTTAGGGCCACCTCCTTATTCCAAGCCATTATGTTCAATCATCTAATTACTACACCAGGTCTCAACTAATTTTCAATGTTTTTTGCCTTCTTTCAACCTATTTTTAATTTTTTTTAGTTAGAATGCATTTTTTCACAATGCAAATTCAATGACTTTCCATTGTCTTAAGATACAGAACAAAATCCCTGCCATGGTCTACAAAACTTTGCTGATAGGGCTCCTTCCTTGTTTACCATCACTATAACTCTCCATGTTCCCTTTACATTCACCATTGTGGCCTTATTTCACTTTCTGGACATACCCTAGTAGACAGAATAATAGATACCCCAAAGATGCCCGTGACCTAATCACTAAAACTTCTGAATATTACCTTATATGGCAAAAGTGACTTCGTAGATGAGATTAAGTCGGGGATCTTGAGATGAAGAGTTTTCCAGTTAGTCCCAACATAATCACAATGAAAGGTGAAGAAGCAGGTATGATGATGGAAGGAGAGGTCAGAATGATACGAGGAGCAGATGGCAAGTCAAGGAATGGAGGCAGCCTATAGCAGCTGGAAAATGAAAGGTCCTCCTTTAGAGCTTTCCAAAGAAATGCGATGCAGCCGTGTGAACACCTCAATTTTAGGACGTCAGAACTGTAACTGTTCAGAACTGTAACATAATAATTTTGTTTTAATTCACCAAATTTGTGATGATTTGTCATAGTACCAACAGTACACATACCATTGAGCTGAATCTTGATTCCAACAAATTAATTTATGTTTAAGAACAAATAAAGTTAGCAGAAAACTTACGTATGTTTGAAAAAACTTGGGCATGTGAATCTACTTTATCAACTGCAAGTTTATGAAATTTAAATACAGATTAAATACTTCTGATGAAAATTTAGTGTTTGAATAGAAATGGGCTTTAAGTATGGAATACATGCTGGATTTCAAAGACTTAATAGAAAAAAAATGTAAAATATGTCGTCAGTAATTTACAAATGTTGATTACATGTTGGGGCTCCTGGGTGGCACAGTCGGTTGAGCACCAGATTCTGAATTTTGACTCAGGCCGACTGGCTGAGGTCGTGGGATCAAGTCCTGCAATGGGCTCCATGCTGAGCATGGGGTCTGCTTAAGATTCTCTCTCCCCTTCTGTCCCTCTCCCCTGCTGGTTCCCTCTGTCTAAAATAAAAACAAAAAAGTTAAAAAATCAAATACTGATTACATGTCAAAATGAAGTGTTCAATCTATTGAGTTAAATAAAATATATTAGAATCATTTTCACCTGCTTCTTTTTACCCTTTGTAAATACAGCTCTTAGAACATTTAGAATTGTATACGTGGTTCACATTGGTATTTCTCTTGGTAAGTTCTCTGACTAGAGAGTGCAATTCAAGAGGGCAGTTTTTTCACCTTTATATCCCTTCACCCAGTGCCTGATGCTTCTTAGTAGGTGCTCTACAAATATTTAATGCATGAGTGAATGAATGGAAAAGTGTGTGTACTCCAATAGTGTGGACTAGCCTTAGGAACACTATCTACAGATCTGTAGTCTGCATCACTATATTTCTTAAAAGCCAAAGTTTTAGGGGCACAGTGATAAAACCAATAAGTTTAATGAGGTCCCAGCATGTTTCTATCTCCATTGCATTCTGGAACCTGGTAAGTGTCATAGCTGTATCTAAGCAATGGCAAACTAGATCTTATCTGGTGATGGGGTAGAGTGTACGACAGAGTAGATTTTGCTGCACTTGGTCAGAGGCTGGCTTCTAGGTGGTCTCTAGAGAAGAAGGTGAGAGCCAGCTGTGCCTGAAAGTGCCCTGGCACTCATTTATGAGAATAAGCCTTCTTCCTGCCAGCAATGCTCCTTTCTCTACACTGCCCATGTTTCCTTTTTGAAATAAAATTTTTTTAATGTTCATTTATTTTTGAGAGAGAGAGAGAGAGAGAGAGAGAGAGTGGGGGTGGGGCAGGGAGAAGAGGGAGACACAGAATCTGAAGCAGGGTCCAGGCTCTGAGCTGTTAGCACAGAACTGGATGTGGGGCTTGAACTCATGAACTGTGAGACCATGACCTGAGCTGAAGTTGGACACTTAACCAACTGAACCACCCAGATGCCCCACCCATGTTTCCTTTTTGCCCAACAAGGTCATCCCTGTCATTTTGCTCTGGTTTCATCCAGCCTACCACAGGGTGTTATACCCAACCCCCTGCATCCAACTGGGGATGCTTATTGTGTGGACAGTAGCCCTCTGCTTACCAATATGGACTCTTCAAAGGAGATGGGATGGTTAGATCACCCCCAAAGTTGATTTTTCTTAGAGGGAAATCAACTGTATTGATAAGATTCTGCATTTTGGGTCACAAATCTTCATCTTTTTAGCCCCAAATACCTCTTTTCAACTTACAAAATGGTATCCTCCCAAATAGCTTACCTCTTGTCCCTGAGCTCTCTCCTCTGTTTCAGAAGAAATGCCTATAGACACGGGCAAGACAGTGACTTCACATCTTTATGATTAAAGTCCCTTGAATGTTTACTCTGCCTGTCTGACTAGGAATGCCGTAAGGTCTGAGTCTGAGTCCTGGGAGGCTCACAGGGGGACTCCCTTTGCCAGCCCATCCCTGCCTCTCTGCCCATCTCCTTGCGTTTTTCACAAATCTCGCACAAGCCAAATCCAGCAGCTTATTTTCATTCATTCCATCTTTACACCTCCTTTAGTGCAATGACCTACTTAAGTTAAAGGGAAATACAAACCCCCAAGGAAACTTGCTGACAGCTGGTGCCTGGGTAGAAGTAGGTTGGGCATGTGTCTGAGAGAAGCTTATGAGCTCTAAGAATCCTTTTGGCTGGAGAGGGCAGTGGAAAAGAAGGGCCTGAAGGTTTAAAAAGAAATGTCCATCGACAAGGGTCCCTGGGTAAGTGATTGGAGACGGACGATGGCAGGGAGGGTTGGGTAGGAAATAGTTTCTCCAGGGCAGGTCTAAACTGGAATTTCTACGTTCCCTTTAGCCCTCCTCCCTCAGTGCTGGCTCCAAAGCTCTGCTCCTAAGGTCATGGGTCTAAAGAGTATCAGGGTCCAGATGCAGCAAGCAATGCCAAATCATGATTCGATATAAAACACACTTTTGGCAGGCCATGCATGAGAGCGCAGCTTGGAAGATAATTTAAGGATGAAAGAGGACAGGTGGAAATGGCTTTTGACCAAGAGCCTGGACACTTGAATTTTTATCTTGAATTTGCAGGAACTGGCTGTGTACCTTAAGCGAGTCATTTTGACCCTGCTCAGCTTTACTTTTCTCATCTATAAAATGCGCAGTTTACACGAGATGATGGCTAAGATGCCTTTTAGCTATTCAATTCTTTGAAACCCATAAAATAATTAACCTATTGGCTAAGCTAGCTAAAAGCACTATAATTTAGTATCGTTGTTAGCAAGTAATCAGCCTGATTTATGCTTTATCTTTTTCCTTTTTAAAATCCTCCTAAAATTTTTTAAAATTTAATTTAAAAATTTTCCTTTTCCGATTTTTTGACAGAGGTATTTTTGTAGGCTGGCCAAAAGGTGGGGCACAGAAAAGATCAGAGATTCAAATAAACCCCAAAACAGACAGCTGGCCTCTGAATTGGCTGTGGACCGTAGAATCCTTTTGGCGCCCTCTGATATGAGTCACAGGCCTCACAGTCCCAGGCATCCAATCCCATGAGGTGATCCTTATCTATTTGTCTGGTATGTGGGAGGGCCAACCACCTCCCTGACTAATGGGCCAGAAGCTCCAGGCTGAGCCCTAATGCACACTTTGCATGCTACCTTCATTCAACCGCAATGGTGTGCGTGCAGCAGGCACTGATGATGTGTGGTGCTAAATTCCACAGTAGATCATCCGCTATTTAGTAGAGGAACTATCAGAACTAGGTAGAGCAAATAAAAGTACTCCTAGGTTAGTTTATAAGCTCAAGCTTGTAGTGTTAGAGGATTTTACAGTTAAAAGAGCCCGGACTCCTGTCTGATCTGACACTTTAGAGATGAAGGGTAGATGAAATGACTTGCCCAAGGTTACAAGGTTATTAGTGCAAAATCAGGACTGGAAAACACCACTAGATTCTCAGGTCTGTGGTCTTTACTATGCTCTATTGCTTATAGAAGAGTCTGACTACATTTTCCAACAATTATTTAATTTTAAATATGCAATGCATGCACTGTAAAATGTAAGCCACGGAGGGTTTACAGTGAAAATTTGGCCTCCTATCCACTACCGTCTCTAATTTGTCTCCTCTCTCTTTGATCAATCTGGACCTTATTTCAGTGTAAGGTCCAGATTTCAGTATAAGGTATGATGTAGAGATCCAACTTCATTTTCTTTAAAACAATTTTTTTTAACGTTTATTCATTTTTGAGAGTTAGAGCGCGAGTGGGGGAGGGGTGCACACACACACACACATACACACACACACACACACACACAGAATCTAAAGCAGGATCCAGGCTCTGAGCTATCAGCACAGAACCCAATGCCGGGCTCGGACTCACCAATGGTGAGATCATGACCTGAGCTGAAGTTGGATACGTAACCGATTGAGCCACCCACGTGCCCCTATTTTTTTAGATGGCTATTCAGTTATTTTACCAGCTGATAAGGTGTCTTTATTTGTGCTTCTGTTTGGGAATTTTTGTGTTTTGTTTTTTCTCCCATGTGAACTTGACAATAAGCTTACCCATTAAAAAAAAGTTGTGTTGGTTTTTAAAAATGGGATTGTGTTAAACTTATAGATTAATTTAGGGAGATTTGATGGTATTATGATGTCTACTATAGAGCTTCTGGATATACTTTCTTCCCTGGTAAAAAGAAGTGTGGTAGGAGATACTATCCTTTCTGAGGGTTGATATGGTTCTGTGAAGGTGTGGTGTAAACAATGCACCTTACCTCACACCTTATACTAAAATACATGCCAGTTACATTGTCTTCCTTGCTGTTTCTTGAACTCAACTGGTAGGTTCTGTGTTGGGAACAACACTCCACTGCCAGATATCTGCATGTGCTTCCTCACCCCCTCAAAGTATTTGCAAAAATGTTGCCATCTCATCATGATGATGAACCCACCCTCATCACTCTATTTAAAATCACTATTGCCTCCACTCCCAGCTTTCTTAATTTTCCTCATCCTGTTCTGCTTTATTTTCCATACCTCCTACTGCCTTCTAATGCACTAGGTAACTAGTCATTATGCTTATTTTCATTGTTTCTCTCCACCACTAAAATGTAAACAAAAGGGCAGAGATTTTTGCCTACTTTATTCACTGCCATATCCCAAGAGCCTAGAACCATGCCTAGCATATAAGTGTCCAATAATTGTTTGTTTAGTTGTATTAAAATAAAGATAGTCTTCATCTAGTAAGAGACTATATTAAGAGTAGACATTACATTTTTATCAACTACCAAGTATACTTTCAGCACCTATAGAAATAATGACTACTTTCTCCTTTCATTCCCCAGACATGGTAAATGATATGTTAAATTTCCTGGTGGTGAAATATCCTTGCATTTCTAGAATAAACCCCACTTAGTCATAGGATGTTAATTTTTTTCTGAGTTGCCTGATTCTGGTTGCTATTTTATTTATTATATTTAGGTTTTTGAATTGATACTAAAAGTGAGACTGGTGTGAAGTTTTGTCATGACATCCTTGTTGGCTTTGTTATCACAGTATGCTAGTTTCAATAAATAGTTTAGACTACCCTCACCCACTTAATTAAAAAAATGTTTCTTGATTCTTGAGAGAGAGAGCGTGCATGCACACACACTTTTGGGGTAAGGGAAGAGAGAAAGGGAGACAGAGAATCCCAAGCAGGCTCTGTGCTGACAGCAGAGAGCCCTACGGTGGGGCTTAAACCCATGAACTGTGAGATCATGAGCTGAGCTGAAGCTCACCCACTTTTTTTTTAATGCTCTACAATAGTCTAAGTAGCACTGACTTGATTCTTTCTTTGAAGTATGGTTACTCATGCATTCCCATGATTGCAGTCTCTGGGTCCTTAAATTTTCTATTTTGTTATGCTTAGTATCTTATAAATATAGGTTTAATGTTTTTTATTTACACATTCAACATTAATATAGAGTTAATTATCTCAGGAAATTATCAAGAACAAGTTATCTCATCCCATATGTTCTTTTTAACCAAGTTTAAATTAACTTGGGAGTTCAGGTAATATTGCTATAACTTCCCTCCCTCCCTCCCTTCCTTCCTTCTTTTTTCCTTTGAAGTAGTCAAGTCTTTGCTACATTTTAGATTTATGTTTTGTTCAAGCACATTAAAAAAAAAAACAACCCAATTCCTAAACTCCGTATTTTCCTTCTTGAATGCTCCTACAATTCTAAAGCTATAAATTCTTGTCTTCTAGATGTTAAAACAGAAACCCAGGAAGTTCAAGTGCCCTGCCCACTTTCATTCTTACAGGAGGGTCAGAAGTAGGTCCCAGATCTCAGATGGCCTTTGTGTTATCCCATAGCTTCCCTTGTGTGTGTGTGTGTGTGTGTGTGTGTGTGCGCGCGCGCACGCACATGTGCACACACACATGTCTTCTTTTTCTTTTTCTTTTAATGTTTATTTTTTGAGACAGAGAGAGAGCACAAGTGGGGGAAGAGCAGAAAGAAAGGAGACACAGAATCTGAAGCAGGCTCCAGTTTCTGAGCTGTCAGCACAGAATGTGGGGCTCAAACCCATGAACTGTGAGATCATGACGTGAGCTGAAGCCAGATGCTTAACCAACTGAGCCACCCAGGTGCTGTGTGCCCTGACACATGTCCTCTGTTCTGTTCTTTCTTCTAAGCCTTCTTCTTGCCACAGACAAATGTTAAGTACCAAGTATGTTCCAGTCATTGTTCAAGGTGCTGGGAGATATGAAGATAAACAAGGCAGTCTTTGTTTTCTAGAAATCTGCCGTTTAGTAAGAGACTCAGACGAGTAGACAAATAATTATAATACAGCATGAAGATGGTGCATATAAAATGAAAATAAATGGAAAACACAGTAGAGGCGGGAGGGGGGGTCACTAAATGTGACTAGAGGCTCAGGAAAAGTTTGACAGTCTTGGACTTGATCCAACAAGGAGGATTCTGCTCCTGTTGAACTCAAGTGTTCTATCAAGATTCCCACATATCTAAAAATACTCTCATTCCACGGAAGCTACTTCTGCCTTTAGAACCCTGTGGGTAGAGGACCTGTGTTCTCTGTACTATAGTCTCCATAACACTTCCTTTCTGTTGGTTAACACTGGGCATAAACCACTTTGGAGTTGCCTGCGCCATCCTGTATAGCTTGTACTCTTAGATCCTCTAGATAGAGGCATCCCTTTGGCAATGTTCAAAGCCTTCAGCAGTTCTTGAAAGGTAGGAGTTTGTTCTTGAGATGGCAGAAGATGAAGATGTTTACTTTTATGATTAAAACAAGGGTCCTCTGGCAAATGGCCAAACTGTGTTCACTTAGTGCACTGAGGGTAACGCTATTGGTTTATCTGTCCCAACGAATTTCTCAGCTTATTTATTTTTATCATCATTCCTAAACGAGTTCTTTTATTGAACACATTGTGAGTGTTTGTTATGTGCTCATCTCTGGATAAGACATTGTGGGGATACAAAGAATTAGAAGATATGCTCCCTGTCTGAGGGAGTTTTTAGTTTAGTTGACCAGACAAGACAGATAGAAACCAAAGAGCAATAAATCAAGTCACTGTATAACATGTCTGAAGTGGACATTACAGACAATTATAAGAATTTTTTTTAACATTTATTCACTTTCGAGAGACAGAGAGAGACAAAGTGTGAGTGGGGGAGGGGCAGAGGGAGAGGGAGACACAGAATCCGAAGCAGGGTCCAGGCTCTAAACTGTCAGCACATAGCCCGATGTGGGGCTTGAACCCATGAACCATGAGATCATGACCTGAGCCACTTGGACGCTTAACTGACTGAACCATCCAGGTGCCCAAGACATTTATAGTATTAAGTGCAGAAGAGAGAATATACCAGTTCTCATTTGCCCCTGATTTGCCCATTTTCAAGCCTGTGATGGTTAGTTTCATGTGTCAAGTTGGCCAGGCTATGGTACTCAATTGTTTGGTCAAACACTAGTCTAGATGTTGCTCTGAAGGTATTTTTTAAAAGGTGATTGATGCTGGAGAGGATGTGGAGAAACGGGAACCCTCTTGCACTGTTGGTGGGAATGCAAACTGGTGCAGCCACTCTGGAAAACAGTGTGGAGGTTCCTCAGAAAATTAAAAATAGACCTACCTTATGACCCAGCAATAGCACTGCTAGGAATTTACCCAAGGGATACAGGAATACTGATGCATAAGGGCAATTGTACCCCAATGTTTATAGCAGCACTCTCAACAATAGCCAAATTATGGAAAGAGCCTAAATGTCCATCAACTGATGAATGGATAAAGAAATTGTGGTTTATATACACAATGAAGTACTACATGGCAATGAGAAAGAACGAACTATGGCCCTTTGTAGCAACGTGGACGGAACTGGAGAGTGTGATGCTAAGTGAAATAAGCCATACAGAGAAAGATACCATATGTTTTCACTCTTATGTGGATCCTGAGAAACTTAACAGAAACCCATGGGGGAGGGGAAGAAAAAAAAAAGAGGTTAGAGTGGGAGAGAGCCAAAGCATAAGAGACTCTTAAAAACTGAGAACAAACTGAGGGTTGATGGGGGGGTGGGAGGGAGGGGAGGGTGGGTGATGGGTGTTGAGGAGGGCACCTTTTGGGATGAGCACTGGGTGTTGTATGGAAACCAATTTGACAATAAATTTCATATATTGGAAAAAAAATAAAAAAATAAAAAAATAAAAGGTGATTAACATTGCATGGCATGCAGTAAGCACTCAATACATGTTAGCTATCTTTTTTGTGACTATATACCAGGGTACTGTGCCTGGATTTGTAGAAACAATGGAAAATATTATACAGAGGTAGACCTTAAGTTCCTCCTGGTTTATTTGGGGTTAGAGAAACAAAAGTACAGTTCCTGTAGAGCATGCTAGGAACATTGATGGAGGTATGCACAGGACCATGGGCTGCTCAGGGAAGCATGAGGTTGGTGCTCAGAACCCTGGGTGGTCTGGACAAGGAAATCCATGGTCTGAGCTGCAAAGTTGGAGGAGGTAGCCTCTGGGACACTGGAAACTGAGAAACTGTGGTGTGCTCAAGGGAGCGGTCTGCCTAGAGCAGAGAGTGTGAGGATGAGCTGGTGGCAGATGAGGCAGAAGAGCTAAATCTGGGGACGGATGATGGAAGGCTCTAGATTGCCAGAGAAGCAGATCATCTGATCTTACCTTGCTGGGGGCTAACAGCACCACTTCTCCAAGGGCTTAAAACTTTTCGAAGTATTCTGGACAGGGAAGCAATAGGGTAAAACAAAGAGGTACAAACATACATACAGGCACCATGAACACATAAATAAATACATAATTGAATGAATGAATGGCTGTTTTTTTTTTTTTTTAATGGGAGAGCAGTGAGTTGAGCAGAACTTTGGGTGTGGAAAGTTCCTGCAGAGTGGTGGCTTTCAACTGGGGTGATTTTGCACCCTCTTCTCCTCCCTAGGGGACATTTAGCAATCTTGGGAGATGTTTTTGTTGTCACAATTGGGGTGGGGAGTGTGACTACCATGTAGTGGCTAGAGGTCCGGGATGCTATTAAAAGTTCCACCTGCACAGGACAGTCTGTAACAATAAATAAATAATGTTTTAGGGGCTCCGGGGTGGCTCAGTTGGTTAAGTGTCCGACTCTTGATTTCAGCTCAGATCATGATCTCATGGTTTGTGAGTTCGAGGCCTGCGCCACGCTCTGTGCTGACAGTGCAGAGCCTGCTTGGGATTCTCTCTCTTCCTCTCTTTCTGCCCCTCCTCCTCTCATGCCCGCTTTCTCTCTCTCAAAATAAATAAACTTTAAAAATTTATGTGTTTTAAATGGTTATTGTATAGTAGATTCTGACCATCTGTTATTTGATTCCTATAACAAGAATTTAACATAATACCAGTTAATATAAATACACATACTTAATTTTAAATTTAAACCTCAAGGCAACCTTCTAAAGTAGTTATTATTATTAGCCCCATTTCACAGTTGTAGCCAGAGCTCAGAGAGCTGAATGGTCAAGGTCTCAGAGGAAATGGTAGCACTAGGCTGCAGGTCAGTTGTGGTTCTTTCTGTCCTAAGTGCAGCAGCGTAGCTAGAGTTAAAGGTGTGTGTGTGTGTGTGTGTGTGTGTGTGTGTGTGTGCGCATGTGTGTTTGTGTATTCCCCTTCTTTTTCTTTTCTTTTTCACATTGGTGTCCCAGGAGTCAGAAGTCCTGCTGAGTCCTTGGATTTCATTTTATATCATAGCACATAGACTGCCTTATAACCCTTTTCAGTGGCTGCATAGAATTCTCTTGTAATGGCAATAATTTACTCAGCATTTAGGTTTTTTCCTTTAAAATTTTTCTGTGAGAAGTAATACTGTGATGAACAACCTTGTGCATAGATTATTTGCACATATGGGACAAGCACACCTGGAGAATGAATACATTCCTAGAAGTAGACTTGTCATATTGAAGGACGTATGTATGTGCTGGTAGTTTTTCTGGTTGGCGTAAACCACTCTCCATAGAGAATATACCCCATTGAATCCTTCCTCCCCCAAACAGCGTACAGGATCGCTCTTGTGTTCTTAAACTTACATTTTTTGTCCTTCTGATGATAGCTTCTTGCACTTTTTATAGGGTGGCTGAACATCGTTTCATAGGTTCAAGAGACATTTGCATCCAATTTTTTAAAATTAGTATTCTTAATATCCTCTGCACTTTGTGACTCCTAAGAAGGGTCCAATTTGTCCTTGCATCTGCTGAGTCAGTACAATAGGGCAGATCCTTGGCTTTCCTTTCCCTCAGTGATATGTACTGAGTTGACTGGCTCTTCCTCTGGCTTTGTGAGAGTTCTCCTTGAACTTGGTATCAGCCCTTTCTGGCCCTTTTGCCATGCTCTGCCCAGTACTGGCCACGAGCCTCTGCTGCACTGACCCAGCCTCCATCTCTGACTTTCCTGGGTGTTTGTCATCACCCGGGCCCACCTGGACTTCCACGCTTTCCTAGCCCACCTCTGGTCACCTAATCTCAATAACCATCAGTATCGTTGAGCCACCCATAATGATGACGTCTACACCCTCTAGGGGAGTGTACTATGGACCCAGCACCATTGTCTTCGTTTGGGCTGCCACAACAGAATACCATAGACTGGGGATCTTATAAACAATAATGTATTTCTTACACTTCTGATGGTTGGAAAATCCAAGATCAAGGCACAGACAAATTTAATGTCTGGTGAGGACCCTTTTCCTGGTTCATAGCTATGCTCTGTCTGTGTCCTTATGTGGTAGAAGGGGCAAAGGAGCTCTCTGGGGTCTCTTTATAAGGGCATGAATTCACAAAAGCTCCACCTTCATGACCTAATCACCTCCTAAAGGCCCCACTTCCAAATATCATCACATTAGGCATTGGCATTTAACATAGGAATTTGGGGGAGACACACAAAGACCTAGTCTATAGCGATAGTGCTAAGTGCTTTACAGGAACTGTCTCATTAAGCCTTTATAAGAGCTCTATTTTGTAAACGAGGCATCTGACGCTCATACAGGTGTGAGTGCAAGAGGTGGGCTTGCATCTCTGTTTCACTCTAAAGTGTATGTTGTTACTTGTCCTAGTGGTGGTGCTAACCGGATCTTGACCTTTGGAGTTCGTTCTTTGCTGCTATCTGGGGTTTGCCACCAGCTCTCTCCAGCTCCTGTGAACCTTTCTGTCTCAACTTATTAAAAATTGCCTTCCTCTTCAAAGAGGCCAGGTCTGTTTTGTGGGGGAGGAGTGGGAGAGGAGAAACTGCTGGAGGGGTCTTCTAGCATAGGAGCTAGAGCCCAGAGTGACCTGTTCTTGCAGTTTTACTATTCAGGTTTCCTCTCCCTGAAGCACATGCACACCAGGGCAGAGGCAAAGTATGGGGGGAGTGGAGAAGGATGATCGATGGTCTCCCATTGTAGAGAACCCATTACTCCCATTTGGCACATTAGCCTTGCTGCCCAGTCTGGCCAAACTCACCATTCCAGACTTCTCCCTCACTCAGGAGATTTTTCACTCCAGAGCCTCTTTGTCCTCCTTACAATCTGGGTTCTATCAGGACACCTGGCCATCAGGCCCGTGTGTAGTTGGATCCCTTATACCACCTGGTCTTAAAAGATTCTCCAAGGGGTTCTCAGGGTCTAGCACATCAGGTGCTATGACTAGACCACTGTTTATGGGTCTCTGAATCTTGCAGCAGACAGAGGGTCCATTGTGTGCTGAACATACGGAAGACCAACAGGGTGTTGCGGCCAGCTGCACGTACATTCTTGGGTCTTACCCTGGATCTGCCAAACCATCCCTTTACATACCTGTACTCTTATCCCAACTGTGTTCTGTGGTCTTGTCTGGAGGAAGGACAATGGACTAACCAGAGTCTTCAAGTTCAGTTCCCTTTCACCTGTTTTTCTGTTCATGTTATCATCAGAGACCACTGTCTCTGAATTGTCCAACTGATCCCAGTGTCACTGCCTTGGGCAGAGGCTCCTTCGCATTCTCCTTCCAAGTACCTTGGTCCACACCCTTCCTTCCCAAGTGCACTTCCTAGTCTTGTTACACAGGCACCTGTTTATCCCACTCCTTGTCAGCCAGCACTCCAGTGGCCCTTCCCAACTGTCCTTTTCCCCCATCCCAATCACCCAGGCAGCTTGGATTCTGGTTCTGCTTTCTGACCGGTCCCCACAGTGCTGAGCCACAACCTAGAGGTATTCCATCCGCAGAGATTTTCTCTAGTTTCTCTGTCTGCTGGAGGACAGAAGCGGGAATGAGAGATTGGTTATCCAGGACTGGAAGGTTTGTAGCCAGGAGCTGTACCACTCCACAGTGATTCCATTTGCTGTTTCACCCCCTCCCCCCACCTCAGGTGGAAGTATGAAAACAGGAAAACTGGAGATTGAAAGAAACATCAAAGTCCTTTGATCTCGTTAGCTCTGGGCTATGGCCTTGGGCAGTCATTTAACCTACTCTGCCTGCAAGTGGAGGTCAGGCAAGATAATCTCTTGAAGTCCCTCTCTTAGAGGGAGGCAGGTTTATTCTACCGGTAGATATCCAACACATACACACACACACACACACACACACACACACTTCCAATATGAAAGTTCCAAGGTTTTTGGAAGAAGAAGAAAAAAATCCCTTCCAATAGAAGCATTATGTTTTAACTTGTGATACCAACAATTGGGTTGAAAATAGAGTTGGTTTAGAAGTATGTGGCATCGTGGAGGGACATGGTGTGAGAGTGGTAGCCTTGGTGCTCAGTACCCAGGTTCTACTCTGGTACACAAGTCTAACTTGTGTGACTTCAGGAAAGTCACTTGAAGTTTTCCCACCATCTGTAAATGATGGTGTTGGACTAGCCAGTCTCAGATTTGCGAGGAGAGGTAAGCAATTGTGAGCCTTCTTCACCAAAGCAAATAACCAGAGACACCAGCTTCTAGTCACAGAAAGAAAGAGCCCGTATCTTTTCCTCACAGAGTCTATCTCAGGTTTTCTCAATCTTGGACTTATTGACATTTGGGGCCAGATAATTCTTTGCTGTTGGGAGCTGCCTGTGTATTGTTAGATGTTCAGCTGCATCCCTGGCCCATGATGCTGGTAGGACTTCCTGGTCCCCACCAAGTTGTGAAAACTGAAAATGTCTTTAGACTTTACCAAATATCCCTTGAATGGGGGCAAAATCCCTTCCCACTGAGAACCACTGGTCTACCTTACGCAAGTTGCACAGATTCTCTTCCTGGGCAAAATCTTTCTTCTAAAGACAGACAGTAGGTGTTACACTAGCCCCCTGTGGTGGTAAACTGAGGGCTACGGATGAAGACCCTGGCAGGCTTAGCAGCTCTGAATTTGTTTCCATTTCTCAGTATTCGCTCTGGACTTCAACATCTTCACGCTGGTTATCTGGCAAACAATGGTGCCTAATGAGTGTTTTAAAGCTCTGGGAGAGATTGGTGGTTGGCCCCCAGGAAAAATGTTTCCTCTAAACTTTTTTTTTTCTGAGAGACAAAGAGATTCTGTAAATCAATGATAAGCCTACCTCAGTCTAAACTCCAAAGCTCCTAATTTTTGCTCCAGGCTGCTTATGTCAGGATAGGTGAGCCTTCATTTCAAGGTCCCAGTGTGTCCAGTGGGGCTAGTCAGAGCATTAGGGATAGAGTGGCAGGATATTGAAGTCCTATTCAACAGTGGAGGCCAGTGGAACGAATCACAGAGCTAGGTAGCTGCAGAGGACAGACCTATGAGTGACAAAGAAATGTGGATTGTGGAATCAGTTTGCTGCTAAGAAAAGAGCATCACTCGGTGCGATGTAAACAGGCCTGAGTGGCTTGTGACAAACGCTGCCCTCAAGGGGTACAGGTAGTTGTGGGGTTGACCCCTGTCCCTACTGTCAGCATACCTGCCAACTAGATATAATCAGGCTGTGCTTCCGGAGTCAGCCTTGAGGAAAGGCTGAACGGAGACTTTGTGCAAAGGTCAAGTGTGGTCTGAGGGGTGTGTGCGGGGAGCCTGGTGAAGAAGACACTGGACCTGGCTGCAAAGCCCGGTCCTTCTCCCTACTGTTTACTTGCTGATTCCATAGAGGGGGCCTCACATGTTTGCAGCAAAAGCTCATACCTCCCCATCCATCTGGTTCTGGCTGAAGCATCTCCTCATTCTCCAACTTCTCACCCCCGGACAGCACCAGTCCTGTCTGATTTCCCAGGGTTGACATTACAGGTCAAGAGGGAGATGAGTAAGTGTCTTCAGATATGGCTGCTAGGAATGTTGGAAGTGGGGGAGTTTCTGTTGTTTTTATTCTCACTCTTCCTATCCCTCTCTGCTGTCTCGGCCTGAACAGTAGTACTGAGTTCTGGACCTTCCCCTGTGGCATCCCTCTTCCCACCTCCTTGAGCCTCTGATTGTCCTTTAAAGCTTACTTCAAGGCTACCTCCTTTGAGAAGACTTCCTGCCCCCTTTGGCTGAGTTGGAGCCCCTCACTTGTGCTCCTATCACATCAGGGCTTCTGTCTTTGATGGCTTATCCTATTTAGTCTGTGTCTGCTTTCTTGTTCCTTTTCCTCGCCATTTGCTAACTCCTTAAGGGCAGAAATAAAATCTTTGAACTCTATCTACTTTAGACCTTTTAATGTTGACCCACAGTAAGTCCTAAATAAATATCTGTTGACCAAACTAATAAAGAGAATTTAGGGAGCCCATCAGAACCTCCTGGGTAGAGTTTTCAACATTCACATTGCCTGGCCATCCATAGACACACAGATTCTCTAGGTTTGGACTAGGATTCATGTATCTGTTTTTTGAATAAAAGCCCCATATGACTTTGAGGCTCACCCATGGTTAGGAACCCTGATATAACTCAGTACATTCTTCTGCTCTTTCTTCTATGTTCTAAAGAAAAATAAAGACGTATTGGGAAGAAAGAGATCTGATGTGAGATGAAGTTTCTCTGGTTCTTCAATAACAATAATTATCATTAATGATAATAAAACCCATTGTGTTTGGAAGTATAGACATTACTAATGATGGAACAGATGTTGGGGAGGAAAACCAAGGCACCACTCAGCTGGTGGCAGTGTGGGGAATGAGTCAGCTCTGATTAGCCCTATTTCCTTGCTTGTAAGGTGGTGGCCAGCATCTGCCTAAGTAAACATCCATACAAACAGCCCTTCTTGGATTGTTAGAGGAAGAAGGCAGGAGGGTGCATTTAGTCCAGTGACCCCATTTTAGAGATGAGGAAACTGAGGCTGGGGGTTGGGGTGGGTAGTGACCTCAGATGCCACAGCCAGTTAATGGAAAAGCTGGGCCTATCATCCAGTTTCCCAATACTTTGCTGAGTATATGCACACTGGTTATTTCTGAGCAATCTAGTTACATTTTCCCAGGTTGAGGGATAGCCTACTGATTCCCTCAGGAGTCCCTGCAATATCCTAAATACCTAATCTGTGCCCCAATCTGACCTCTCAAACCTTCTTCCACCTTTGCCTCCAGTTACTTCTCTAAAACTCAGCACTGGTTGGGGCGCCTGGGTGGTTCAGTCGGTGAAAAGTCCAACTTCGGCTCAGGTCATGATCTCATGGTTCGTGGGTTCGAGCCCCGTGTCGGGCTCTGTGCTGACAGCTCAGAGCATGGAGCCTGCTTTGGATTCTGTGTCTCCCTCTCTCTCTGTCCCTCCCTCCTTCTCGCTCTGTCTCTCTCTGTCTCTCTCTGTCTCAAAAAATAAATGAAACATGAAAAAAATTTTTTTAACTCAGCACTGGTCGGGGCCTTCTCTTCACCACAGAGAGGCATGCCGGTTTCTCATGGTTATAAAATAAATTCCAAACTCCTGCTGCAATCCCTTGATACTTGGAGCTGAGCCTGTCTTCTGACATCACCTCCCACCCCTCCTCCACCATCGCTGTGAGAGACACTGTTGCTCATGGTGACCTCTTTGCTGCCTGGTGGAGCCCACCACCGATTAGAGAGGTTGCCAGGCTCAGGTACTCACTTTCCCAGCTCCTTTGAATCTAGAGCTTGGGTTTGTGAGCAGCGCCGGCTGAGGGGACGGCGCCCATGGAGGTCTGCAGGGGAGGCTAACGGGACACATTTGATAAACGTTTTCCTCCTTCGAAAATCGAGAGAGAGACACAAGACAGCCCTACCATCCTCTTCCTTGTTGTGGAGGACCTAGTGTGAGCACCTGGGAGCTGAAGCTGTTAACAGCCATTTTGCGGTCCAGAAGTCCAAAAGCATCACAAAGAAGCTAGCCCACAACCCAGACGTCCCTGAATCAACTCGACCAGCTCTGGAACTTCCCACATCTCGGTGTATTGTTATGTAAAATATAAAGGCATTATATAATAATATATCTAATGATCTCTAAATAACAAACTTACAAATGAGCAATTATTCCGGTCTTCCATCACTTGCATGCTGACTGATACAACAGCTATTCTCTGATCAAGCCAGGCCTGGGGAGTGGGGGGGTGGGGGGTGGGGGGTGGACAACAGCTCTCTCCCTCAGCTGAATCCTTAGGGAATGGAGGCAAGAGGTAGAACCATAGAAAAGCTCACGTTTTACTCTTCTGGCTTCCCAATGTGCTTGTCACGCCTGCGGTTTGCAAGCTCTGGAGCATTCATTCCTGCTTCCACAGGGCCTCGGACGGTCCAGTAGAGAATTCGGTGCTCTTGAATTGTTCACTGAATGTGTATCCATAATTCATCCTGTCCAATTCTAGACTCCTCCAGTTTTCTTTTTAACCTAGCAATTCAGATTTGATGGAGCCAGGTTCTCCCAGCGAGGACTGTAGCTTCGTCTCCAAGATACTCTGTCTCTCCACTCTACTGGTCTCCTTGGACCATTTCAGGGATGGCCTTCCCCATTCCACCTGCTGAGGGATTCTCACTTGTTTCGACCCTGCCTGCTCTTCATGGCTGGTGGTGACCATTACTACCTCTTACCTCTCTCTAAGCCGGGCAGGCTTCAGAAGTTCCACTTTGTCGTCTACTTCCGCCTTTTCCTGCACCTTGAATGCCCCTTCATGTCAACATCTCTACTTACCGAAATGTCTCCCATTCTTGAAAACCTCCTCCATGTCCCTGTCTCCTGTGTCCAGTCTCAGAGCTCTTCTCCCCTTTCAGACTTGCAGGAGTACGTACAGTCCACACTATTCAGTTGGTGTGTGTCACCCAGCTTTGTGTTGAGGTTGTAAACACGTGTCTCCCCCAGCGCATAATAAGCTTCTGGGGACAATAGTTTACGGATGCTTTTCATCCTCCGCAGAGTAGGGGCTGCAGGGCAACTCAAGTCAGCACACATTTCCTGTGCTTTGTAGTGCTATCTCAGGACTGCTTGTTATGGAGAAAAAAAGGTGTTTATTGTTCAAAGCTCTTTTTATTTGGCTTTGCGCTTCCTTATAGCCAAAAGCACCTTCACTAATACAGACACCAACCAAGTACATAGGTGTGGGAGTGAAAACAGGGGTTTTCTAAAGATTATTTCAACTTGGAGGACACGTGAAGGGGAATGACTAGGAGGAAGGGGAAACTTGGAGTCTGTGTATATGTGCGTGTGCGTGTGCGTGCACGTGTATTGTGCGCAGCTGTGCGTGCATGTGGGTGTGTGTAAAAGCACAAAGCTAGGGAAACGAGGTGTGAATGTGTACATGTGGGAAAATGCAGGGAGGCGAGGGGGGTGTTTATTTAGAAGCAAGGCTGAAATAATGAACTCCATGTACAGTGTTACCCAAAACGCATTAGTAAAATCTGGATATTCTTTTTAGCAATAAACATTTCTTGAGTGCCTCAGGTGTGCTAGGGGTGGCTAATAATACTCTGTTTCCTAAAGTTTTAACTCACCTCATCTAAACCAGTGCTTCCTAACATGAAATTTGATTTCACTCTCAGTAGATAAAGAAAATAGTTTTTATTCTCCATTTAGGTCAAAAGCAATTTTGGCAGAAGTTCAAACACCCCTCGGGGCACCAAGAATAACTAGAAGCTTATCTTTGTGAATGTCTTTTTTTGGGGCTTGATTCTCATTCTCTGGTATTTTCCTTCTCTAGTCCTTTGAATTTCTTAAAATTTTTTTTTTTAATTTTGCAGTTTTCATTTATTTTTCATCACATCGCTCCTCTTTGACGTCTCCCCACAGCTCCCTTATCTAGGTCGTCTTTCCTTCTCTCTGGGATGGCAGTGACGTTTCGATAATTCATACTCATGGAGGTGGGAGATGTGGGGTCCTCGGAGTAGCTGGAGAGCAGTTTGGTAAAACAGGGGAAGTCTTGAGCAAGGGTTCAGGAGACTTGCGTTTTTGTGCAGGACTCTATCACTAACTAGCTGGATGACCTTGGGCAAAATGGCAACTTTCTGGAATCTTCGGGCCTTTATCTCTAAGCAGAAGGATTTGACCAATATGATCTCTAGGCATTAATATTCTATGATGTTTATAAAAAACAGCTTTGTTTAAGAAATGTAATTTACACTTGTATTTGAAAATATGGGTCTTTGGTGATAATTAACACTGGATTTAAAAGTCGTTTTGTATTCTGTAACTTTACAGTGACTTGAGCTTAATAAATGAGGACTGGGATTTGGGACCAGCAGTTCCCAGGTTGTCATCAATCAAACACTAGAAAACTTTTCCAAATGGGAGCCGACTCTAAAGGAAATAGGGAGACAGAATGGTACCAATCCTTGGCTTGTGTTCTTAAAAAAAGATTTTTTTTAATTGTGGTAAAGACACAGCATAAAATCTACCCTGTTAACACAGTTTTAAGTGTATAGTACAGTATTGTTAACTCCTGCTATACAGAGATCTCTAGAACTTTCTTGTCTTGAATGATTGAAACTCTACATTCTTTGCACAGCAACTTTCCATTCCCTGCTCCCCCAGCCCTCACAACCCCATTGTACTTTCTGTGTCTATGAGTTTTACTTTATTTATTTTTATTAACATTTTTTAAAGTTTATTTATTTATTTTGAGAGAGAGAGAGAGAGAGAGAAAGAGAGAGAACGAGAGAGGGCACACATGCATACAAGCTGGGGAGGGGCAGGGAGAAAGAGAGACAGAATTCCAAGCAGGCTCCATGCCATCAGTGCAGCGCCTGATGTGGGGCTCGAACTCACAAACCATGAGATCATGACCTGAGCTGAGGTCAGAAGTCTGTCTCTTAACCAACTACGCCACCCAGGCGCCCCAAGTTTGACTACCTTAGGTATTTCATATATGTAGAGTCATGTGGTATTTGTCCTTTTGTGACTGGTTTATTTCACTTAGCATAATGTTCTCAAGTTTCATCCAAGTTGTAGCATGGGACAGGACTCCTTCCTTTTTACAGGTTGTGTAACATTCCTTGATTTGCGTCCTACATTAGAAGTTTTTCTGAGTTTGATACAAGTAAAATGAAACTTACATATTTTGTCTCAACACCCTTTGTTGCTGGTAGTTCACAGTGCCTTCATCAATGTCAAAACTCTTCGGGCAGATTGGCCCAGTACCCACTCACATCCTCTACCTTTTGCTGTATTACTAATATTGCATGATTATTCTTTTACTGTTTTTCATCGGAGTTAGCTTTATACAAAACAGAAGTCTGTCTAAAAACGTGGCTTTTTGAATCAAATGATCAGATTTGGCGGGGACAGTCTAGATTTTTGTCTTGACTCTGCAACCTTGGGCAGAATTCCTCCCACTTTGGGTTTCATTTTCCTCATCTGTAAAATGGAGAGATCAGACTAGTTCAGTGGTGCTCAACAAGGGCAACTTTGCTCTTCAGTGGACATTTGGCAATATCTGCAGACAGTTTTGGTTGTCATACCTGGTCTGTCGCTACAGACAGAGGCCAGGGTAGAGGCCAGGAATGCTGCTAAGTGTCGTATAGTGCAACAATGCGTTAGGACAGCACATGCCCCACCCCAAATTATCTAGCCCCAAATGTTGATAGCTCTCCAGCATCTCTAAAATGCTGTGACTTCTTCCATCTCTGTTTTTCTATTCACTCTCATTGGCTGAGCCTAAGATAAAAGTGTAAAGTAGGAGAGTGCGTCTAATTTCTTCCTTCTCCTTTCATGGTCTGTTCTTCTCAAGCTTTCTTTCTCTTTCCCCTTCCTTCGCTGCCTCATTATAATCTGGGACAGGTTTAAGAGGCATATGCCTTTGAACAGGGTTTAAACTCTGCATGGCATCAGGCTGGCTTGAGGGAGAAAGGACTTTGATTCCCACACAGACTACCAGAAGGGGAAAAACAGGAGACAAAACATGGAAAGGATGGGATGAGGGGTCTTGACAAAAGGATCAGGGATACAAGAAATATAATTGAGTCTCTTTACATCTCATTCTTTCTTATTGCCATCTCCTCCCCACCTCCCCCCTCTTTGATTCTCTCTGGGCTTTCTGTAGCCAGGCTACTTCATGTCCAAGACAAGATGACCACTGGCATCCCCAAAGCCTTGGTAGCAAGAGACCATACCCTTCTCCCAGTATCCAAATACCAGGGAACTGATTGGTTCTGCTTGAGTCACATGCCTGTTCCTCAGACCAATCCCTGTGATGATTGATAAGGAATACCATGATTGGCCAGCTTGGGTGGGAGGGTAGGATACAGTGAGTGGCAGCCCCATCAGAACCACATGGAAGGAAGAAAGAAGGTTGCTACTGCTTAAAGAAGGGAAAATGCAGGGCACAAGAAAACAACAGATACCCCTATACAAAGGAACTGGTTTGCTGTTTCATTCATTAATTCATTTAGACACTCGTTCATTTATTGAAAAAAAATCTAACGATTCTCTCTTATCTCCAAATACTGCCAGACCTAGAAATATAGTTTCTTTCCTCAAGTAACTCAGTGGGGTGGAGGAGACGGACTAGGAAATAATTATAATAGGTATCAGCTTTCAAGACCTTATACTATTAGAGTACCCTAACTACAGGAAATTTTAAAGAAAATTTCAGAGCTACTTCCAAAGGAGCTGGGAGCTACCATGAAAATGAGAGAACCATGTTAATTCCTTCTGACTCCAGCCATGACAAACCTAATTGAATTGCCCTGCTGCTCAGGAGGTAAGGTGGTGGAAATGGGGAGGAGGAAGCTCAAAGATACATTGAGCACCTACTCAGACAGTCCTGCGAGTGAGGGGACATCAATGAAATTCCAAGGATTCTCTGATTAAGAAAAGCTCTTAACTCTCCTGGACTTTGAGAATCAACCTCTATGTCTCGATCTACACGAATCAGTACCTTCCTGCTTTTCTGGGAGAATTTCTTAGCAATACTCAATGACACACTAAATTTGTCAGCCACCAAGCATTTACAATACCGTAATTGTAATCTCATTTCTTAAATGGTGCTCTCAATCAGTGCTCCTTTGGAATTTTGGTGGCCTTGGCCAATATTCCATGGAGACACTATTTTGTGGAATTCGGTATTCAATTTGAAAATTCTCCTGGTGCCATCTATCTGTGGGGTTAAAATAAAGTAAGACGGTTCATAATAACAATAAAAGAAATCACTGCTAAGTGATTTTATTTCGCACTGAAAAACAATTGTGATGTAGGGTGAAGTTGCCCAGATGAGTTTAGTCCAGCAATAAAGGGCTGTTTTCTTTAAGTTCTACACATTCTTTAACTGTTTTACTGTTGTCTAACCCACACGCAGACCTCCGCAAACACTTGTTTCTAGCATTCTATTGGTGATAGCCCTCCACACTTTAGGTCTGAGAACTTTCCCAGTAGGGAGATAAAGGCTATAGCTCACACAAGTTCCAGGACTTCTTGTGGAGAGGACGTCTTTTTCACCTTGCCCATGTAGCAGGCCTGTTCATTAGAGGCACTCTGACAAGAGGTAGCCACACCTGTCATTTCAAGCTTCCTGAAACAAGTCAGTCCTCAGAATGGTGTCAAGGAAAGTCAGTGGCAGGCAGATGTACTTAGATGTAACAGGAATAAATATCAATATTGACTTAGCATTAAAAGGCCAGCATGGATAAGCAAATTTTATGATATATCAAATTTCAGGCATATGTAATAGTAAATCTGTTAAAAGTCACAGGAAGGGTCTTTTGGTATCTAATCCGTCTTCTACCTTAAATAGCAGGGGAGCAACGAAGTGATTTCCCCAAGATTGTTCCATGACTGTGCAGCAGAGGAATGGCTAAACCCATTGTGTGCTTTTTTTGGATACTTTCCTCTTGGTTATCAGTGAGGTTATCAGTGAGGGCTACAGAATACCCCACTGAATTTTTCCTTTTTTAAAAATTTTTTTTAATGTTTTATTTTATATTTGAGAAAGAGAGAGAAAGAGACAGGCAGACAGAGAGCAAGCAGGGGAAGGACAGAGAGATGGAGACAGAATCTGAAGCAGGCTCCAGGCTCTGAGCTGTCAGCACAGAGCCCGATGTGGGGCTCGAACTCATGAACTGTGAGATCATGACCTGAGCCAAAGTTGGATGCTTAACTGACTGAGCCACCCAGGTCCCCCAGCCTACTGAATTTTTCTTAAGAAAAAAGGAAAATATGTTAACTTACATAGTGAGATTGGCAGTAGGGGGTTCCAAGGTTGGTTAATTTAGGGTCTTAGTCATGTTATCAAAGATTCAGGCTCTTCCATGGTTTCATCCTTCTGCCCTCTCATCCTCAAAGTATTGGAATTCCACCTCCCATGATTGCAGTATGGCTGTAAGCATCACCTCTTCACACATCATTCAAAAATGAACCATTTTCTCATTTTTAAGACCCTTTTTATTTTATTTTTAATTTAAAAAAAATTTTAATGTTTATTTATTTTTGAGAGACAGAGAACAAGCAGGGGAGGCACAGAGGGAGGGAGACACAGAATCCAAAGCGGGCTCCAGGCTCTGAGCTGTCAGTACAGAGCCTGACGCGGGGCTTGAACCCACAAACTGTGAGATCACGTCCTGAGCCAAAGTCAGTGGCTTAGCCAACTGAACCACCTAGACACCCCTAAGACCCTTTTTTTAAATTAAGTTTTTATCTTAATTCCAGTATAGTTAACTTGCAGTGTTATACTAGTTTCTGGTATACAATGTAGTGATTCAACACGACCGTATGTCACTCAGTGCTCATCACAAGTGCACTCCTTATTTCCTGTCACCTATTTCACTCATGAGACCCTTCTTAAAAATTTTTATTTGATTGAAAAATAAAAAATTTTGATTGCAGTAAAATACACATAACATAAAATTTACCATTTGTCTTTTCTTTTTTATTTATTTACTTATTTATTTATTTATTTTTTATTTTTAACGTTTTATTTATTTTTGAGACAGAGAGAGACAAAGCATGAACGGGGGAGGGTCAGAGAGAGGGAGACACAGAATCCGAAATGGGCTTCAGGCTCTGAGCTGTCAGCACAGAGCCCGACGCGGGGCTTGAACTCACGGACCGCGAGATCATGACCTGAGCCAAAGTCAGCCGCTTAGCCCACTGAGCCACCCAGGCGCCCCTACCACTTTTATTTTCAAGTGTACAGTTCAGAGGTGTCAAGTTCACATTGTTGTGCAACAGGTGTCTAAAATGTATTCATCTTGTAAAACTCAAACTCTATATGCATTAAAGAACAATCCTCCATTCACCCCATATCAAGGTCCTGGCCACTGTCATTCTCCTTTCTGTCTCTGTACATTTGACTCCTCTGGCTATCCCATATAAGTAAAGTCATACAGCACTTGTTTCTGTGTCTGGTTTATTTCGCACGGCATAATGTCCTCAAGATTCATCTGTTGTAGCCTGTGTCAAAATTTCTTTCCTTTTCAAGGCTGAATAGTATTCTATTGTGTGGATATACCACTGTTTATTTATCCATTCATCCATCAATGGCCATTTGGATTTTTCTACCTCTTGGCTATTGTGATAATGCCACTATGGACTTGCGTGTACCAATATTTCTTTGAATCTTGAGACCTCTTTTAAGAGTAAGGAGAACTTTTCCAGAATCCCCCAAAAGCTTTCTCTTCATATCTTCTTGGCTGGAATTGTGCCAATCAACAACTAGGCAAATAGACTTACTGTGATTTGCTTAGACCAGAGGTTTCTGAAGTATGGTCTGCTTACCTCTGAGGATCTTGAGATCATTTTAGGGTGTCTGCGAGATCAAAGCTATTTTTGTAATAATAATAACTAAGATGTTCTTTGCCTTGTCTACTATGTTGATGTTTCCAGTGGTGGTGATGCAAAGTCAATGGTGGATAAAAGTCCTGGTACTTTATCATGAGTTATGGTAGTGACATCAAATTATGTTAGTAGTTAAAAAAATAAAAGCCAGTTATACCTAGGAATTATCTGATAAATGGTAATAACTCTGATTTTTATTAAATTGCCACCCCTTGGGCACAGATATTTTAAATAGTCTGTGTAGAATACTTCTGCAACAAACCAAAGTATGGTGACCGTCTCAAAGAAAAGTACTTTTGCTATTGTTTGGGTTGCAAGCTGAACTGGCCTTTATTTATTTATTTATTTTATTTGTTTTCATTTTTGTTTCTTTACGGAACAACATTTTCACTTGGAAAAACAAGTGTCAGACAAAGTATAGCTATTCAGACTTGGGTATTTGGCAGATACATTCCTGAAAATGAACAAAGTGAGCCTGTTACTTCAAGGAAAACAACTGACAATATTTATCGCCAATGGTAAAATTAGAGTCTCAAGCAAAAATAAGAATTTCAAAAAGCTTGTACCTGCCGCTGTGATCTTGACAACTTCCAATCCGTAAAGTCTTTTATGATGAGAGTGGTAGTGATATAAATGAGTGTGATTCTTTTTGATATCATGTAATGAAACATGTCAACGTTTAGAAGCTCTGTATAGCTTAGTAAACCACCCTCTCAAATGACTGATGATGAGTGATGTCACAGTCACATGTGAGTAAAAGATCCGCTCAAAGTTTGAGACAGATGAGTGGAATTTAATGTAATGGAGTATGACAAAATTTAGTGAGTGGATTTCAGATTAGGTATGTTAACATCACAGCTAGCCTTTAAGAATGTATCACTTGTGTTAAATAAAAAAAAATTCAGCCGATTACATTTTAAATGACCACTTTTAAAAATAACTTAAAAAGATATTTATTTATGGGGGTGCCTGGGTGGCTCAGTCGGTTAAGCATCCGACTTCGGCTCAGGTCATGATCTCACAGTTCGTGAGTTCGAGTCCCATGTCAGGCTCTGTGCTGACAGCTCAGAGCCTGGAATCTGCTTCAGATTCTGTGTGTGTCTCTCTCTGCCCCTCCCCTGCTCATATTCTGTCTCTCTGTCTCTCAAAAATGTTCTTTCTCTCTCTTTCAAAAATAAACATTAAGAAAATTAAAATATTTATTATTTTTGAGAGACAGAGAGAGAGAGACAGAGTGTGAGCAGGGGAGGGGCAGAGAGAGAGAGAGGGAGACACAGAATCTGAAGCAGGCTCCAGGCTCTGAGCTGTCAGTACAGAGCCCAACCTGGGGCTTGAACCCACAAAACCATGAGATCACGACCTGAGCTGAAGTTGGATGCTTAACCGACTGAGCCACCCAGGTGCCTCACAGCTGATTAAATTTCAAAGATCTAATTGGCTTTATTAAATGATTCATGAATCAGACAGTATTCCATCTAGCATGTAGGGGGTAGCTCCAAAGGGCTACAGAAGGGATAGGCTTCTAAAGGCAGGACAAGAAAGATATAAATAGAAAAAAGAATTATTTCAGGTGAGGTCACCTTCGGTTGCAGACAAAAGGGTCATAAGTAAATTATCTCATCTTCCTTTGGGGGATTGGAGAGGGCACATGTGACAGATGGCCTTATTGATGCTGATCAGAAAATTCCAGACTGGCCAGTTAATACTACATCTCTGAGGGAGGTTGAAACTACAGTTAGGTTAGGCATTAAGCCAGGGTTTGGTGTTGTGGCCTAGCATAAGTGACTCCATTTTGGGCCTGTGGTTTTCTAACACTTGTCAAGTTTTAGTGTAGTATCAGAGAAGAATATTCACAATTATTAGAAAAAGCTATTAAAATGTTTACCCCTTTTCCATCTACATTATTTGTGTGGAGCTGAAGTTTTTATCTTTTTTTTTTTAAAATTTTTTTTTTTTTTAACATTTATTTATTTTTGAGACAGGGAGAGACAGAGCATGAACAGGGGAGGGTCAGAGAGAGGGAGACACAGAATCCGAAGCAGGCTCCAGGCTCTGAGCTGTCAGCACAGAGCCCAATGTGGGGCTAGAACTCACAGACCATGAGATCACGGCCTGAGCCGAAGTCGGCCACTTAACCGACTGAGCCACCCAGGAGCCCCGGAGCTGAAGTTTTTAATTTTTTTTTTTTCAACGTTTATTTATTTTTGGGACAGAGAGAAACAGAGCATGAATGGGAGAGGGGCAGAGAGAGAGGGGGACACAGAATCGGAAACAGGCTCCAGGCTCTGAGCCATCAGCCCAGAGCCTGACGCAGGGCTCGAACTCACAGACCGCGAGATCGTGACCTGGCTGAAGTCGGACGCTTAACCGACTGCGCCACCCAGGCGCCCCTGAAGTTTTAAAATTTATGTCAACAAAAACAACATATCACAACATTTTGCATGCAGAAGCAGAGATGGGAGTCCAATTTTCTTTTACTGAGCTAGACATTAACTTGAAAAAATATAAAACAATACCTCTTTTCTCACCAAATTTTTTGTTTTGAAAAACATATTTATTTTTTATTATTTAAAAAACTTTAAAAAAATGTTTACTTATTTTTTTTTAATTTTTTTTTCAACGTTTATTTATTTTTGGGACAGAGAGAGACAGAGCATGAACGGGGGAGGGGCAGAGAGAGAGGGAGACACAGAATCGGAAACAGGCTCCAGGCTCTGAGCCATCAGCCCAGATCCCGACGCGGGGCTCGAACTCACGGACCGCGAGATCGTGACCTGGCTGAAGTCGGACACTTAACCGACTGCGCCACCCAGGCGCCCCTGTTTACTTATTTTTGAGGGAGAGAGAGAGAGAGACAGAGAGAGAGACAGAGCACAAGTCGGGGAGGGGCAGAGAGAGAGAGGGAGACACAGAATTGGAAGCAGGCTCCAGGCTCTGAGCTGTCAGCACAGAGCCTGACACAGGGCTTGAACTCACAAACTGCAAGATCGTGACCTGAGAAGAGGTTGGAGGCTTAACCAACTGAGCCACCCAGGCACCCCCAAAATATATTTATTTTTATACAAATATGTTAGCATGTAATGGTTTTATTAGTTATTTTAAATGGATAAATATTTTAAAATTTATTCTTTTTTTTGCATTTCTTTAATTATGATTGAAAGAATTCTGATTTATATTCCTGGAAAATGCATGAAACCAATTCAGTTTTAGTTAATTTTGGAAAAAAACTATATGCCACTTGAGGTTTTAAGAAGGTGGGATGACCCCAGAGGAACAAATGAGGCTTCTCTTCATTTTTCTTCCTCAGAGAATCCCAGTTTTATTCAAGTAGGAGTGTATGCTGATGGAAACTTTACTACATTTGTAGGGAAGGAACTTTGGAATTTTATGGAATTTGGTGATAGTTACCGAAATTTCACATGGTGATTCCTTGTGATCCAACATTTAACTGTTAGCAATTTGTCCTACAGATATACTCCCAAAGTGTGCTAAAATGCTGATTGCAGTGTTGTTTGAAATGGAATAAAACTGGAAACAATCTAAATGCCTATCAACAGAATGCTGATCGATTTAATATGAAACATCCATAAAATGGAGGATTAGATTATTAAAATAAACAAATTAGGTATGTGTGCATTGTTGAAAGATCTCCAAAGTATTTTAGTAAAAGCAAAAAAGGAATTTTGTAGCAGTGGGTAAAATATGATCACTGTTCCAGTTATCTGTTGCTGTTGAGGACCATCCCAAACTTACTGGCTTCAGACTATAGCAATTATTAATTTTGCTCAGAAATCTGCAAGTTAGGAGGGTTTGAGGGGGCCCACTTGTCTCTTCCCACCTTGTCTCTTGAGTCAGCTGGGATGGCTTAAAGACTGGGGGTGACCTGACATTTGTGGGTGTGAATCACCTGAAGGTTTTCTCATTCACATGTCTGGAAGTTGATGTTTACTGTCATCTGGAACACTGACATGTGGCCTCTCTATGTGGTTTCTTGGCTTCCTCACGGCATGATGGCTGGGCTGCAAAAATAAGCATTTGAAGACAGGAAGTGCCAAGGACGTGGCACCATATCACTTCTTACCATATTCTATAGGTCAAGCAGTCAATAGGCCCAGATTCAAAGGGAGGGGATTTAGATTCTACTTTTTGATGGGAAGAAAATCAAACAATTTAGCACTTATGTATTAAAACTTCCATGACCCCATTCGTGTAAACTTTTAAATACATATACATGTAAAATGCAGATACATGCAAAAAAATTTTTTTTAGGGAGGAAAAACAAAGAGATGTTAACAATGACTTCCTTTTGTGGAGAGGGAACGCAGGCTAAAGGTGGAGTGAACAGGAGACTTTAATTTCTAATATCTTACTGTGCTATTTGAATTTGTGTCTGTGTGGTTACACTACTCTTATTTAAAACACAAAAAATAAAAACAACCAACCCAACCAGAGTAGGAGTTTAGTCTTTCATCATGCTCCCACATCAAGTATCTTATTTATGTTCAACAGCAATTCTGTGAGGTCCTTAGGGCAGATTGACTGCCCCTATTTCCAGATGAGGATCAGAAGCCAGGTCTCAACTTCCAGTTCTGTGTCTTCCTTACTTGTCAGGTAGTTAAGACCCAGGTCTGGAATTGAGCCTATCTGCCTGGAGAAGCAGATTTTGGAAGGGCAGTCTTAGCAAAGTTGGGAAAAGTTCAGGGTGGGACTTGATGCCCAATCCAAAGCCACGTGGTGACACATCGTCTAGCACATCGTCTGTCTAGAATCAAAGTTTGCTGAATAAAGGAATGTAGAAGTCTCCTTACTGGCCAAATCTACCTCTTCTAACCTTCAATCACAGTCAGACTGACAGGCGAAAGTGGAAACCTTATCTTGTTACTCTCTTGCTCTAAACCCTTGTGAATATTGAGTCTGGAAGCTGAAGTGGAGTCAGGAAGCTTCTCAGGGGGAGCTGTCATGCCCTACCACTCCTACTCAATTGCAGAGTCAACAGAAAGACCCAATAGAACCTGACCTTGCACCTGGATACCACTTTACTATCCCAGCTGGAGGAAGATAGACTCTCCTTATCCCACATCCCCAAATTCCACAATAGCTTGGCCAATGAAAAGCCACTATTCTTGGAACTTCAATGGACTCCAAAGGACTTCCATTTACTCCAATGGACTTTTAGTTTATAACAGCCTTTCCAACTTATCCCTTTTCTCCTTAAAAAAAGCATACCTCTCCTTTGTTCTCTGTCTTTGCCTATGGTTTTGCCATGGCTTGTTTGTCCCCGATTGCAATCCTTTTTTATTTCTAAATAAACCCATTTTTGCTGGTAAAACAATTAGTAGTTTTTATTTTTAAGGTTAACACCTTCAAGCCTTCCACCTTCACCTATAGGAAAATAAGAAATGTAACAACATCAATGCTATGTGTCAGATACTATACTAAATGTAAGAACTAACTCATTCCATTCATTCTAATTCATTCTACATCTTGTGGATGCAGGCATAATTTTTGTTTAACATTTCCATCCTCAAATGAGCAGAGCAAGGCAAAGAGAAGTTAATTTTACACAGCTAATAAGAACAGTGAGGCCTCGAACCAAGGTAATCTAACATTAGAACCTGTGCTGTCAGGGGCACCTGGGTGGCTCAGTAGGTTAAGCATCTGGCTCTTGATCTCGGCTCTGGTCATGATCTCACAGTTTGTGAGATCGAGTCCCGTGTCTGACTCTGTGCTGACAGTGTGGAGCCTGCTTGACTTGGGATTCTTTCTCTCTGCCTCTCTCTCTCTCTGCCCCTCTCCCCCTCAAAATAAATAAACTTAAAAAAAAAAAAAAGAGCCTGTACTGTCAATTACTTAATTACACTGCCTCCAAACTTCTTAGCACCATTGACAAGACCTTGTATTACCAACAAGGTGTCATAAGCACAGAGATGCTGGGATGGTGTATTAGGGTTCTCCAGGAAATAGAACTAGTAGGAGATATGTGTGTATATATATACACATATATCTCTCCATGTATATATATCTATGTGTGTATATGTGTGAATTTATTTATATAGAGAAGATTTATTATGAGGGATTGGCTCATGTGATTATGGAGGCTGAGAAGTCCCACAATCTGCTTTCTACAAGCTGGAGACCCAGCAAAGCAGGTGGTATAATTCAGTCTGAGTCTGAGGGCCTGAGAAGCAATGGTGTAAACCCCAGTCTGAGGGCAGGAGAAGATGAGTCGTCACTGCTTAGGAAGCGAAAAAGGGGCAGGAAGCGGAAAAGGGGCAAATTCCTCCTTCCCACGCCTTTGTTTCTATTCAGGCCCCCAACAAATTGTGGATGATGCCTACCCACATTAGGAAGGGCAATCTACTTTACTGAGTTCACTGATTCAGAGGCTAATCTCACCTGGAAACACCCTCACAGCCGCATCCAGAAATAAAGTTTATTCTGGGTATCCCGTGGTGGGTCATTTATTTTGCACATAAAATTAACCATCTAGATGGGAAGGCACTTGGGTGTTTGAGGTGGGGAATTGTCCTAAAAGCTGATCAGGCTAGAATGGGGCCTGCAAAGGAGAGAGTATTTTTTTTTTCAGGACCAAGAAGTAGGCAGGGCCAGGTCAACTAGGGTCTTGTTGATCAGGGCAAAGGGTTTGGACTTCATTTAATGTGAGATGGAAAGTCCTTGGAGAATTGAAAGCAAAATAGTGATAAGATTTGATGTACATTTCTAAAGGATTCCTCTGACTTTTGGGTGCAGGACGGGGCCACCGAGGAATCAGGGAGACCAGTCAGAGCTCCTGCAGTAGTCCCTGTGAGCTGGTTCTCCAAGGTCCTGTGCTGGGCCATTGGTAGCCCATGGTTCCCTTTGTCATTTCTTCCATTGTCTACCCAGTGAACACCCGTCATGTTTTAAGACACAGCCAAGGCTTCCTGTCTGAGGCTTTCCCTGACTCATTGCCCCCAGTAAGATTGTCCAGTACCTTCTTTGTTGTGCTTCCTTGAAACCCACTTTGAATATTTTAACACTATAGTACAATGCAAAAATATATTTGGACTTTGTCCCAGTTCCTGGCAAGGAGGAACTAAAACAATGGAATTTCCCGAGTGATTGGAGTGACTTTTGCCATTCATAATGAGCCACTTTCATCACACCCGAGTTTATGCTAATGAAGACCGAGGGTGGGACCCTAGATAGCCTCACAATGGGTCGGGTCTTCTAAAAGATCCAGTGATTGGGGAGTGGGGGCTTTTAGCCCCTTCCACGGACCCCTGGAAACAGAGAGAGCTGGAGAGGGAGCGTCCTAAAAGCTATTGAACTGGATTCGGAAAGCTTCCAGGTTGGTGAGCACCAGGAGGTGCTGGAAGGGTGGTGCATCCAGAGAAGGTAAGGGAGCGCCACGCCCCTTCCCCATGCCTGTCCCTATGCGACTCTTCCACTTGGCGGTTCACAAGTTGTATCTTTATAATAAACCAGTAAATGTGAGTAAAGTGCTTTCCTGAGTTCTGTGATCCATTCTAGCAAATTGTCAAAACTAAGGAGTTGTCAGAAACTCTGACTTTGCAGCCTAATTGGTTAGAGATGTGGCTAAATCGAGGACCCAAAACTGTGACTGGTGTCTGGAGAGGAGGCATTCTTGTGGGACTGAGCCTTTCAACCTGTGGAGTCTGACACTATCTCTGAGTCGTTAGTGTCAGAGTTGAATTGTAAGGTCACCCCATTGGTGTCAGAGAATCCGTTGCTGTGTGGAAAACCCCCACCTTTGGTGCCAAGAAGTTCAGTCAGGGAAAAAAAAAATTCTTTAACCACTAAGTTGTTTTTTTGTGTGTGTTTTTGCTTCCTCTTTAAATAATTATGAACTCCTATGGGGGAAGAAGAAAAAAAGGACGAGGCCATTTTCATCTGCATGTTATTCTGGAACTGCCTAGCATATTGTACCCGCTCAGTAAACGTGAGCCGATAACAAGCTAATGAATATCTGGAGTACATGTGGTCAAACTTGTGTGGATGGCTGCAATTTCACTCCTTGTTCTTCAGGACACTGCACTTCTGAATTTTGAGAATTAACCATTTTTTTCTAATTTTTACGAGCTTTAGCTTAGTTATGACATAGCTCAACACTTTACATCTGAGGTATATATTTCTTTATATTGTGGCATGCATTTGTGTTTCTTCATGAATAATTGGGTTAACTCCTTCATTAAATGGATATCCTGTTTCCTTTTTCTCCTCCTCTTCCCTAACAGCTGGGAAAATACTACCCAGGCAGCTCCTAAAAGTCTTGGTGTGGCTAGTTTCTCTTATTGAATCTGGGTGGAGACATGACGGGATTCTCTATTTCTCCTGTGGCTTTTCTCAAAGTCAAAACAATCCCCTCTGGGTTGGGGCAGCCATCTGCACTTGGGCAGCTATCTGCTTTACTGGGGCAAGGGTGGAGGTCTGAGATACTGAGTGTTTTGCTGCATTCTTGGCGGGGGGTCAAGCCCTGAGTTTCTTCTGAACTTGGGGAGTGGCTTGGGCAAATCTGGTCTGGTCTATTCAGCACTTGTCCTTTCCTTGGCTAAAACACAAGTTGCTCCTGTGAATAGAGGGGAATATGGTCCACCACGACCTGGCTAGTGGTGGGATGTTACAAAGAAAGCAAATCTTTGACCAAATTCTGCCAGATATGCCAGTTTAAACTAGTCATGCAGTCTGCTTTTGTAAGTTTGGGGGAAGGGCCTCTCCACTGGCTTCATGAGAGAGTTAGTTCAAGGTGAATGCTATGATTTCTGATGACTTGGGAGTCAAGTTAAGCTCAGAGTCCAAGTTCAAGATTGGCTATCCTTGCCAATCACAAAACACTGCATCCACATTGGATTAAGATACTCACAAGAGGTGCTTGCTGGAGTCCCTAAAGCATGGGGACAAGATTTTCCTAAAGGTTTCTCCACAGGTAGTATTAGGTCCTAGGCCTTGCCTGATCCTTATACTTCATTTATGTAGGCATGGAAGGGACTGGAGATATCTATCTATCTATAATTTTTTTATTTTTTGCCAAAAAATACATAAAATTCTATAATTTTACCATTTTTAAGTGTCACAATTCAGTGGCACTAAGTATACCTTCACACTGTTGTGCAACCATCACCGTCATTGCTCTCCAGAAACTTTTCATCAACCAAAACAGAAACTCTGCACCCATTAAACATTCTCACCTGCCCCCAGCCCCTGGCAACCACCATTCTACTTTCTGTCTTTATGAATTTGACTATTGCAGATACCTCATCTAACTGGAGTCATATTTGTCTTTTTGTGTCTGGCTGATTTCAGTTAGCATTAATGTCTTCAAGGAGACTGGGTAATTTTTTTCTTTCTTAAGTAGGCTTCACGCCCTGTGTGGAGCCTAATGCGGGGCCTGAAGTCACAACCCTGAGATCAAGACCTGAGCTGAGATCAAGAGTCAGACGCTTAACCAAACGAGCCACCCAGGTGTCCCAGAGTGCCCCAAGGAGTCATTTTAATTACTACATTTCTTGAATACTACTCATTCACCAAAATAAATTATCTCTAACATCCTTTATGCTATTTAACAAACTTATGGAGTAGATATGAGCAACAACATTCGAAGGGCTTAGTAGCTGAATTGTGATTTGTGCATAGGGTTTTCATATGCTAACCGATCGCCTCTTGCACATTACATAGCTCCAGCCAAAGTCTTTAAAGTAAAAGACTACACTGACTCTGTGGCATAGCTAAAATTCAAAAGCTACTGACAGAAGTAAAGTGCTGAGTGTTAATAAGGAAACGATACTTCTTAGTAGCAGAATCATATTTTGGTTCCATGAGGCAGTAGGGTTTTGAGGATGGGCTTTAGGTTGTCTGGACTTTTGCACAAAACTGTGTGTGTGTGTGTGTGTGTGTCTGTGTGCGTGTGTGTGTTTGTGGTAAGAGTTTAGGGTTCTATCGGATTCTCAGGGTGGGTCATGATCTCCCTAAAAATGTTATGAGCCATATTGAAAGAGGAAATTCTATTTTCTGTAGTGTTTTGGAGGAAACAGATGCCAAAAGGTCCAGATATTCAGATGGGATAGTACAATGCACTGAATGTCTACGTTCCATCGAAATTCATGTGTTGAAATGCTAACCCTCAATGTGACGGTATCAGGATGTGTGTGGCCTTAGGGAGATGACTAGGTCATGGGACACAGATCATGAACGAGACTAGTGTTATTATTAAGTGGACCCCCAAGATCTCTCTTGTTCCTTCTGCTGTGTGAAGACATTATGAGGAGATGTCCATCTATGAACCAAAAAATGGGCCCTCACCAGACTCTGGATATGCCTATACCCTGATCATAGACTTCCCAGCCTCTAAAACTTTGAGAAATGAAATTCTGTGGTTTATAAACTACATAGTTTATGGTATTCTGTTATAGCAGCCTGAACTAAGAGAGGTGGGAATATCTAGGAGCTGAGGTTTCTTACTTCTGAATTCTTGTGCACCCAGAGATGAGGCTTCTGGCTGATGGTGGCTCTGAGCCCCAGGCTGAACTGGCTAGAACAGCTATGACCCTCCTTGCTCCCAACCTTTTGGTCTTTGGATTACCTTCTCTAAACTGCAAGTCTTCTATCTTTGGTGTTTGTGCCTCCAGAAAGTTACAATGGTTAATAGTTCTAATTATCGCCTGGTGTGGGTGTGCATGTTATCCATTTGCTTTAATTATGTTAAGGCCTTCAGTATGGGTGCCCACATTTGGCAGTTCCTCTTATCAGAATTAGCAATATCAGACTTGCAGCCTTCAGGCATTTGTCTATCCATGAGGGCAGCCACATCACACAACTCTAGAGGACACCATTCACTTTCATCCTGTGTGAATGGCACCTCTTGGAATTGGGCGGTACAGCAGCCTTGTTAATTACCAAGCCTTTCTTGTGGGTGCAAAGGCCACTGGGGTCTTCACTCACACCATTTTTTCTCATGGCCAATTGACTCTTTCATATATATGTTTAGCATGGGCTGTGGAAAAGATCAAAGAAGCGTCAAGAATGGGTGCCTCGCCTCTGTGTTCCAAACTAGCAAGACGATCGTTTGGTATTTTGAAAAGATTTGTACGGTGATTGGCTAATGAGGGAGTTCAGGGAAATAAATAACATCAAGAAGCTTTCAAGGCTAATAATACCCTAATTTTCTGTTGTCGCCCTTTTCCTCTAGACTTCTAAATAAGATGCCAGTTTAGCAAGCTGATATAAACTATTCCTTCCCACCTGGGGTGCTGTTCTGGGGGCACTCTGCCTGTTTACTTTCTCTACTTTGTCGAAATACCAGCTCAAGTCCCGCCAACTCCCTGAAGTCTACCCTGACCTTTTCCACCCACAGTCCCTGCTCCCTTTTCTGAATTCAGCAGCACTCAGGGTGAGCACCTCACTGTTAGCATTTACCACGGATTGCTATGCATTTTTGGTTTCCCTCTTATACATGTGTGATGGGATAATATTTTGGAATGTTATCTGGTATAATTCTCTTGGCTGGTAATTTTTGTTGCTCTGCAGCCATCTCTTCCCATTTTTGAGGCTGAGGCATCTACTGAATCAGGGGTACAAAGTTGGAGGAACAGTTCCCAAGGCTGCCCTCACTCTGACACACACTGCAAGTTCCCAAGGCTATCTTTGGGCTCTAAAGACTCCCAGAATTCAAAGAAAGCTGTGATATTCATGTTATGGTTTCTCATAGGGAAAAGATACAGATTTAGATCAGTCAAATGAAGAGGCATGTGGGGCAGAGTCTAGCAAAGTTCCAGGTGCAGACCTGTCAGTTGGTCTCTTCCAGCAAGGATGGGTGATAATGTAGGTGGAGTTTGCTGATCAGGGAAGCTTACCTGAGCCTCGGTGTCCAGTTTTTATTGGAGTTCCATGGCCGGCTGCCCACATGGCTCACCTCAGGTTCCAGCTCCTCCGGAAGTTGAACTGATAACCGTTACTCAAAGCCCCCACTAGAAATCACATTGTTGAATGGATAAAGAAATTGTGGTTTATATACACAATGGAACACTACTTGGCAATGAGAAAGAATGAAATATGGCCTTTTGTAGCAATGTGGATGGAACTGGTGAGTGTTATGCTAAGTGAAATAAGTCATACAAACATAGATACCATATCTTTTCACTCTTATGTGGATCCTGAGAAACTTAACAGAAGACCATGGGGGAGGGGAAGAAAAAAAAAGTTAGAGAGGGAGGGAGCCAAACCATAAGAGACTCTTAAAAACTGAGAATAAACTGAAGGTTGATGGGGGGGGGGGGTGGGAGGGAGGGGAAGGTGGGGATGGGCAGGGAGGAGGGTACCTGTTGGGAGGAGCCCTGGGTGTTGTATGGAAACCAATTTGACAACAAATTTCATATTAAAAAAAAAATCACATCGTTAGGCTTTCTGGTGTTGTTCAAAGCACCAAGGTAAGCAAAGACACTTATCAGGCAGGAAATTCCAAGCGTTTAGAGAGGAACACTTCAGGGGCCAAAGGTAGAGGCCAGACTTCTCTTCAGGCAAAGTTCTTTACCAGGTAGGAAGCTTCACAGAATCTAGCTGAAGAGTAGAAACCAATTGTAGTCCCTGACTTCCCAGATAGGCCCTCAAAATGCATTTCAGAGACAACAGTTGTGATTTTCATCTGCAAGAGTTTGATAGGCAGAGTCGGCTTCTTTGGGAGAAATGAGGGTTTGTGGTATGGGAGCCAATGCTGGACTAGAGTTTAGTTTATACAGGTGAACAATACAAGCGGGAACCAGGTGAGTTGTGACATCAGGGTGGTTTCCCATCATATGGGAAGGCAATAAAAACCCTTCTTGGCTAGGAGGAGACTGAGAGATTAAGAGAGGAGAGAAGAGAGGGCCTCTGGGTTGACCCACCTATAGGGTTGAAACCAGGGGATGGAAGTGGAGGGAGAAGCTCCCCACGTGTGTTTGAGGGTTGTGTTGCAGAAGGGACACCAGCCCTTCTTTCTGCCTGGAGATCTTGGAGAAGACCAGCCCACAGATGCCCCACACCAAGGAGGCCAGCCCACAGATGCCCCACAACAATGAGCTATGAAATGGAACACACAGGAAGCTTTCTGGGTTGTAAACAAATAGCATTCATTCCACACGAAAATGACACATGTGCATATCCATTACTATGCTGCACGATGCATAGACAAATAGAAGTCTGCCCACATCATTGACAAGGATTAGTGTTATTTTTTCAGGCACAATAGGCAATTTTCATCTTTCTTATCTGTCTTGGTTAGTTGTCTAATCTCTGAATAAATACAGCTGTGAGAAATTTCTAGCTGCTCACGTCTTATCTGTCTTACAGACGCTATTGATAAAACTCCCTGCTCCTTGGCCTCATTGAAGCCTCTACTTTCGTCTCAGCCCTCCTGTCTGACTTTATCCTCCATTCCTCCTCCACAGACAGTCTACCCTCCACTAATAGGACTAAGTGGCTCCTGAATGCTCTTTCCCACCTCTGAGTCCTTGCTGGGGCTGTAGTTTCTTCCTGGAGTGATTTTTCCCATCTCCGTGCGGCTTAAATTCTGCTTCCTCCATGCAAGCTTCCTCAGTGTTCCAGACTTGAAGTTGACCTCCCGTGACACACTGACTTTGTCTTTTTTACAGGATCTACAAAATGCTGTCTTTTGTCACTATTATCTATTACCTGAATATAGGTCACCTCCTGTGCTCGCTTGTCAATTCCTTGAAGATGGGGACCATGCGTCTCTTTTTATTTATTTTTATTAAAAGAATGTATTTATTTTTGAGAGAGAGAGTACACAGTGGTGGGGGTGGGGCAGAGAGAGAGGGAAAAAGAGAATCCCAGGCAGGCTCTGTGCTGTAAGTGCAAAGGTCGAAGTGAGGCTCAAACCCACGAACCACCAGATCGTGACCTGAGCCGAAATGAAGTCTGGCGCTCAACCGCTCAGCCGCTCAACTGACTGAGCCACCCACGCACCCCTGCCTTGTCTTTTTAAATCTCCATGTCTCTAATAGCACTGGGCACAGGGTCCTGCAGGCTCAGGTGCTCAGCTCTGCTGAATTGTCTCACAGACACACACAGACAGACAGGCAGACATACACACATATGCACAGACACACACACACACACACACACACAATCTTCAGTCCCAGTGTCCTAGCGTCTGGGAGTATTAGGGCAGAAGGACTGAAGTTGCATGATTTGGAGGGGGGCCCTTTAAGGGGAGCTGAGGTGAAACTCTACACGGAGGGCAGAGCGGGGAGCTAGTAGACGGCTGGGATACCACTTGAGTAGACTTGTCTTCAGGTCAGGTGGCTTCAAAGTTCTGGAGTTAGAGACTGAAAAAATATCATACCAGGCCTGTGCTTCATGCCCCGACCACCGAATTTGGGTAGCAGGCTCGGGTGTGGGCTGAGGTGGGGCTGGACCCCAAAAGGACTAGAGAACTTCTTTTCTGATGCTTGCAAAGCCTCCAGCATAGAGAAAGCCATGTTTCCTTTGTTTTAGCCTAAGGTGTCCTTGGATACCTTAGGAGGACATCGAGGAGTCTGGAGCAAAGGTCAAGAAGTCTACATTCACAAAAGTAGGGACAAAAATAATCTATAACTATTTTCAGAAATATTTGCTCTCACTGGCAGCTAAAAAAGTATGAATTAAGACAACAGGTGGAAGTCACCTAATTTTAAAATGCGTCTTATATTCCCTTGAGAATTTTAAAATTAAAAAAAGCATTGCTCAATCTTAAAAAAAAAAAGATAGCAGGTGGGTTGGCTGTCCCTCCCTGTCTTATGTTTTTTGTCCAGTGGTGGCCAAGGTGAGGAAGAGGTACAGGCCAATCTTTTTGAGCATTTTGAAACACAGGTCTAAAATTGATGTAACCTTGGCCAGTTTGGCTATTTAAAAGCCTTAAAAAATGTGATTCTCTTTGATCCAGAAATTCTACCTCTAGAAGTTTAGCTTTAGGAAATATTTATGACTGTGCACACAGATCTGCTATCGTGATGTGATCCATTAAAAAAAATAATAAAGAAATATCCTAAATTATGATGATAGGAATTGGATAAATAATAAATAAACATAAATGTGCATTCCTACCATAGCATATGCTGAAGACAGTAAGCATGGTGTTGAAGAACCAGGGTGGCTTTCCTTAAAACTCTAGTGTCTGATTCGGGGCTGGTTTGTATAGACGTTGGCACTGTCCTCCCCAGGCACCTCTTCTTGTGCAGCCTGTAAGAAACGAGGCACAGGTCGCTTGACCTTTGGGACTGTCCCAGGCTTCTGAGGTTCAAACCTCACTGGGGCCCAAATGAGCAGAAGGTAAGAGTGGGCCTAGATGCTGAAGATCCCAAACTGGCGTTTCGGAGGGCTGGGCATAGGCACAGGTGCTGAGCCGGCACTCAGGCTGTGTGGGGTGCTGTCGGATCACCCCGGAGGAGATGCTTGGGGAGGGCGTCTGGTCTGTATCTTTGGTGGCTTCCTTTCCTGTGTCTAATCTGTGGAGGAAATGGCATGGAGGTGAGACTGAGTCACTGACTTGCCTGACGTTGGAAGGTTATTTCTTGACATGGAAAGGTGCTCAGTGCACACTGCTGAGTGAAATAAGCCGTTCACAAGCCGCGTAGTGCTGTATTATTTCATTTTTTTTCTCATAGAAGCATCTATTTCTCTATCTATGCTTACATCTACACTTCTACCTCCACATACATGTAGACAAACATCTCAAAAGACAGCTTAGGGGTGCTCGGGTGGCTCAGTTGGTCAGGTGTCCGGCTTTGGCTCAGGTCACAATCTCATAGTTTGTGAGTTCGAGCCCCACGTCCTAGATCTGTGCTGACAGCTCAGAGCCTGGAGCCTGCCTTGGATTCTGTGTCTCCCTCTCTCTCTGCCCCTCCCCTGCTCACTCTCTGTCTCTCTTTCAAAAATAAATAAAACATTAAAAAAAATGTATATACATAAAGGCTTATGTGTGGACATGTGTTATTTCTGGATGGTGGACATGTAGTAATTTTGGTGTTTATTAGTACTTAAAGGTGTTCATTCTTCTTCCCCCCTTCCTTCCTCTCTTTCTTTCTTTCTTTCTTTCCTTCTTTTCCTTTACCATAAAAACATGTATTACTTGTGTGCTAAAAATTAAGAAAGAATATGAGCTCTTGGGGGATCCACCTCTGATTTCCTCCCCTGCCCATTAAACCGTTGTAAGAACCTCCTGATTTGAGGTATAAGTGACCTGAAGTGAGACCCTGGTGGAAGGAGTCACCATGCCTTTGGACGGAGGCATCTGGGAACATCACCAGTGGGTCGTAGAGAAGATGAGAGGAAGGCCATGCTGTGAGGTAGCTGCATGAGCGATAAAAAGTGGGTCATGGGCAGCTCCAGGCCTCTTGAGGACGTGGGTGCTGAGTGCAAGGTGCTCAGAGATGTGTGGGGCAAGGGGGTTTGGCAGATTCTCACACTTCCTGTCGTCCATCTGGACCTCAGGTACTGCCTATAATCACTTTTTTACCCTTTTCTGTTGGAACGTCTCATCCTAGAAGGAATTTCAGGTTCACTGAGGGGGCAGACACTTTTTTTGTTTATTATTAAAGTTTTAAAAATGTTTTATTTTATTTTTGAGAGAGAGAGAGAGAGAGAACCACCAGGGGAGGGGCAGAGAGCGAGGGAGACACAGAATCGGAAGCAGGCTCCAGGCTCTGAGCTGTGGGCACAGAGCCCGATGCGGGGCTCAAACCCACAGACTGCAAGATCATGACCTGAGCTTTGGCTCAGGATTTGCACGCTTAATCCACTGAACCACCCAGGTGCCCCGGGGCCAGTCGCTTCTTACAAAATCCCTCAGGAGATTTCACGGTGCTGAGGACGAGGGACGCCAAGTGAATCAGCAGGACTTAGTTGATGTGAATTCCATTAAGGCAGTCACAGGGAATCGTTTCCTCCTTCATGCTATGGATGTGTCTATTTGAAAAGTTTCCTCCTCTAAGACTCTTCTTAATAGAGGCATCAGGGCTATTATGAGTAATCTGATACTCATAACAGGTAAATTTAGCTTACAAATAATTCCCTTTTTACTCTTCCGAATGGATTCAGGGATATCTACATGATAAAATAACTCAAACTCCCTTGTAGTCTGACATGCTTCTTGCCTGGGAGGCCTGCCAGCCTGCTGAGAACCACGTCTCAGCTACCGCTTTTATGATCCACATGGCAGACTGAACCATTTTCACTGATGTACCTTTATAGTTAGATTACTCTCACACTTAGAAGATGTTTTTCTCACCACCAATCCCGGAACGCAGCGGGCTGGCTGTGCCACTTGAGGTCTTGTCAAAATCCGGTTCTGATGTGGAAAGGCGTTAGAGGGTCCCTGAATCTTCCCTCAGAGCGTAAGACCCGGCAGTGGTGGTGGCTCCGAGGTCCGGGAGGTGGGACGGCTGCAGAGGGACCCAGGAAATGCTGGGTAAGCCAGCCGAAGGGAGAGCCAGCTGGGCATTTGGGGGCCTAGAAGGCCCTCTCCTCTGCTCTCCAGGGTGTCCCTGTGGATGCCAGGGGCAGCTCTCTGGGTTCTCCACTGGGCAGGGAGACTGGGAAGGGGCCCTTTTGTATAGTTGGTAAACTTGGCTTCTGGGCAGGAGCTGGTTCCCAGACACTTGAGAGGAATAACTGAACCTGGAAACCATGTGAGGGGCAGTGAGTCCCGTGTCACAGAAGAGAAGGTGGCAGTCCCCGACCTCATTCCCTCACAGTTAGCCCCTGGAGAGCATATCTGTTGGTAAGAACGAATTCCAGACAATTGGGAAGCTGCCCTTGCTCCCCGCAACTGTCGACTCTCTGGAGGTAGAGTGAGTCCCACTTTTTCCACAGGGGAGTCGCTTTGCTGCTCTCCTTTGTCCCATCCTGACTGGTAGAAGGCCCTGGGTGCACCTGTGAGGGTTTTTAGAATGTTCGTTGTTTTCCGAACACTAGAGGCCTGTCTTCTTACAAAATGAGAATCTAAAAAAAAAAATGTGTTTGTTGATGATTGGCGGATGGATAAAGTCCCAGAACAAAATTATATTCACCTGCTGACCCACATGTATAACCCAATTCAAGACAAATGTTAGCCACAGTATCACTCTCAACCTATGTCGAGTGAAGAATGTATATTTAGGAGGAAACTCTCTTTTCAGAAGCCCTTCAACGAACCCTCACTCAGGTCCCACAGAGGTCAGGGTTAGATCCTATGCTCATTGCCCAGTTGCAGGGGAAGCTAGGAAAGGGGGTGAGTGGCATTTTCACCTCCGCAGTGGTGATAGGCTGTTCGGCAAGGAAGTAGGTTAAGGGGTTGCTTGTTGGAGAGGCAACCGTGGGCATCCGCCTTATTTCTCTGGTGTCTGGTTCTCCAAAGATCTCATCAGTACCCCTGACAGCAATGTCCAAAAGTCCAACAAATTTCCCTCACCTGTTTAAGCTTGTTTCCTCTGTAGCTTGGAAACTTTTGGTTGGAATGTGGAGATCCTGGTTCTAGCCCAGGATGCACCATCTTCGGCCATCATCTCTTATCACTTTGCCACGTTGGCCAGAATCCTAGGTGCTAGTCTGCCGGTAGTCTGACTATGGCCCCAACACTTGTCCCACCCATCTGACTGTCTCCTTGAAAAGCTGTCTTCCCACTACACCTATACCCAGCAGTTCCAACCCCCACCAACAGGGTGCCTGTCTTCGGGCAAGCGGGTGACTGATTCCGCAACTCCATGCCAACCTCAGAGGGGTCTATCTACCACCTCGTCTCATTTCTTTCTTTAGTCTCCTTACTCTGGAGTCTGAGAGACCGTAATTGTAACCCTAACTCTAAGTCATGGGATTGTACCCGTGGGGGTGCACTGCTGTGGTTCTCCTCCCAGTGGGTTGGTTTCTAGGAGAGTTGGTGTGCACTTATCCATGTTGTGTTTCTGACTCATCAGTTATAATTACATCTGACAGTTTATAACAGAACCCTGATTGTGATGAACCAAACAGAAGTTTTATGTTCCTTATAGAAGAAGTCTGGAGAAAAGCAGTCTAGAGCTGATGTGAAGTATCCACAGTGATATCAGGGACTCAGCCTTCCTCTTTCTTCCTGCTTTGCTGTCCATAGTGTGTGGCTTTTGTCTTCATGATAGCAAGATGACTGCTTAGTCTATAGGAATCATATTTTGTTTCAGGTAGGAAGAAGGGGAGAAAGAACAGTAAAAAGACAAAGGCTTTCCTTCATTTCTTTCTTTTCTTTTTTTTAATATATACTTAAAACATTTCCTTTAGAGAGAGAGTGAATGCTCGTGCGTGCACGTGAACAGGGGAGGGACAGAGCGGGAGAGGGAGAGAGAGAGAGAGAGAGAGAGAGAGAGAGAGAGAGAGAATCCCAAGCAGGTTCCATGCTCAGTGTGGAGCCTGAAGTGGGTCTTGATCCCAAGACTTTGTGAGCATGACCTCAGCTGAAATCAAGTGTTGCACACTCAACTGGCTGAGCCACCTAGGTGCCCCTCTTTCTCCCTTCCTCCCTTCCTCCCTCCCTTCTTTCTTTCTTTCTTTCTTTCTTTCTTTCTTTCTTTCTTTCTTTCTTTCTTTCTTCTTTTAAATAAGGAAACAATCAAGTTTTCCCAGAAACTCCAAGCTGTAGGCTTCTACTTATTTCCTATTGTCCAGAACCAGCTCACATGGCCACTTCCTTACCTGCAGGGAAAGCTAAGGGAGATAAGATGGCACATTGCTAAATACATTGGTGTTCTCTTAGTTAAGGAACAAGCAAGAATGGATGCTGGGTAGGCAGCAAAAAGTGTCTGCCATAGGAACCCATCGCTTCAGATCAGGTGTGTTCTGGGGGAAAGGGCAGTGTACTGAATCATGAAAACTTCCCATTGTCCATATTCCCACAAGGCACTCAATTCTCTTTGGTGAAGGACATGTTGCAAACCTCTCCCACTCCCCGGAGTACTGGTATATTTGCATAGGGGCATTTCTGCTAGGTTCCTGGCTTCCTAAAAGAACAGTTATTTACTTCTGCCTTCTGCCTTGCTCCCTCTCCCTCCCTCCCTCTCTCTCTCTCTCCCTCCTTTCCTTCTTTCTTTCTTTCCTTCCTTCCTTCCTTCCTTCCTTCCTTCCTTCCTTCCTTCCTTCCTTCCACAAATACTTCTGGAGTCCCTAATATGTGTCAGGCAATGTCCTAGATGCTTAGGGAAACAGGCCAATGTCACTCCTTCCTCTGTTGAACAAGATGCCAACTGTGACCACTGGTTGTTAGACAAGAATCATGGCTCTCCCATGAGTGTCACCTATTTGAAAGTAGCCAAGCAAGAGATGTGTGCCTGTGGCTTGTAAAGCATTTTAGGGAGGTCTCTGGAAAATTGTTTGAACAGTTTGCAGTCCTTTTGAAAGGGAAGACACAGGCTTTGCATCTCCCTGAAGGACTGAAACCATCCTCAGCCCTCCATCTGTTGACTTCACACATGCGTGTGGGAAGCTTGCTTTCCCTGTGACAGATGGCTGGAAAACTGAAGTCATCTCATCACAGCTGCAGCACAAGGTGTCCCCTGCTCCTGCTCTCATCAGTTGGGACTATTGCTGGTGATGGATGCCAGGAGCAAGGCAGTGGCTGGGCCAGGCTTAGAGAGGTTAATGGCAGTACAGTCATGTGTCCATGTCTGTGTGAAAACTCCTTTCTGAAATGTTCTCAACCTTTGGATGAGAAAGATATACATGATATTCAATTTTACATGAAGAGAGAATGTATCTTCTGGGGAAACCTGAATTAAGCAGGAATAACTATTAATATATTATTAATAATGATTTACATTTGTCTATCAGGGTATACCTTTCAAAAATGCTAATATACACTTGATCTCATTTGATCTTTAAAAGAATTTTGCTGTAAAATCTGTTTCATGTTATATACTTAAATATTTACAACTCTTCACCTCTTACCTAACAAAGCCAATAAAACTTTCATAGACCCTGAATATCAACATCTTAGGGACACTAAACCCTATTGTTTTCCTTTCTCCTTTTACTTGCTTCATGATCCTGTTTTATAACTTGTGTTCTCTCCTTCTAATATTCCCAGGCTGTTTCAGGTTTGTTACTCTGTATTTGATGTCCCACTCTAACCCCTTTCATTGTTTATTCTGTTTGAGTTTTTGCCATTTCGTTGAGGTCCAATTGACATAGGTTTTGACATATGTATAATTCCATCAAACCATCACCATAATCAAGACAGTGGACATACCCATTTATTTCAAGAGCTCTAAGTTGGTCTTTATGATTCGCAATCGAAAGGAACTTATCCAAGGTACCGTTTTCTTTACATTTTCTGGCTCTTGGATATATCTGTGAAGCTCTCCCTTTCTGGTTCTGTACTCTTGGTGTTGTCAATTCATGCTGGACCTTGGCTTTAATACATGATTCCATAGTCTGTGTCTGTCTCCTATTTCCCTTTCAGCAAGTGCTGTCTGTCTCATGGGAGGGATGAAAGAACAGTTTGGAGGTGGGAGACCTGAGTCCATGCCTCTGCCTTGTTTCTTTTAGATATGTGACCTTGGATGATTAAGCTAATCATGTTACACACCTCACACGAGAAACTCTAGAAGTTTCTGCACAGGTACCCAGGCATCATACATGTCATATTCCAAAACCAGATCACATCTGGACAATTTACAAAGGAAATGGTCCAAGTTCTCTTGGACCGCTCACCTGCTTGATGATAATCCAAAGTTGAGAGAGGAGAGGACAACGAATGTGAGGGAATTTTCTGGAGACGATGGTTTTCAGGATGTAAATTTCCTTCCCATGAAGTCCAGCAGGGGCCAGGTGACTTCCAGGGAACCATTGAGAGCACTTGATGTGTGTCGCTGTAGATGGGGGAAGAGCTGACCTGTAAGAGCTGACCTGACTCATGCCCGATAAAGTTACAGAAGTGTAGGGCCAGCAGGGTAGGTAGATTGCTTACACTTCCAGGAGCTTGGTGGGCTGAGGGGACATATGAGGGTTTCCTGGGGATCACAGCTTTGTTGACCTGGGGAGTGAGAAACGGGTTGAAGCCTTTTAGTACCTTGCCCTATCCTAGAGAAGGTGAGGGGAGAGCATAGGAGGCCCTGACAGTGTGTGTGGAGTGGACTGCAGAGGGTCTTGGGTGATGGGGAGAGATGCCCTGGGGAGCAGAAGGTAGGGCCTATGCATGTGAGTGTAGCCGGAGAAGTCCAGCAGAATAGACTCCAGTGAGCCCAAGAAAGCCCTACGGGGCAACGTGCAGCTCTAAATGTCTGCCTGCTCAGCCCCAAGAGCAAAAGCTGTCAGTCACAGGGAGCCTCTTTACCGCTTTCCCTCTTGTCTCCCCATGAGCCAGACTGTGAGGGACATCATGCCACAGTCATGTGGGCTTTGGGAGCCTGAGGAAGACTCTTATCTTTGAAGGTGTCTTATAATTTATGAATTGGGAGATGTCACCTCAGAGTGAGCAGAAAAAGTCCTAAGACCTGGCCATGTTTTCATCACAGGTGAAATTTACGCCTACATTTGAAAGGGAAAGTGAAAGAGAAAGCAAAATTGTGTTTTAATCGTGTCACAAATTATGCTTGTTCAGCGTACAAGTTACACTCTTGAAGTATACAGTGGCGCAGGTCTTTTGTTCAGTACACCCCTTACCATCACCTCTCCTCTTCTTGGGTAATAAGATTGTGGTTCTCAACCTTGAGCTGCGTCAAACTGCCTGAGGGGTTGTTAAAGCACAAATTGCTGGGCTCCATTCCCAGGGTTTTTATTTAGTGTGTGATATTGTGATTTATAATAAGAAATATATATTTGGTCTTCATCTCTGTTTCTGGCACAGAGCTCCTAAAAGTCTTGGAATTTCCTAATAGTTGACAGCCAGACAGCTTTCGAAACGGTTCTAGGTCAGCTGAGGCTGGGGGCCAGTTGTCAGATAAATCCATACTGGGATTGGAGCATCAGGAACCTTCAGTCCCACCCCCAATCTCCAGGAAGGGGAAAGCGGTTGCAGGTTGAATCAATCACCAATGGCAATGATTTATTCATTCATTCATTCATTCATTCATTCGTTTATTTTAAAGTTTATTTATTTATTTATTTTGAGACAGAGACAGTGCGAGGTGGGGAGGGGCAGAGAGAGTGGGAGAGAGAATCCCAAGCAGGCTCTGTGCTACCAGTGCAGAGCCCCATGTGGGGCTTGAACCCACAAAGCCGTGAGGTCATGACCTGAGCTGAAACCAAGAGTTGACTGCTTAATTGACTAAGCCACCCAGGTGCCCACCAACAGTCAGTGATTTAATCAGCCATGCCTATGTAATGAAGCCTCTATAAAAACCCAAAAAGGAGAGGGTTTGGAGAGCTTTGGGGCTGGTAGAGGTTCTGGGAGAGTGGGGCACCCTAGAGAGAGTGTGGAAGCTCAACATCTTCCCCCATCCCTCGTGCTTGCCATCTCTTCCATTGGGCTGTTCCTGAATTATATCCTTTCATATAAACTGGTGATCGGGTAAGTAAAATGTTTTTTGGGGTTTGGCTCTAGTAAATTAGTTGAATCCAACAAGGGGGGCATGGGAACCTCTTTATACTCGGTTGGTCAGAAGCACGGGTAACAACCTGGACTGGAGATTGGTGTCTGAAGTCCAAGGAGGGGGCCGTTGGAGCCTCCAGTCTGTAGCCGGTCAGTCAGAAGAGCAGGTAATAACCTGGGATTGCAACTGGCTTCTGAAGTGGTAATGGTGGGGCAGTCTTGTAGGACTGAACCCTTAACCTGTGTAATGTGACACTGTCTCTGGGTAGATAGTGTCAGAATCACGTTGAATGGTAGGACACCCAGCTGGTGTCCAGAGAACTGCTCCTTGTTGGTGTGGGGAGCACCCCAGGCTCCACATTGGAAATTGGTGTCAAAACACTTATGATAGTGGCTCTGGGGTGGAGAGGCTAAGAATTTGCATTTCTAGTAAGTTTCTAGGTGTTGCTGATGCTGCTGATTTGAGGCCCACCCTTGAAGAACCACTGCTCCAGGACCCTGGTTTCTCCTCCTTGGTTTCACATTGGAATCACCTGGGGACACTTAGCTACTGATGGCAGGGCCCCACCCCCAGAAGTCTGATTGAATTGGTAAATTCAATTCATGGATGAAAATTGGCATGACCGATTCATGGATTAAAGGCTGCCCAGGGAATTGGAGGAGGAATATTTACTTTTATTTTTCAACTGTGACCTACCTAATTAAAGGTGGATACTTTGACCTTCTGCTTATACATTTTGGTATTATTTGAATTTTTAACACTGAGCATATATCACTTTATAACTAGCAAGCAAACATGTGACTTTATTCTCCCATCAGTTGTGTCCATTTTGTTTTATTTTATTTTTGAGAGAGCGAGCACGCACGCACATGCTTGAGCAGGGAGAGGCGGAGGGCAAGAGAGAGAGAATCTTAAACATGCTCCGTGCCCAGCACAGAGCCTGATGCAGGGATTGATCTCACAATCATGAGATCATGACTTGAGCCAAAATCAAGAGTTGGATGCTCAACTGACTGAGTCACCCAGGTACACGAGCTGTGTCCATTTTAGATTGTACCATACTTTTTGAAATCCTAAGGGATGTTTGGAGCCCTCTTTCCTTCCTTCCTTTGATCACTTAAAAAATTTCTTCTTGATCTAATAACATCTAGCTTATTCTAAATTCAGCCAAATTTATTGTGTGTAGAAAAATTAATTTCAGCTATTATTACTATCGAATGTTGAAAAAAATGTTATTTCACCCCTCATACTTCATAATCTCTGATCTTTCTTTCTCTCCCCTCTCTCACAATCCAGAAAGTTCTACCAATCCGCCTCTCTTTCTGGCACATATATTCCAGGCACATGTATGTAAATAAATGATCTTTATTCATGTGTTCTCACAAATCAGTAGAAATACTAATTGAGGACTTATGTGTCAGACATTGAGAGAATTATTTGAATTTTACAGATCAGGACACAAAGGCTTAGAAAGTCTCCAAATTCACTATTATAAAATTATGTTTTCAGCTCTGTAGGTCCCCTTTCTTCCCAAGTACTTACTGAATATTACCATTAGCAAACAGAGAGAAGAGATGTGTTCAATTTCTGATGAGATGGGTAGCCCAGTTGTCAATTTTTCAATTCAGCCTTCACAAACTCTGCCCAGAGACCCTGTTTATTATAGATTGATTTTTGATGACTACTCACATGTTTACCTCTTTAAAGACACCACTGAAGAGCACCTGGGTGGCTCAGTTGGTTAAGCGTCAGCTTTTGGTTTCGGCTCAGGTCACCACTTCACGGTTCGTGGAATCGAGCCCTGCGTCAGGCTCTGTGCTGACATTGTAGAGCCTGCTTGAGATTCTCTCTTTCCCTTTCTCTCTGCCCCTCCCCCTCTCGTGCTATCTCTCTCTCTCTCAAAATAAATACAGTTGACAAGAAAAGACACACTTAAAGTATTCTTGTACGGAGGAAAGATTGCTTTTGGGAGACGGTTACACATTTTATTATTCCCAGGCTCTCTGTCACATACTGCATTACACATATATATCTGGCAACTGAGATTTTCTTTCAAACATCCTCGATTTGTATATTAAACACAATTTTCCTTCTACATGATTCCCTTTCTCTATTATTGAGTTGGGGGAAGACCCCTAAACCTGCTCCCTTTATGTTCAGCAAAATTCTCTGCAGGTATTAAGCTTTATTGCTTGTATTAGAACCACATCCAGTTTTTCCTCTCTCAGGGCCAGACCAACGGTGACTATAATGTTTCTCATGCTACTACTTTTATGTATTTCTAGACTGTGTCTTTTCCGTATGGACGCAATTTTATTAAGGCCTACCCGACCTCCTTTGGCTGTTGCCTCCTCATGGCTCCTCATTTTCTTCGAGGACTGAGAACCAGGGTTTTCATTTTCTTTGGGCTTTCTCTCCCTGTAGCTTTCTTCTCCTCCTCTGTGATTCATTTCAATATAATCGACTGTTTTCTTTCCTTTCCGTGAGTTAGCTGTTCCCCACAGCTTTTGCCCATAAGATTTTATGACACACATTTTCAAAACACAAGGAAGTTTAAGGAATCTTATAGCGAACAGCCATAGCCCCGTCACTCAGATTCTACCATTAACATGTTTAGTATACTTGCTTTATCACATATGTATCCACATAAATGCTCTTCTTTTTCTATCTATCACACCACCTTCTTTTTTGAGGCATTTAAAATGGAATAACAGGCATCAGAACCCATCACCCCTAAGCGCTCCAGCCATGTAATATTAGAATTCAATATTTATAGATTTTTTTTCCTTTTGAGTGAAATATATATGCGATCGAATACATAAATCTCAAGTTGACCACTTGATGTGTTTTGGCAAATACCTGCCACCTTGCCTGACTCCAAAGACTGGGAACATGGTTCAAGGTATGGGGTGGCTCTACTGGCCTCTGTATATAGAAAATTTGGGCTCTTTTCTCCTTTAAATCGACACTGTATTCTCTCTCTGCTTCTATTTGCTTCTGTTGTTCTTCTCTGTTCTATTCTCTTCTTCTGCTCTGTCTGCTTCCCTTTTCGTATATGTCATGACTGGCCATGAAAAGAATCTAATTGGTTCAATTAGTTACTGCCCAGTATAAACCATTTCTGCTGGGTAAAGCTTGCCCGACTTTAGAGGGCTGTGTGTTTTTTTTTGTTTTTCATTTTTCTGTTTTTTGGGTCTGGTGTCCTAGTTTTGAGGGGGGGGGGCTGCCTGGCACCCAAGGCAAATTATTGCTTTTGCTGCTTCCTTTTATATATATAAATATATATATAGATATAGATATAATATAATTTATATATAATATAATATATAATATAATATATAATATAATATATAATATAATATATAATATATATAATATATAATTTATATATATAATTTATAATATAGATATAAATTATAGATATAAATATATAAATATAAATTATATATATAATTTTTTAAACGTTTATTTATTTTTGAGACAGAGAGAGAGCGTGAACAGGGGAGGGGCAGAGAGAGAGAGAGGGAGACAGAATCTGAAACAGGCTCCAGGCTCTGAGCTGTCAGCACAGAGCCCGATGCAGGGCTCGAACTCACGAACTGTGAGATCATGACCTGAGCCGAAGTTGGTTGCTTAACTGACTGAGCCATGCAGGTGCCCCTGCTGCTTCCTCTTAAGGGGACTGTGGAACTGGCAGCCTCAGAGCATTAGGTTCAGGACGTGTAAAGTTAATTCTGTCCTTGCAAGCTAAAGACTTCATAGTTTCTAAATAAAAAGTTCCAGGCATATGGCTAAGCCTTTCTTTCCTTTGCTATATTTATCTCATTTTATGTCCTCCAAGTCAAGCCCTTTTTGTGTCTGCTACCCTGTTGGAATGTTAGTTCGTGTTAGTATATAGCTCAAGTGAAGTTTCCTGGAGGAGACAGATCTTGAGCTGCAAAGGGCTGATCACTCTGGTGCATAAAGAACACCCAGAAATCATCAAGTGAAAGACCTAAAAACTAAAAGAAAAATGGATAGGGGCACCTGGGTGGCTGAGTCAGTTGAGCACCCGGCTTCAGCTCAGGTCATGATCTCACAGTTTGTGGGTTCGAGCTCTGCGTCGGACTCTGTGCTGACAGCTTAGAGCCTGGAGCCTGCTTCGAATTCTGTCTCCCTCTCTCTCTGCTCCTCCCCTGCTCATGCTCTGTCTCTCTCTCTCTCTCCTTCAAAAATAAATAAAAACATTAAAAAAAATTTAAAAGGAAAATGGATAAGGACATGAACAGCCAGCTCACAGAAAAACAGATTAAAAGGGCCTGAACACATGAAAAGATGGTCAACTTTGCTTTTAATAATCGAATATATAAAATATAATATATAAAAGTATATAGTTACTAATATATATACATATAGTGAATAATAAGAAGAATAACAATAGAAAATAACACTACAAGATGGATTATTTCTTAGTTACCACACTAGCAAAACCCCAATCTTGTAACTTGTAGGAATCCATAAGGATCACATCTGGCACTTAGGCTGGCTTCCCATAGTACACTTCTCCAAGGTATTAGTCAGTGTAAGAGAATACTGGATCAATGACTAGAGCAATAGTTATAAAGTCCTCGGGGAAAGAAAAAAGATGGTATCAAACTAAATTATGCAAAAGTAAATAAGCAACTGGGAAATATTTTCAAATATGATAGAAATTCATGGCTGCCACACACGGCCACTCATTACATAGACTATAATATGAATGGTGTTCCTTGGAAATGTGCAGTGCACGACCTGAACAGCTGTCGGTGGCAGTCCTTAATCTAGTTCTCACAAGACCTTAAAAAACTACTGAAAGATAACATGTAGTTGTCTCAAAGGTGAATATGGAGAAGCTACAGCAGAAGGACTGGCAGTGGGGATTGAATCTGTCTGAATGCAGCAATAAAACTAACACAGCGGTGGTGGTTATAACTTCAGAACACAATGTAACTGTTATAAAGAAAATGCACAAAAATAAAAACATCAGATGGTACAGAGCGTGAGAAGGTGGGCAATAGCATGAGTATGCATGAATGTTCTCCTTTTTTATAGCAGGTGACCCAAAGATCTTGTTTAAATCTGCTACATCAAGCGACAGGATGTAAATGCATACAAAGACATAAAATTAAAAAGTGAAAGAATAGAACCACAACATTGGGTAATAGAGGGGAGGGAATGGTGGTAGCAGGAGATAGATTTTCATCTTCAATCATAATGTGGAGCCAACAGATTTCCTAAAAATACAGAGAATGAAGTTTGACACTTTACTGTATTGGTAACTGATATATTTACTTTACTGTATTGTAAATGATATATATTGTTGTTGGAAAAGCAAAAAGAATCGGGGTGAAAAGACTAGGCTTTGAAGGCCCTCCCAGGAAGTTTCCCTCAGAAAAGTCTTAAAGGAGGCAAGTGAGTAAAGCCGAGTGCCTGTTTGGGGAAGGGACTTCCAAGTTGATGGAGGAGCAAGTTCAAAGGCCCTGAGGTGGAGGAAGTACACCCGGCACGTTCAGGGCACGCCAGAAAGGTGAGTTGTCAGGACTACAGAGGGCGAGGGGGAGAATGATAGATGAGAGAGTTTGGAAGGGTAACGAGGGGTGGCCAACCAGGTCAGGCCTGCTGCTGCTCCTGATTCTGTTATTTTAGGGTAAGGAAGAAGGAGAGAGAGACGGTAAGGAGACCTAAACTTCACACACCAGTTTGCATTTCGAGCCCAATTCTGAAATGTTTGCCTATTGGTTTCTTGGTCCTTGCAAACCCCGGATGCCACGTTAAATCCTCTGCACCAAACCTGCCACCTAAACACTCCAATGAGGAATAATGGAATAAATAAGAGAGAACTTAGTGGCCACTGTACTGGCCTCTGTACAGAAAGGAAACAAGGCTTGTTCCCCGATTTCAAGGCATCCATAGTCTCGTTGGAGTAAAAACACAGATAGGAAATCCTCCAAGGACCGTGCACCAGGCAGGTCTCCGTTGCTGGCTCAGTGCAGGAGTTGGAGGGACTGGAGTCTCTAAAAAGTATGGTCAGGGGAGTTTCCTGGACAGAGCAGCCGTGAATGTCAGAGGGAGGGAAGGTCAAGCAAGAAGAAACAAACAAAATAGCCCAGTGATCGCAAGGGGCGTGAGCATGGGGGTGGGCAGCGGGTGGGAGGCTACTCACTCAGGTTCGCGAAGACCTTGAAAGCTCGACAGAAGACGTGGAAGTGGGAAAGATTTGCTTTTCTGTAAGTGAAAGATTTGCTTTTCCGTAAGTGCAAGCCAGGGAACTTACAGGTGGACTGCAAACCCTGACAGAGAAGAGAGGGGCCGGAGCCCCACCTGGACACACTGCAAGTGGAAATTCGCTTGGAGAACTGCCCTGGGGAGCCTCACACTCAAAGGACTCCCTTGATGCTTTGTGCTCACCAGAATTTCCATTTCCTGTCTGAGGGCAGCTGGGAGGCTTTCTTATCAGACGCTGTCGCGAGTCATAACAAGCCAGACTGGAGTCAGTTACGTGAAAGCATTAAAAAAAAAATATCCTTTTATTTGAGAGAGAGTGAGAGTGGGGGAGAGGGAAAGAGAGAGAGAGAGAATCTCAAGCAGTCTCCACACTCAGCATGGAGCCCGATGCGGGGCTCGATCCCATGACCCTGGGATCATGACCTGAGCAGAAATCAAGAGTCAGTAGCTCAACCAACTGAGCCACCCAGGCGCCTCTTCATGAAAGCATTTTAAATGTGTTACAAGATTAGAGATCCCAGAAATGGCAGGGATAAAGGCTATACTCACCCTGTTTTTAGCACACAGGGGTGACTTCAGAGAGCAGAAAGACAAAATCCATTGTAGAAGGCAGGGGACCCGGGGTTGAAATAGGACTACCCACCCCTCCCCCTTGAACATGGAGTCCTGCCTCAGGGAGACTCCCCCTCTTCTGCAGGGTAATTCTTTTTGCCCCTACTGCCGCCCCCGGCCCCCCACCCCGGGCACAGGCATCTGATTTCCCACCTCTGTGCCTTTCACAGCCCAGCAGTGGGAAATCATCTCTTCAGCCTCTTTTCTGCTCATAGGTCTGAGCTTTAATCTCTTAAAGAAAATGAGCCAGAGAAACAGAGATAACCACCTCGGGGGAAGTTTCAAGGTTACTCCAGCTGCTACTGCCTGACCCACAGGACCAGGTCTGCTGCTGAAGTAGTTCTTTGAGACTGAAAGTGTGTCCAAACATCATTAGCAGAAGCGCAGAATCTCATCCTGCCTCAGCCCTCCTGAGTCTGAATCTTCAGCTTACCAACATCCCTGCCGTGTGATTCGGATGCACGTGGAGCTCCGAGAAGCATGGGTCTGGTTCACTCCTCGTGAATCAGTGCTTCCGGAACAAGCTTCTCAGACTGCAGTTTGAAAATAGATGGGTCAGCTCTGCTCTTTGGTTTGGAGAGTCTGGCTCTCTTTACTCCTTTCTGGGGGTGTCCCTTCCCTCCTTCTCTTCAGCCTGTAAACATTGACTGAGTGCTTGCTGTGCTCTAGGTTCCAGGCTGGGCTGCAGGATACAAGAAGGAAGGTACCAGCCCTGACCCTTTGGCAGCTGATGGTCCGCTGGGAAGAAAGCATGTAAATGCCAAGGGCAGAATACCTGTGTCCCGTTAGTGGGTCAGGTACTTTCCTAGTGGCACCCTCTCCCCACCCTGAGGTCCCTGGCAGCTTTAGGTCCTGCTACGCTGACTCTGAAATCTCATCTTCCCTCTTATAGGTCTGCATGGTCACCTCCTTGGGATGCTAGACTCTTTCCCTATTACTGATTATCCCCGCTCTTTGGTTTTCCTGTTAGTAAATTTTCTTCCTTCCCACACCCAATCCTGGCTATTTCTCCTCTGCTAATTCTGGAAACTGTCCCCCTGTCTCTAACTTCAGTATGATTAGACTGATCCAGGCCTTTTGTCTCTATCAAGAACAATACGTGATCTTTGCACTGGTCTTCCGATCCTGGACCTATCCCTGCTAAATCCATTCTCTATAGCAGACAGACTGATCTCTCTGATACATAAAACTGAGTGCTCATTAAAACCCTCCAAAGCCTCCCTACACAGGACATGTTCTAAAGTCCTTACCAAAGCGTGGTCCCTTACGTTTCATGACCTGTCTTCTGTGTGTCTGCCCTCACCTCCATGACTCTGTCTTACGTTTCAGCCACCACCCACTCCTTGCCGTCTTGCTTTCCCATCCCTCTACATAGGCCCTCCTATTCTTGCTTCTGCGATTGGTATTCCTTCCTTCTTCGCCAGGTTGGTGCCTGGTCACATCGCCATAGCCGTTTGTCCTCTCCTGTAGGCTTTTCAACCCTAGCCGCTCGGAAGAGTCACCTGGGGGCTTTCAAAGAATAGCAAAACCCAGGCCTCCCTCTCAGAGAATCTGAGGATGTGGGGAATGAAGTGGGCCGTTGGTGTTTTCGAAAAGTCGCCTAAATAGGTGCTGGTCAAAGTTTACTGTGTGTGTGACCCCTTGGGGAACCTTGTTAAGATGCAGATTCTGATTCAGTAGGTCTCAGGGGGACCGAGTCTCTGCATTTCTAAGCAGCTCCCAGGTGATGCTGAGGCTGCTGGTCCATGCACTGCATTTTGAATCATGCCTCGAATGGGAAGGTTCTAAAGCAAGGCCCCAGTGGAAGCCCCTACCCCACAGGACCCGCGGGGGCCTCTCAGTCCCTGATCTCCCTTAGCTGCTCTGCCCTCATCCGCACGGCCTTCTGATTTTTCTGCCATTTCTCATGACAATAAAATTCCCTCTGATTTTCAATGGTGAAAAAACCATTGGTGATAAAAACACAACGAGCTGCTTCATGAGGGAGAACATTTCATGTGCCTTTTTACTAAGCACTTGGGCAAAAAGATATAATTTCTCCTTAGAACACTTAGGAGTAGATTGGTAAGACATCAAAGCAAGACATTTTCCGCAGAAGCAAAGTGAGGATGGTCTGTTTACTTAGCAAACAGAACCCATTGGCTTATTCGAAGTACCTGAAGGAAGCAGCATGTACAAATATAAAAAAAGAAACTGAAGAATTGGCAGTGATAATGATAGTAACAATCATGGTTAACCGGAGCGTTTATTATCAAGGTGCTGCTCTAAACACTTTATATGTGATAACTCATTAATCCTCAGATTATCCTACCAGATAGTTTCTGTTAATTATCCCCGTCTCATAGCCTGGCACGTGGGGACAACCAGATATTAAATACCTTGCTGTGTGAACTAGCAAGTTGCTTAGCTGAGATGAGTTGATGGTAAAAAGTATTAGGGGCCTGGGTGGCTCAGTTGGTTGAATGCCTGACTCTTGGTCTTGGCTCAGGTCTTAATCTCATGGTTCAGTTCACGAGATCAAGCCCCACATTGGGCTCCATGCTGACAGTGCAGAGCCTGCTTGGGATTCTCTCTCTCTCTGCCCCTCACCACCACCTCCCGCCCCCTTGAAATAAGTACATAAGCATTTAAAAAAAATGGTAAGAAGTATTTAAAAGTGCTGGAATCGGCCAGAAGTTAGAGTCATTATTCAACACTCGTGAAAGGAGATCACCAAAGAAGTCTTCCAGGAAAAGATGCTTCCCGGGAATATACAGTTTACAGCATCTTCTCTGGTATTCGTGAACTTCAAATTGGCAAGGAAAAGTTTTTGAGATGTGTGACTCACAGTTCTGACCACAGTTGGAAAATCTTGGGAGCAATGGGGAACAAAAAGCTCCCTCTTGCTTTGGGGAGATTTGCCAGGAAGAGATGTCCTCGTTTGTCTAACCTTCACTGCGTTCTTATTTTAAGATACTTCAGCCACGCTAGTCCATGTTGAGAAATTCTCCCAGAAGAACATTTTCAGGATGACTTTTATAATCAGTATTTGGATTTAATATTTGTATTAGTAGTTAGCTAAAAAAGCGTATGCCAGAAGCTGTATATAGTATTGTGGCATTTCTGTGGTATAAAGGGCTTTCTGGGAATGACACCTACAACTGCGTCTGTAGGAAATACACGTTCCAGTTATGATGGCCTGGAAGCTCTCCTTATCACCGCTCGCCCAAACTCTAGAAGGTTGTAAGTAAGTGTGTGCACAGGTGAATTCCTCGACACTTATGCACATGTGTTCTCAGGGGCCAGGACGGGGTTTATTCGTCTTTGTATCCAGCGGCTGGCTCAGTACTCAATATGTTTATTGAACAAAACCAGTATCAAGAACAAACGTGCGTTGAGTGCTTTCTCTGATCCAGGCACTGTGCTAAGTGCTTTTGCAGGGATTAGCTCATTATAGCTTCTCCATAAAGCCATGTGGTATGCACACAAACCCTGGCCCTCCGATGACAGAGCCACCCTCTTAAGCACCGCATATTAGTGCTTCTTCACCCGTAGGCTTGGGGACCTGCCTTCAGGCCACGTGTCCTTCCAGCGGCCAGGCTGCACACATCGCCCATGTTCACCGTTCTCAGCAGACTTCTCTCTCTTCCTGAATTGTCTTCTTTATTACGCGGCTCATGAGCTGGAAGAAAAGCTACTGACGTGCCTTGAGCCTGAGGAATCAAGATTCCATGTTACCTGCGTTCTGAGATTCTGACTCCTAAATGAGATATATTTTTCCTGTTAGAATTTTTCCAGGAATTAGTAAGCTACAATTGCGTTCCAAGATTCTCTCTGAATCCTACTTCAGACTGTTTTATTCCAACTTGAATTTTTAAGGAATTAATGCTATGCAAGTTTTACATTCAGACTACATTTAGGTAGAAACTGGCTTAAGTGCGGTTCCCCCCGCTCCCTTGAATTGTCAAATAGCTTAGGATTTGGGGTGTTTTCTCCATTTTACAGGGGAGAAAACTGAGGCATTAGCGTTATGTTCGAGATCACACAGCTTGTCCCCGGTGGAGAAGCCTGCCCCCCAGGGCGCCTGATTGCAACTTCACTGCCCCTTTCCGGACACGACGGCCCGCATGTTTCCACCAGGGCATGTGGCGTTGCCATTGTTTTCACAGTGCTTCGTGTGATCCTCACAGCCCTCTTGTGAGTAGCAGCTCAGGTATTATCCGCTTTATGGTTGACGATGCTGAGGCCCAGAAACCTGAGGACACGCACACATTATTCAGGTTGCTACATGGACGGGCCAGGACTTCTGACAAATTCCTGGAATTTGCAGAAATGATGGCAGACATGGAGGAGAGAAAGGTCATTTGAACTCAAAGTCTTCCACCTACGGACTTCAGGCGGTTTTGCAAACTCAAGTTGTACTTCTTACCTGGGCCTAAGTGTGTTCTGAGACTGGGGGGAAAGGGGGTGAAGGAAAAGGAAGACAGTCATGTACCATTTCTCCTACCTTCCCAGAACTTGCTGTCCACCCAGGCTCTGTCTCCATCTCCTCGTCAAAAAAATTTTTTTAATGTTTTGTTTATTTTTGAGAGAAAGAGAGAGCTAGGGAGGGGCAAAGAGAGAGGGAGACACAGAATCTGAAGCAGGCTCCAGGTTCTGAACTGTCAGCATAGAGCCTGGTGCGGGGCCCGAGCTTGTGAGTCTGGAGATCATGACCTGAGCCGAAGTTGGACCCTTATCCGGCTGAGACACCCAGGTGCCCCATCCACATTTTACAGATGGGAAAACTGAGGTCCAGAGAGGAAAGCCCACTTGTCTGTATCGGGAAGTGAGGCGCACTGCCTTTGGGTTTGCGTAGTCTTGTCCATGTGGCTCCTGAAGCCATGCCAGAGGCAAGAGGGCCATTTCCTTTTGTTCTGATCAGCTCTGCTGCTCTCCCGAGCATCTTTACCCAGCCACTCCTCTTTTGGAGAACTTAACAGTGGCTCCCAGGGAGCTTCACATCCCGTGTCGACTCTCCGTCTGGCCCCATCCTACCCCTCCACTTACTCTGTTGCTTCCCTTCCCATCACACACAGGGATACTCAAGATGCAGCCGGTTCTGGTCAGCCCTGCCTCACCTCTGTTCAGGTGTTGGACCTCGGTGACTTTAGGGTGAGCTTCCCACCTTCCCCACCTGCCACACCTCCTCCATCCTGGAAGAGCTGGCTTAGCTCAAGTCTCAACTTTCCAGGCTGGCCACCTCCCACCCATTTCCCTCTCTCTTTGAATGTGGCACTTGACTTAGCGCTTAAACATGTGGTGTCTTAAGACACTTGTTATTATTTCATGTGTATTGTTCTAAACTACATTCTAATAATAACAATAACTGGTAGCATTTTTGAGTGTTTTCTACATGCCAGGCTCTCTTCCAAGTGCTTTTCATCCATTGGGTTGTTCAATTCTTGGAGCAACCATGTGAGTTAGGAACTAATGGTACTGCTATGTTAGAGATTAGGAAGCCGAGGCACAGAGACGTTAATTACTTGCCCAAAGTAACACAGTCTCAGGGATTGTGGGCCCGCCCTGAACCACTACGCTAAACTGCTCTACTTAAAGTAGAAACTCCTTGAAAGGCTCCTCATTTGTTTAGGGGAGACCATGACACCTTCCTTGGAGGGGTCATTGAGAGGATGAAGTGATATCATCCCTAGACTAGCCTGGTGTCTGCCACGTTGGAAGGTACTGGAATATTTGCTGGATAAGGTTTAGGGGTTCTTCTCTGGATGTCACACTTCTTGGTACTATGTTGCTCAGGAAGAAACAGCTGTTCTTGAACAGAAAAGCAAATCTCTAAATTATATGTCATTTACATTAATTAATATGGTGAGTAAAAACAGACTTAATTTCAAAGAAAAAGTGTTGAAAAGTTAAAGCCATCTCCTGCAATCAACACTCAAGGTCCCACTCACTTGAAACATGTAATGGCTTTAAAAAGTGGCTCATCTCCTAATTTGTATTGGGAAATACAACATAAGGTTCATGTTCAGATAGGCAGCGTGAAAATTCATGGAGGTGCGGGGACCCGTAAATGTGGTCTTATTTTAGGTAATTTAGATAAAACAACTTCTTAGCACAATTATGTAGGATAATGACCATAATAGATATGTTTGGGGATGCTTATTCTGCCCACAGTCTCCTTTTCTGGAAACGACTTCCCTTTCACCAGTAGCTTCAATCACAGGAGGGGTGGGGCCCAGGGAGCCATGTTTCACTATGTTTCCTCCTTTCCCCTAATTGGACCGGTGATAAATACTTGACGAAAGTCCAGTCAATCCACTGGCTGGCCAGCACCCGCTCTTTTGAGAATTTTAAATAGGAGATAGAGAGTAAAGTAGTCCTGAAAGGTCTAGCAGAGGGTTATCTTGTGGATATCATGCAGAGGAATCCCTCAAAGAGGAATGGAGAAGAGAAAGAGCTGGGAGAGAACACATAGGTCCTAAGGGGTGGACCGAGGTCTATTTCCATGGCAGGAAGTTCTGTGTGTCCTACAACACACTCTTTTTAGCTTAAGTGAATTTCACTTAAGTGAATTTCTGTGCCTTGAAGCTCACTGATCCCTGAGAGAGTGGTTTTTACCATATGATTCTTTCTCATTGTGGGAATATATATATTAGCTTATATTTGGCATGTTAATGGGTATAAATGGAATACAATGTATAGTATTTTGTTTTGGTCAAAACAAAGTTGTGTTGACAAGGTAGTGTGAAGTCTCCGGAGCAGAATTCCCAATTCTTGTTCAACAGATACTTGAGTACCTGCCACGTGTCGGACGGACTCATATGGTCGGACGTATCTGCACTATCTCCAATTAGTGTTGGATCAGCCTTTGCTCCATAAATCCTGATAAATAGTTGTGGTTACTCAGCTTCTGGAGGACACATATTGTTTGCTTCTCTGTCTTCCTGCTTTGTATTGAGTTCACTGCTCCTAGGCACCTGTGCCACTGGATAGAGGAAAGAAGAGAAAAATGCAGGGAAAAGATTAAAACTAGCCAGTCTTGCTTCAGACTTTGAGTTCTAGTTCAAAGTTTGGTAGAGGACAAGGTTTATAAACTGACCAAGCAAATGTTTAATTAAGAAGCCTTTGCCACTGATCCTTTAGCCACACCGCCATTAGATTCCCTAGATCCCCCAGATTCCCCATTCCGTAGAGGCAGCAGAATGTGGTGGGAAGAATTCTGGCCTAAGGACTGTGTCCTTTCCAATCCTGGCTTTACTGGCTGGGATTCTTGGGCCAAGGGCTACTTCCATCTCCAGTGCTCTGTTTCCCCATTTGTGAAAAGCATTAATAATGCCAGTCTGTCTAGCTCACAGGGTGGTTGTAGGATCAAGTGAGAAAATGGATGGAAAGAGATTTCCAAGTTGTAAGGAATAAGGAATATGTGTGGGATCATTAGGACGGCCAGAGTATAGAGATGATTATGCCCAGTCGGTACAGATCCCAATCTACCCTGACTTGCAGTAACTCAGGATTCCAGACTTCTGGTCGACCTCCCCCAACCGCAGTTCCTTCACTATACCCCCTCCCAACCCCACTGACTTCCTTAGTTTTCTTTCTTTCTTAACTCTTCTGTAGCTTTCTTTTGGTGGTGGTGGTGGATACAAAAATGCTGCCAGTGGGGGCTACAGAACATAGAAACCAGGCTTCACTTGGGAATACTTAGTAAAGTGTGCCTCTGTGTTGAGGATTCTTGAGGTAAATCTTTGTTGATTTGAGTAAAATTATTGATCTTCCTTCCCCCCCCCCCCCCCCCCAGTCTTGTTCAGAAAAAGGTGAGATTGGAATCATCAAAGAGCTGGAAGCTGCCATATGGGCATCATCTCTCTGGTAGTTGCCCACCAAGACCCTACCTCTTAGGGATTCTGCCTTAATTGGTCTGGGTATGACCTGGACATCTGTTCTTTCAGAAAGTTTCAGGAGATTCTAATATGGGATATGCATCCGGTATTGGGAATTCACTGATCATTTGTCTCTTTACAAATGAGTTTGAAGCTCTGATTTCTCTCAAACTACAGCCCTTCATTTAACGTGTTTTTTTAATTTAATTTAATTTTTATTTTTGGGACAGAGAGAGACAGAGCATGAATGGGGGAGGGGCAGAGAGAGAGGGAGACACAGAATCGGAAACAGGCTCCAGGCTCTGAGCCATCAGCCCAGAGCCCGATGCGGGGCTCGAACTCACAGACCGCGAGATCGTGACCTGGCTGAAGTCGGACGCTTAACCGACTGCGCCACCCAGGCGCCCCTACAGCCCTTCATTTAAATGCTTGTTGGCATCCTCTTGGAGAGTTGGTCAACACCTAAATCTCCAATACTCTAAAATGGAAAAAATGTTCCTCTCCAACCAGCAATAAGTGTTAATATTCTTACCATTATCATGCTCAATACCTTCCTGGAAACCTCAGGCATCTTAACATCCTCCTTATCCTCAAGGTGAACTCCAAAATTGAGAGGAAATTTCTTTTGTTATAGTTCTTGCTTTGTTCCATTTCTTTCTGTTTTCATTGCCTTCATGCTAGCTTGATGTCTTATTAGCTTGCATCTGACCTAGTCCATTGGCCTGCAAACTAGCCTCCTGCTCTATTCTCTTCTTTGCTTTATTCCACCTGAAACATGAGGCCAGATGGAGGGTGAGTTCTCACCTCCTCAGCCTGGCCTTGAAAAGCTTTCATGTATTGGTTGTGCTCTACTTTTGTTCTGACAACTTGGCTGAACTGGACCTCTCCTCTCTTTCTTTCTTTCTTTTTTTTTTTTTTAGTTTTTATTTATTTATTTTTGAGAGAGAAAGAGAGAGAGAGAGAGAGACCCAGATTGAATGGGGAAGGGGCAGAGAGAGGGAGATAGAGAGAATCCCATGCAGGCTCAGCACTGTCAGCACAGAGCTCGATGCAGGGCTCAAACCCATGAACTGTGGGATCATGATCTAAGCTGAAACCAAGGGCCGGATGCCTAACTGACTGAGCCACCCAGGTGCCCTGGACCTCTCCTTTCTGAAAGCACATTTTGCTTTATATAGTCCCACTCCAGGGTTTGCCCTTGATTTTTCACTCTCTTCTGTCTGTTGAATCTCACTTGTCCAACCTGAATGTGGCTGACATCACTGTCTTTTGGGATCTGTTCCTGCCAAAGGGATTTCTCTCTGAATCCTATTGTCCTCTATTTATAGTCAACTTTGGGCACTTAGTAAATATTAAGATCCACGTAAAGACTTTGACCCTGTGGGACTAAGGCTGTCTCCTCTACTTCCTCATGTCTCCCTACTGATACCCGAGACAGCCTTCTTTACCATGACAGCCTTATAGTAAATACTTGTTGCATGAATTTATGTGGGATGAAAATATAGTTATGTGACTTTTGCAATATCATCCAGCTTGTTTGATGGACCAAGATGGAAGAGAATCCACATCTCTGACATCTGCATTCTACACCATTTCAAGAAGCCCATTTTCCTTAAACATAATTCACAAATGGTCCTCTTTAAAATATTAATTGCTTCACAAAGAATGCATGTTTGCTAATTTAGAAAAAAAAAAGACAAGAAAAAGTTGAATAATTTTGGGGAGGAAAAAACGATCTCATGAATAGCTTAACCCAAACAGCCAGGAAACCAAATATTAAGGTTTGTGGAGGGTTACATTTTCCTGTCATTCCTGGGAGGGTCTGGGAAATCTGGAGGTGGGTAGAGGAAGGGCAAGAAAAAACTGCTTCCAAACTTTCATCCACTCTATGGCAAGGTTCTGACTGCCTCAAACTTTTGACGATGCAGGAGAGATTAGGTGCAGCCTGGTTTAGCAAGGGTTAGGGCAGTTTCTTCCCCATTATCACCTCATTCAACTTCTGAATACTGAAGATTTGCTAGCAGACTGTATTGGGTTTAATCTCTCCTGAATTCCACACATTTCATTTAAGCTGCACAGTTAATTGCCTAAAGGGTAATTGAAAATGCAGCTTGAAATGTGTGGTGAGTGAAGGCTATTCTACTGACCTTAAGTTCTACATTTCTGATTAACTCAGTGAGCTCAGCACCCATTAACAGCATTCCCTTTGATTACGAACATTTGGCTCAGGCCAGTGAGTTAGCTCTAAACATGGGGCTTTTTAGAATCTTAACTGCTACCTAGATCCTTCTTGCCTGCTCTCTCTTACACACAAGCTCCTCTTTTCTATTCTTGGGATGGTGGATTTCTCAAACTCTTCACTATCTTAAGAAATTGACTCTTCTGAAACGAAGCCTCGAAAAGCAATTACTCGGTACTGCGGGGTGAAATGTGCGGGGATGTGTTCGGCTGACACCCTTGGCTTCCCATCAGGTGCCTGCCCTGCTACCCACAGAAATGCCTCATGAGTTACTGGGAAGAGTGTGACTCTTGTCCTGCTTCTGCAGCTCTGTGATGATGGGGCATGAGGGTTCTGGGGGGTGCTCCTTATCTCACAGGTTAGTATCTAACCACCAAGCACGGCAAACTTCATGCAACCTTCTTTCCCCCGAGGGAAAATAAATCCTTGTTGTCTCTATTTTCTTAGAAGAAAGGTCTTGCATCTGTGAGGTTCTCGTTCCTAAGGTGACCCTGGAACTATTTCTGCAGAGATGGTCTGTGAGTCCCTGCTGGAAACATGCAGGTGACTGAGGGGTGTGGATAAAGTCATGGAAGATGGTTGATGAATGATTGAACCACCTGCCTGTTTCTAACTGATTCGTGTAGGATTGTCTACTGCTGGATGCTTCCTAAGACAGTAAGTGCCGTGTGTGATGTGTTGGCAGTAGAGTAGAAATAGCTTTGGGCTGAAGGTTGGGGGCCTGAATTCTGGCCCCAGCTCTGTCACTGTGCATGACTATTCTTTTGGCAAGTTGCTCACGGTCTCCAGGCCTCACGTTCCCCATCTCCAAGGTGTTCTCTTGGGGCCCTTCCAGCTGTGGAGACTGATGTTTAAGAAGGCTCTGATGCATTGTCTCCAGTGCTCAGAAACCATGTGGAGATAAAGCAGCATGGTGTGAACTTCCAAGGCCGAGAGACAGAGCTGTGGAGCAAATACTAACAAAACCTAGCTAAGTCCCGGTGCCACTGCATGGCCAGCATCAGCTCGACTGACCGTTGTTAATCTATTGCCTAATATGGTCTAATCCTATCTCTTCTTTGCTAACTGACCTCACTCAGGATTGGTCATTGTAGATTTATAGATTTTTCCCTCTTCTCCTGTTGGCTTAAGTATCTACAGCGATGGATGTCGGCTTGGCCGTGATTGGGAAATAGTGATTAAATTAATAGCTCTTTCCAACAAAGATAAACTTAATGAAGATAATAGATAAAATATCTAATTAAGCAGGCATGTCACTGTCTACTTTGAGTCTAAATAAATTTACCTCTTAACTTGGATGGGCTAAGAGGTTAATTAGAAAACGAGGGTGTGACTACACCTGCGTGCTCACGGATAAACTCGGAGTCTAGGTTTGAGGGGTGGGGGTGGGGGGCAGTAATTCCATCCAGCGTAATCTCCAGTCGGGGCAGTTTTCATCCAGTGTAGTGCTTTTGAAGGGCACAGACCTGGCGTGGTTCAAGCTGTGTCTCCCTATCCCCCCAACACACATGCACACACACACCCTTATGGAGTAAGATTTCTTTCCTGTGAATGAAGACAACTCACAAACACAGAACTGAAGGGAGGGATAAGGGACATTTGTCCCTGTCTATGGGTGATAATGACGATAGTGTGTGATTTGGGCTGTACCACATTTTGTGTTATTTTGGGGGAAGGAAAAACTCACCCCTAATATTTCTCTTCCTCCTACCTCCAGGAAACTAATATATTATTTAGCCCTTTCTTGGGGGGTCTACATTTAAATTTTTTTTAAATTGCGATAAAATCTACCTAACATAACATTTACATCTGAACCATTTTTTAAGTGTACAGTTCAACGACATTAAGTGCATTCACACTGTCGTGCAATCATTGCCACCAGCCATCCACACAACTCTTTTCGTCCTGTGAAGCTAAAACTCTGTCCCCATTCAGCACTAACTCCCCAGTTCCCTCTCCCTGCAGCCCCTGGCAACAGCCATTTTATTTTCTGTTTCTATGAATTGGACCATCTAAGTACCTCATACGAGTGGAATCCAGCATTTGTCTTTCTGTGTCTGGTTTATTTCACTCAGCATAATGTTCTCCAGGTTCATCCACGTTGTAGCATGTGTCAGAATTTCTTTTCTTTTTAAGGCTGAATAACATCCGACTGTATGTATATGCCACAGTTTGTTTACGATTCATCTGATGTGCACTTGGGTTGGTTTCAGCTTTCAGCTATTGCGGATAATGCTGCCAGGAACATGGCTGTGCAAAGAGCTGTTTGAGTCCCTGCTTTAATTCTTTTGGGTAAATACCTGGAGTTGTTGGATCACATGGCAGTTCTAGTTTTAATATTTTGAGGAACTGCCATACTCTTTTCCATAGTGGCTGCAATATTTTACATTCCTACCAATAGTGCACATGGGTTCCAATTTCTCTACATCCTCATTAACATTTGTCATTTTCTTTCTTTCTTTCTTTCTTTCTCTCTTTCTTTCTTTCTCTCTCTCTCTTTCTTTCTTTCTTTCTTTCTTTCTTTCTTTCTTTCTTTCTTTCTTTCTTTCTAGTAGTCATCCTAATGGGCATGAGGTTGTATCTCATTGTGGCTTTGATTTGCATTTTCCTAGTGATTACTGATGTTGAACATCTTTTCATGTGCTTGTGGTCTACATTTTGCTAGGTTTGGAATCATAGTTTACAGTATAGCCAGGAAGAGGCACTTGAACAAAGAAACACCAAAACATCTTTGTGCAAAAGCGAGGTTTCGATTGCAACTTTGCACAATAAGAGTATTAAGAAAAGTCAGGAAAGACAGTGTGGATGAGCATGTTCAAGTTGTGAAGAAAAATCAGAGATTTCAGGAAAAGCAGGGACTGGCCCATGGCCCCATGGCTAGTTAGAGGGAGTCTCCTATCTCTCAGGCACTCCAGCCACTGGTGTTTTCTGACCTCGGTGTGCTTAAGACTCATGAGGGGCATTCCAGGGTTCTACCTTCCGGTGATTCTGATGAAGTAGGTCTGAAGCGGGCCTGGGATTATCTTTATGGCCAAGTGCCCCTGGTGATTCTGATGCAGATGGTCAGGTGGTCTTGCCATGTGTCCAGCTTCCCTCTTGAATTCAGATGGGGACACGATGAGTTTCATAGGATAGCCAATATATTAATTTCCCACTGCTGCTTTCACAAATTACTTGAAATTTGGTGGCTGAAAACAACATAAAGCTATTATCTTATAATTTTAGAAATCAGAAGTCCAAGATGGGTCTTACCAGACTAAAATCAAGGTGGAGGCAAGGCTGTGTTCCTTTTGGAGGCCCTAGAGGACATTCTGTTTCTTTACCTTCTCCAGCTTCTACTGGCCACCCCCCTTCCATAGCTTGTGGCCCCTTCATCTATCTTCAAAGCCAGCAGCACAGCGTTCTCAAAGCTCTCTCTTTCTGACTGCTCTTCTATCCTCTTTTTCTACTTTATTATCCCCATAGTTATGTTGGGCTCACTTGGTTACTCTAAGATAATCTCCTTTTTTAGAAGTCATCTGAAAAGCAACATTAATTCTCCTTTGCCACAAAACATAACATATTCACAGTTTCTGGAGACTAGGATGTGGACATCTGTTGGGGCCATTATTGTGTCTATCACACCAAGGGACGTTCTTAGCTGGTAGGAACTCAAGAGAGAGATGAAAAAGGGAAGGCAACTTGCTTTAATTCCTCCCTCTTCTGGGTACTATGGCTCTCCTTTGACTCCCTTTGATAACCAGTCGTTATCTCTTCATTTCCAGAGGAGGGGCCCTGATGGCAGAGATTCTCAGCATGGAGATCTGACAGTTTCTGGGTTTGTGGCTCCAGGTGAAAAACTGTATATCCTCCTTTAGCCCCCCCCCCCCCAAACACATCTAAGCACACTCATGCCCACACATATGCCAAGTATAAGTGAGAAATGGGGGATAAATCAGGCCATGTGACTTCTGATCTACTTAATTAAATCCAGTGTATCAAATGTTTATTATTTTAACTAGCACTGCACTTTAGGGAATAAAAAGAAAAAAAATTAGAGATAATCTGTGGCCTGGAAATGTGTGGGAAGACAAGCTTTACTGATAATAAAGAATCAAAGAACATTACTGATCAGTATATAAGCAACTGCTAAGTCAAATATAATCATGTTCCAATATTATCATTTAGAATAATGTACTGGATTTTGGGGAGAGGCAGAGATCAATGGTTTCAGCTAAGATGGTTACAGAAGGCTTCCTGTGAGTCAGGAAGGATGAATCAGATTGAGAAGAAGAGAAGAGGGCTGAGAAAATTGGGGGGAAAGGGAGAGATACGGGCATCAAACGATCATGTTGTGTGTGGAGGTCATTCTACTGTCATCCCAGAAATGGAGAGAGCCCCGCATCAATGTACGAGCTCTGTTTGGAGACCATCTTGACTATGAACCTCAAGGAACACTCTGTGGTCACCAGGTTCCCTTCAACTGTGAACACATGTAGACCTTGCAAATGAAGAGATCAATTTTCTACCTTGGGATTAGCCTCATCTTTATTCAGATACCTCCTCTACCCCCTTTTCATGTTTTCCCATTCATGAGTTGAATTTCTGGGCTCCTTTTTCTGGGTATGTCTGTCCTGTGGAAAAAATATGAATACTTTCAGGAAATTCTTTCTCTTAGTGATTAGGGGTAGAGTTGGCCTCTTTTTAGGGACCCTCTGCTGACACTCAGCTCTAAAAAAAAAAAAAGGAAGAAAGATGTGGATTGCTCATTATAGAAAAGCCATTTTGTTACAGAATTAATAGTGTGGCTGATCTTCAAGTGGTCTCATGCATAATAACATATACAGTATTAAAACCCAGTATATGTCAATACTTCTCTACTTCAGTAGGAAATTATCTAATCAAAATTCATAGGTACAAGCCCTCCAGGATGCCCCTTGTTGTGGTTGGTGAGATATGGTACAAAACAAAAGATGGAAATATTTCTCTTAAGATTAGAAAGGTATTTGCTTTTATTTATGGTCCAAACGCTTTTAATTTTATTTTTTATTTTTTAAGGAGGTGGCAACTTTACTTGTAAGATTTGCTTGTTTTGCAGAGAAGTGCTTCTCTTTACAGAAAACGGGGTATGTTGAGTAGGTCCCCACGCGTACAATTTCGATGTGGCTGTTGATTGACCTACTGTATACTAGCTTAGCAGCTAAAACGTTGGGTGCTGGTAGTGGGTACAAAACTCATCTGAGTACTCTTTGCTTTGTCTTTGCTTTTCTTTCCTTTTAAAATGTTTTCTTTTTAAAGGCAGCCCAAGGTTAACAATGGATAATTTGCCGCCGTTTTCCCAGAGCGCCTCTTTCCGAAGGCTGTTTTCTCGTGCTGTGCGGAGGAGGCTTGGTAATGATACAGCTTTATCTTTGAAAGCAAACGTCCTTTCTGTCAATGGGCGTCCAGAACCCTTTCCAGGGTTAATGAATGCAGCTACAAAGTGGAAATAAAAAATGACAGCGGAGGGGAAGGGAAGAGCAGAGCTGTAAGCAAAGGAGAAAGATGACATTTCTTATTTTCTAAAGGAATGCTCAGCAAGGTGGTCATCCCAGCGGCCGTGCAGACAGTGCAGACTATTAACCAGGCAAAAGAAGGTACATCCAGGTACCAATGTGTTCGGGTCTCCTCTGGTATTATATTACGGCCATAGTGATGGTGGTATTATGGCAGCGAACAGCATAGAATATAGTATATGCACCAGGCACTGTGTTAAATGTTTTACGTTAGGGCTCTTTTATCTTGGCATGATTGGGATTTGGGACTGGATACTTCTTTGTTCTGAGAGGCTGCGCTGTGCATTTTAGGATGTTCCGCAGCATCCCTCGCCTCTGCACACCAGATGCCGGTAGCGTCTCACCCCCCAATTTGTAGCAATCAAAAATATCTCCAGACATTGCCAAATGTCCCCTGGGTGACAGAACCACTACCCTGTGTGGATTATGTCATTTAATCCTCCCAACACAGTGTGGAAGGCACTCTGATTATCTCCATTGACTATGGAGAAACCTGAGATAGGGAGAGGTTAGATGGCTTGCCCAAGGTCAGAGCATGTGCGATTTTAGGCAGTGAGCATCCCAACTGTAAAATCAAGTGGTCTATTACGACAAATTTGTGTGTTCTTCTTGTGCGTAAATAGCCATTCTTAGCAGCAATGTGCTGGATCTTACCTACATGAATTCTAATCATATACAACCATTTGTCATACCTTTCGAATCCACAAACACTACTATTTGAGGCATGAGTGTTCTCAAACGTTGCCTGATTCATATGATAAAAGAGAATCTTTCAAACATATCAAGGCACAGAAAGAATATGACAGATGCCTGGGACACCATCCGGTTCAACTTAATATTTTGTTCTATTTGCTTTGGATGGTTAAAAAAATTTTTTTTTAATCTTCATTTATTTTTGAGAGAGAGAGACAGCGTGTGAGCAGGGGAGGAGCGGCGAGAGAGGGAGACACAGAATCTGAAGCAGGCTCCAGGCTCTGAGCTGTCAGCACAGAGCCTGACGTGGGGCTCGAACTTACAAACTGTGAGATCATGACCTGAGCCGAAGTCAGACACTCAACCGACTGAGCCACCCAGGCGCTGCTACTTTGGATGTTTTTTAATTAAAAAGAAAGTATCATGATGTCTTTCAGCTTCTGTTCCACTCTCTTGCTTCTCAGAGATAAGCACTCTCCTGATTTTGGCGTTTATCGTGCCCATACGTATTTTCATATCCTATTTTCAACTTGTGTCCCCAAACAGCATATAGTAGTTTCCCATGTTGTAAATACTGTTTGAATGTTATTACAATAAAATGATCTTTCTGTATGTGTGCGTACGTGTGTGTGTATGTGTTTTGTTTAACATTTAAAAAATCTTTTTATTAGGGATAATTTTAGGTTTACAGCAAGTTTGAAGATATTACAGAGAATTCTTACATACCCTTTCCCAATTTCTCCTATGGTTACCAACTTACATTGCCATGGTACATTTGTTAAATGTTAAAGCGAAGAAACCAGTATCATATTACTACTAAGTAGAGTACAGATTTTTTCATATTTCTCTAGTTTTTCTACTAATGTCCCTATTCTCTTTCAGGATAAAGCTTATTGCATTTAACCTCATCTTTTTTTTTTTTTGTAAATAATATTTTTTATTGAGATAGAATTCACATACTATACAATTCACCAATTTACTCAGTGGTTTTTAGTATATTTACAATCAATTTTAGAACATTTTCATCATGCCATAAAGGCATCCTGTTCCTATCAACAATCACATCCCAATTTCCCCGCACAGACCCAGGCAACCACCAATCTACATTCTGTCTCTATAGATTTTCCTGTTCTGGACTTTTCATATAAATGGAATCACACAACATGTGGTCCTTTGAGATCACATTTTCTTTCTTTATTTATCAGTTGAAGGACATTTGGGTTGTTACTGTGAATAATGCTGCCGTGAACGTGGGAGTGCAGATATCTCTTTGAGATATTGACTTCATTTCTTTGGATATATAGTCAGAAGTGGGATTGCTGGGTACCACACAGGTAGTTCTATTTTTAATTTTTTGAGGAACCTTCATACTATTTTCCATAATGGCTGTACTAATTTACATTCCCACCAGCAGTGCACAAGGGTTCCCTTTTCTCCCTCTCCCCACCAGCATTTGTCATCCTTTGTCTTATTGATAATAGCCATCCTAATATGTAAGAGATGATATCATTACTGTGACTTTTTAATTAGCATTTCCCAGATGATTAGAGATGCTGAGCATCTTTTCATTTACTTATTAGCCATTTGAATTTATTCTTTTGAGAAGTGTCTGTTTAGGTCTTTCCCCTGTTTTTCAATCACATTATTTGTATTTTGGGTATTGAATTGTATGAGTTCCTCATATATTTTGAATATCAACCCTTTATTGCATATATGATTTACAAATATTTTCTCCCAGTCAGTAGATTGCCTTTTCATTTTGTTGATTGTTTCCTTTGCTGTGCTTTTAAGAGGCGTTTAAGTTTGATTCAATCATACTTGTCTGTTTTTGCCTTTGTTGTCTATTTTTTCTTTCTTTCTTTCTTTCTTTCTTTCTTTCTTTCTTTCTTCCTTCCTTCCTTCCTTCCTTCCTCCCTCCCTCCCTCCCTCTCTCTCTCTTTCTCTCTCTTTCTTTCTTTCTTTCTTTCTTTCTTTCTTTCTTCCTTTCTTCCTCTCTTTCTTCTCTATGTACAACATGGGGCTTGAACTCCCAACACCTAGATAGAGTCGTATGCTCTATGGACTGAGCCAGCTAGGTGCCCCTGTTGCCTATGCTTTTGATGTTATATCCAAAAAATTATTGCCAAGGCCAATGTCAAGAAGATTTTCTCCTGTTTTCTTCTAGGAGTTTTACAGTTTCAAGTTTTACATTCTTATTCTATTTTGAGCACCATTTGTTGAAGAGACTATCCTTTCCCTATTGTGTGTTCTTGGCACCCTCGTCAAAGATCAGCTGGCAGCAAATGCCTGAGTTTATTTCTGGGTTTTCTACTCTGTTCCACTTGTTCAATGCCTGCACCATAGTGATTTTGATTAGTTTTGTAATATAATTTGAAATCAGAAGTTGTGATGCCTCTATCTTTGTTGTTCTAGCTCAAGATTGCTTTGACAATTTGGGGTCTTTTATAGTTCCACGTGAATTTTAGGGTTGCTTTTCTATTTCTGTAGAAAACATCTTTGGGATTTTAATAGGGATTGCATTGAATCTGCAGATTATTTTGGGATGTATGGACATATTTAGCAATCTTAATTCTTCCAGTCCATGAATATGGGATGTCTTTCCATTTATTTGTGGCTTTTAAATTTTCCTTCTTCAATGTTTTATAATTTTCAGTGTACAAGTCTTTCACCTCTTTGATTAAGTAAATTCCTAAGTATTTTATTCTTTCTGTTGTTAATGTAAGTGAGATTGTTCCCTTAATTTCTCTTTAAGGTGGTTTGTTGTTAGTGTATAGTGACATTGATTTTTATATGTCAAATTTGTGTCCTGCAACTTTACCGAATTTATTCATTCTAATAAGTTTTCCATTTTTTGAGTCTTTTCAGTTTTTTACATATATGTACATGTCATCTGCAAACAGATAATTTGACCTCTTCTTTTGGATGTCTTTTATTTCTTTCTTTTGCCTGACTGGTCTGGCTGGGACTTCCAGTACTATGTTGAATAGCAGTGGTGATAGCGGGCATTCTTGTCTTGTTCCAGATCTTAGAAGAAAAGCTTTCAGTTTCTCCCCACTGATTATGATGTTGGCTCTGGGTTTTTCATATTTGGCCTTTATTTTGTTAAGAGTTTTCATCATGTAAAAATGTTGGCTTTAGTCAAATACCTTTTCTGCATCTATTGAGATGATGATGTGATTTTTAAAATTGTTTTAGGGGTGCCTGGGTGGCTCAGTCAGTTATGTGTTCAACCCTTGATTTTGGCCAGGTTACAATCTCATAGTTTGTGGGATCTAGCCCTGCATTAGACTCTGCACTGATAGTGCAGAAACTGCTTGGGACTTTCTCTCTCCTTCTCTCTCTCTCCCCTTTCCTGCTTATGCTCTCTCTCTCTCTCTCAAAATAAATAAATATTAACAAAATAAAAAATAAAATTCTGTTAATATATGATGTACCACATTGACTGAGTTTCATATATTGAACCATCCTTGTATCACAGGAATAAATTCCAGTTGGTCATGGTATATGATGCTTTTGCAATGCTGTTGAATTTGATTTGGAGTATTTTATTGAGGATTTTTCCATCCATGTGCACCAGGGGTATTACCTATAGCTTTCTTTTCTTATGTTTTTGTCTGGCTTTGGAATCAGGGTGATGCTGGCCTTGTAAAATGAGTTTGGAAATGTTTCCTCTTGTATGTTTTGGAAGAATTAAGGAGCAGTGGTATTACTTCTTCTTTGACTGTTGGTAGAATTCACATGTGAAGCCATCTGGTCCTGGGCTTTTCTTTGTTGAAAGGTGTTTGATTCCTGATTCAATCTCCTTGTTTGTTATCAGTCTTTTATATTTTTTCTTGAGTTATTCTTGGTAGATTATATATTTCTAGAAATTTATCCATTTTTTTAGGTTATCCAATTTGTTGGCATATAATTGTTCATGATAATCACTTATGATCTTTTTTATTTGTTATCCATTGTAATGTCTTCTCTTTCATTTTTTAAAAAATGTTTACTTATTTTTGAGATATAGAGACAGAGCATGAGTGGGTGAGGGCCCAAAAGAGGGAGACACAGAATCGGAAGCAGGCTCCAGGCTCTGAGCTGTCAGTGCAGAGCCTGATGTGAGGCTTGAACTCACAAGTGGTGAGATCATGACCTGAGCCAATGTCAGACACTTAACCTACTGAGCCACCCAAGCACCCCTCTCTTTTATTTTTAAATTTTGAGTCTTCTCTCTCTCCTTTTCTTTCTAGCTAAGGGTTTGTTGATTTTGTTTATCTTAGTTTTGTTGATTAAAAATTTTTTTCTATTTTCTATTTCTTCTCTAATCATTATTATTTCTCTTCTGCTAACTTTGAGTTTAATTTGTTCTTTTTCTAATTCCTTGAGTTATAAATTAGCTTGTTTATTTGAGATATACTTTCTTTTTTTTAATGTCTTATTTATTTTTGAGACAGACAGAGACAGAGCATGAACAGGGGAGGGTCAGAGAGAGAGGGAGACACAGAATCTGAAACAGGCTGCAGACTCTGAGCTGTCAGCACAGAGCCCGACGCGGGGCTCGAACTCACGGACCGCGAGATCATGACCTGAGCCGAAGTCGGACGCTCTACCGACTGAGCCACCCAGGCACCCCTTACTTTCTTTTTCAATGTAGACATTTATTGCTATAAAATTACCTCTTAGTACTGCTTTTGCTGCATCCCGTAAGTTTTGGTAAGTTGTATTTTTGTTTTTGTTTGTCTCAAGGTGTTTGTAAAATTTCCTTTTAATTTCTTCTTTTACTCAATGGTTGTTCAACAGTGTGTTGTTTGGTTTACATGTGTTTGTGAATTTTCCTGTTTTCTGTTATTGAGTTCTAGTTTCATTTCACTATGGTCTGAAAAGACATTTAGTATGAATTCAGTGTTCTTAAATTTATTAAGACTTGTCTTGTGACTTATCATGTGACCTGTCCTGGAGAATGTTCTGTGTATGCTTGGAAGAATGTGTATTCTGCTACTGCGTGGTGGGAAGTTCTGTATATGTCTATTAGGTACATTTGGTCTTTGTTGTTTTCCAGTCAGGTGTTTCCTTATTGATTTTCTGCCTGGATATTCTGTCTGTTATTGACAGGGGAGTATTGAAGTCTCCTACTATTATAGCACTGCTGTCAATTTCTGTCTTCATATCTGTTGATGTTTGTTTTATATATTTAGCCGCCCTGAGGTTGGATGGCATATATATTTATAATTTTACATCTTTTTGTGGAATTGACCCTCTTATCATTATATAATGACCTTCTTTGTCTCTAGTTAAAGTTTTTTGCTTGAAGTCTATTTTGTCTATTATAAGTATAGCCACCCCTAATCTTTTGGTTAAAATTTGCATGGAGTATCTTTTTCTACAGCTTCCCTTTCAGTTCATTCATGTATTTATGTCTAAAGTGTGTTTCCTGTAGACTGCACATCGCGGATCTTCTTTGTTTGTATGTTTGTCTGTTTAATCTATTCAGCCATTCCTGTGCCTTTTAAGCTGTGCTTTTTTTTTAAATATGAAATTTATTGTCAAATTGGTTTCCATACTACAACACCCAGTGCTCATCCCAGCAGGTGCCCTCCTTTAAGCTGTGCTTTTGATTGGAGAGTTCAATCCATTTACATTTAAAGTCTTTATTAATAGGTAGGGACTTCCTATTGTCATTTTGTTATTTTCCATTTGTTTTGCTGTTCATTTGTTCCTCTCTTCTCTTGATGTCTTCTTTTGTTATTTGCTATTTTTGTTCATTTTTTTTGGTGGTGATTTGGCTTGATCACTTTCTTTTTATCTTTTGTGTACCTACTGAAAGTTTTCCCCTTGTGGTTATCATGAGGCTCATGTACATCTTCTTGTATTTATGATTATCTATTTTAGTTTGCTAACAACTTAAGTTCAGTTGCATATAAAAACTTTACAGTTTCACTCCCTGAACACTTTGTGTTATTAAAGCCAGAGTTCTTTTTATATTGTTAGTCCATTACTGAATTTTTGTGGCTATAGTTATTCTCTATACTTTTGTTTTAAAATTTTCTATATAAAATTATAAATTTAAAGTTTATATATATATATATATATATATATATATATATATATATATGTACACACACTATGGGTAATTTTTGTGTTAGAATGTTATACCATTCTGGGGTGCCTGGGTGACTCAGTCGGTT